>NC_073695.1:70769422-71090256 GCF_029784165.1 Wyeomyia smithii
AAAACAATGTTCAACCTTTCAAAATGAATTGTTTCTGTCGCTTAAGTATTAAAATTGTTTTCGTATAGTTTTAACGTTATCTAGACATTATATTTAAAAAAAAAAACTAGAAAACATTGTTAGATATACGGTAACAAAATTTGGCGTGACATTGGTTGCACTGCAAACGTTTTGTTTACATTTTCATGGCGCATTCAATCCAACTCAAAGAGTTTGAATAAAATCGTTTAAATAATTTTAATAACAATATGATCAAGTCATTGGCTGCTGAATACTAAGACCAACCAAAGGAAAAGCACTTTACAGGTACGTAAATTATTATTGGGCGTGTAATATTGATCTGGCGCGGCTGCCTCGGCTGGACATTTCTACACAGTTGTTATAATAGCGAAAACATCTGGAAAACATCTTGAAGACAAGTGCCATTTATGTCATAGTTTTTGTTTGGTGAACTCATGTTATTGAAAAACATCTCCAAAACCAGAAAAACGAGCTTGTTTTCGAAGTGTGGTTGAATTACTGATGAAGAACAACTTCTCACAAATGTTCTATTTTAAGTTGTTTTCATAACATCATGAACACAACTTAAAGACAAGCAAAGGCAGTTTACGATTATTAATCTATGAAATACACTCATGATGTAAAATAATATCTCCAGAGCAAGAAAATTACAACACAAGTTTTCGAATGCGCTTATAGTACTCTTATATGACTACTGTTATTGAGAATTATTTTCTAACATGTTTTGTGTGTTACTTGGGTCCTAACACGCAGAAGAATTAAAAACCCGGCTTTCACAGAGGTATCTAGAAAGAAATTTTAGCTACTTGTCAAATTTGCCAAGAGCATTGCGCCCCCCCCCCCCCCCTGGATGAGCCTCGCGGCCCCCTCGCCGGCCGCGGACCCCTGTTGGGAATTATTGGCCTACACGAAGCGTAAATTTCAAGGCGTATCTGAGCCCTGTCAGAAATAAGAATCGATGAGCGAAAATGACCATACTTAGGTATGGTGGGCCAGTGTGGTCCAGAGCGCTAGGTACTAACAGTTACCGTGGTAAACTGGAAAGCACCTACAGGCTCATGTGCCTGAGAGTTGCGAGTGCGTATCGTACGGTGTCATACGATGCAATCTGTGTCTTGTCCGGCATGATGCCTATCAGCATCGCCATCAAGGAGGACAGAGAGTGTTTCGACCAACGTGACACAAGGGGCATACGAGGTACCAGAAGGTTATTCTCGATGCTCCGCTGGCAGCGGGAATGGTCCAACTCCACAAAGGGCAGATGGACGCACCGACTCATACCGGAGATATCCGGCTGGGTCGGGAGACGACATGGTGAAGTGAACTTCCACCTGACACAAATCCTGTCAGGCCATGGTTGTTTCAGGCAATATCTGCACAGGTTCGGACACGCGGTGTCCCCCATGTGTCCCGAGTGCGTGGAGGAGGAGGAGACTGCTGAGCATGTCTTCTTCGTATGCCCCCGTTTCGTAAGAGCGAGAAGCAACATGATGGCTGTGAGCGGGCCTAGCACTACTCCGGACAATCTAGTCCGGAGGATGTGCGACGACCCGGACATCTGGAACGCGGTCTGTGCGGCCACCTCTCAGATTGTTCTGGAGCTGCAACGTGTGTGGCGGGTCAACCACCAACACGCCAGTGGTAGCTAATTACCAGTCTCCAGGTAGTTAGCTAGGAGGTTATAAGAGTAAAGAGGGTGCATCACGCACAAAAGCCACTCCCCGACGTAATACTTAACCGTCGTTCCGGGAAGACCAGGGCTGGAGACTGGAGGGGTTTAAGTGGGTCGGGACAGGGCTCAGTAGGTGCCTGGGCGAGTGTAACAACCCCAGCATCTCTCCCCTAGTCTCATCCCCACACCCTGAGTTCTCTTCTCAGGTGTCTGTTTGCAGATTTCCACGCCACCTTTAAAAAAAAAAATGAGCGAAAATGTGCTTTCGCGGCACACTAGACACTAGTTTATTTTTGACGTAGAGCTACGTCTCTCAGGAAGTTCGGCTACATATGGATGTAAAATAAAAATCTGAAAACGAAAAAACTGGAAAATATATCCAGTTTTAAATTTTTTTAGTTCTAAATAGATTTTCTTTGCGTTTGCAACAATTGATTAGAAAAATCTGCTATGCATCCGCTCCGCTGGGTGTTCGCAGCGAAGAAGTCTTCGGTGTCCGATATAATGTCTATAAAAATGACCGTAACTATCGATTATCTGAAATGAAATCCGGTGGTGGTGTTTAAATTGCTGTATCAGTAGACTCTAATCCAATGCTTATCGACACCATTCAGCTGAAAGGGCTTAAACATGTTTGGGTGAAATCAGAACTAGCAGGAGAGACACATGTGTTTGTCTCTGCCTATTTCCCTCCAAATAACGCACGTGAAAAAAGTTCTGCAATGTTTTTTCATTTTCATTTTCATCGTAGTTCAGAAAGTCATGTGAAAAATGGACGCAAATGTTATCTAGATGTCGAATATCAGTGAAGACTTTTGTGTGACGAATTCAATACAACCATTATGGAAAAAACGAAGTTTATCATACATCAACAGAGTTTTCTTTATTTGTGCATGTGAATGAAAGACTTGATGAATATGAATTTGAAGATGTTTTTGACTTTCAGTCAGCAAACTATGATAAATTGGCTTTCAACTGTGTTATCCGAAGATTGCGCTATTTTCACTGTCGGGGATAGCACAAAGATGTGATCAGTAACATATCCGTTTTTGAATTGAGTAAAAACTGTTCTTTTTAGGACAACCAAACGAATAAATTGACTATATAATATTTCCTCTTTTGCGCTAGAATTAAAAATAAAATTTTATTTTAATCTGTATGCACTCTGACTGTTGATAGTTCTTTGCGCTGTATCTATAGTGTTTATTCCATTCTTATTCAGTGATATCGTATTTAGGGTGTCGAACGTCTTCGTCAGTGGTTTTCTTCGGCCCCCTTTTACATAAGATTGCTGCAGAAAAACTGCCGAAGAAAACCACTGACGGAGACGTTCGATGCCCTATATGTGCAAATTGAAATTCGGTAGTATTTCAATTCTTGTAATACAAGTAATGTAACAAATCACCTTATGTTCTACGACATGGCTTTTAATACAATCCTTCTAATTTTTTAGATGAGAAACTATTTATCCTGGACCAACCAAAAAATACACATAATGATCGATTATGGGCAGTGTCCTTCGATTCCAAAGTGCAGCTATAGTGATGGCGAGATAAGCTTCTACTGGTTTCCATTGACAAGGGCGTCGAAGTCAGTGCTATGTTTTTTCTAAAACGAAGTTTTTAGAGAAAACTGTTGCCGAGTCTTCGAAAACACTTCGGAGATGACCACTATGCGTTTTAGCAAGATGGTGCTCCAGCGCAAACTGTGAACTTGATTCAAGGCTGGTGTAGGCTCAATTTGACGGATTTTCTGGATAAAAAGTCTTTTTTGTCTGCTTTTACAAGATGTCGAAGCTTATCAATTACAAGATCTCCAACTTGGAACAGTTTAAACCGGTTATCCAGAAAATCTAAAAACTATGAAAAGTACATTTAATAAAATATACTGAGAAAATGAATGTGCGATATTTTTATATTATGAAATTTTTAAATTGTATTCGAAATAATTGAACACGGTGTAGGTACAAAAAACGATTTGGTCTTTTCTAACTCAATTATTGCACATTGTTCTACCGGAGATTAGATAAGAATTTCCATTAGGAAGCTTGGGCTGCTAGAATTTGTCACTTTAAAGGATCTGGCTCGAACAGATAATATCGAACACAGACATATAAGAAAATTCTAATATACATATGTAGCCTGATATTATTGATAACGCTATGTAAAACGGTGGAAAATAGTGATATAACTCTAACCTCCAAGTTTAATAGAACAAAGAAGTTCCAAGCGCAACAAAACAAAGTATTGCAATATGTAGAACAAAATAATAACAAGTAACGCGTTAACAGCACCGAGTGAATAAGTTTATTGCAACCGATATCACTTCAAACATTTAACAAACGTTTTCGCCTCCAAATGTGGTTTACAGCTCAGAAAGATCTGCTGCCCTGCACTATTGCGATAGACGGCATAGGGCACCGTACAAACACACTCCATCCCCAGCTGCTGAAAGAGTCTTGCTGAGTATATTCCGGTTGCGTCGGAACTGATTAACTTGATACCGTTTTTTGCAGCCAGTTCAAATTGTTTCTCCATTAGACGTTTTCCAAGTGATCTTCCTCGTGCCTCTGGATCTACTGCTAAACAATGAATGTGGTAAGCTTTGGTTACCTTGAATCGTTCACAGACCATGGATTCACTAGCCATATATGCCAGGAAGCGCAAAATATCGGAAAACTTTTGTGTTTCTGTTTTCGAGGCCTGATCATTTAGTATTTGTGCCTCATTCGGCTCAATAATTCCCCCAGCTGAGAGACCAAGGATTTTCCCGCTGGTTTCTTCCTCTGCTAGTACTACAAAGCCAGCATCGATAATCGAAAGCGAGAATTCCATATCGTCTTCTGTTACTTCACTTCCACCGTAGTAGCTTTGCGTAACCGGTTCCTCGGGATAGAAATATCTTTCCAACGCATTCCGACAGTTTTCCCGATCAGCTAAGATTGCCGTTCGAAAGATTATTCCCGGTACTGCTTCCATTTTACTTTTCACGTGAACCGATCGATAGATGCATGTAACTAGCGAGTGAGAATTGCAACTGACTAAACGCATACGCTGCATTTGTTGATCTCATGAATGATTCAACAGCGTGATTGTTGGTTGGTGGTGGGGAAATCACCAAGCTTGTAAGTAAATTGTGAATTCTAAGCTGCAATGCAAAGTTCCGTTCAAAAGCAATACTCGTGCAGAAACATCTGGGGTAGCTTTTTTTGCACGAAAGATACCTTACTTTTGAGTGCATTTGCATTTCAAATAGAAATGTTGGAATTTTAATTGCGTGAGCAACACGGTCAGTGATGTTTTTACACAAGATGCTGGTTTTTTATGGTTTGTGGTTTTAGCTTGATTCAGATTTTGATAGCTGATTATGGCGATAAAGCCGGAAAAAAACGTTGAGATCTAGGAGTAGTGCTGAGAGCTTGATGTTAAATCATGGCGAGAATTTTATTTGTTTCTGATACCCGTACAAACATTTCATTTGTTTTCTTGTTGTGAATTATGATATCAATATAATTCTGGATTTGTCTAATAGCTCTTTTGACGTGATCATCTACAATCTGCAAATTGTTTGAGATATATTTTCATGAATCTTGTCTTCATTTATAGCCCTTGAAGGTACATCATTATGTTCAATAAGAAAACCGTAATTTATTCCACCTGTTTTTCAAACAAAAAACAGTGTGAAATCAAAGCTCCTCACTTGAATATCACAGGTGAGACAAAATCTTCTTTTGTGCACTATTTGCTGATGCCGAGTTGATAATTTTGAACTTATAGAGCCGCGAAACCGGGGAAAGTTCATTTCAAGTCAAAACAAGAAATAAAACTGAAACCCATAATCCTATAAATGACTCAACAAACATTAAACTAAAAAAAAAAAAAACAAATGACTGCATACGAAATAGACTTGCTTTGATACTATGAAAGGCTGTTGCCATCCACCAGGTGGCATGCAATAAAAAACAGGCAAAAAATGTAACATGGATTTCGTCAAAACCAGGATGAACAAATCAATCAAATATAGTAAGCTTTTTAGACACGATACTTGTGTATTTATGGGATTACCACTGTTTCGTATAACCTACAGTAAATTGGTTTTGATCTAAGCACTAATCAATAAATAAAACCGAAAGTCCTGATTCACTTTTGAAGTGAACTACGTTCTCATACAAAATGTCCGCTATTCGAATGGTTATTGCTAGCATAAAAAGCCAAAAGCGATACAGATTTTAACGCTCATGTGGGAAACTGTGTTTCCTCAGAGTGCGCAACGGGTGCGTTAATCACAGCCGGTATCGTGAAGCCCCCAGCGTCGTGAACTACCGAATCCGTGCTCTCGATTGGGAGAAAACAGTCTGACGAACTTTCCGGAGCATTTTTCGAACGCTTGGAAGAAACCGAATCGTGCGAGTCTTCACTCCTAATCAAACCGGCCTTGTGATCGCTCTTGTGACGAGCTAACAGTTCCGCATTAACCGAGCTAAAATTGCACAGATCGCATTTGATTGATTCATACTCCTTAGGATGGTTGAGTCGTATGTGAGTTTTGAGTGCACTAGCCTGTATGGTAAGCAGACCACAAAACTTACATTCATACCATTTATCCTGAAAACAAATATGTAATGATGTGAATCTATATTGAGATATAATATTCACCTTAGTGTGGCGTTTCTCGTGATATTTGAGAGCACTGGGATCTGCTGTTCGGAATGGACATTCTTTACATTCTAAAGGTTTCTGTCCTGAATGCTGGCGCATGTGTATCTACGAATCAAATATTTCAAAATTAATAATTCTGAACCAATAATCAACAGCGATTCTACCGTTAAAGTAACCTTCCGAGCAGATTTATAACCACAAACACTACAGATGAACGGCTTAATTTTGTGATGAACAGTTTTGATGTGTTTCGATAATACTTTTGAGGTACTGAACATGTGCCCACAGATATCGCACTTTCTTTCGGCGTACCACGGTAATTTGTCCGCTGTTTTCCCTTCGACATTATTTGCTTCATCATCTTCGTCTTCGGCATCAACGTCTTGCTCTGCATTTTCTCCAGCCAAAGCAGAATTTGCGTCCCCTCCTGCCGAAGCTGCTGGTTTTTGTTTTTGACGCTGCAACTGTTGCTTTTTGTGAATGTTTTCATGAACGAGCAATTGAGCCTTGGTGGCGAACGATTTACTACACGACGAACACCCGAACGCTTTGACCGGACGATGTGTTTGGAGATGGCGGTACACTTTCACTGCAATAAAATTTGATATTAAATAGGAAAATAACATAGATCGTATGCATACCTGCGAAATCGAATCGCATGTCACAAATCGGACACTTGAGCATGTTAGCATCCACTTGGTGCTGTTTCCATAGATGCTGAGAGCATTCACGCCACCTTGGAAACTCTATTCCACATTGATAACATTTAAAATTGTCCTTTTTTTCCTCCTTTCCTACTGGCGCTGGGATTGGCCCACCTGGACCAATCAACCCAGGTTCTATATTATGACACTTGATGTGAATATCCCGCTTCGCCCGAGTTTCGAACTTATAGACACAACCTTTCTGCGGGCACTTCAACTTGAGCCCAGCCAGCAATTTAAGCTTGAGCGTTTTCAGTGTCATTGGCCCGAGGAACTCATTCAGCTCAGCATCTTCCGAAAAATCATCAGCCTTGGAAACTATCGAAACCGTTGCCTGTTGACTTTTTCCAAGTTGTGGTTGTTGAATGTTAGAGGATTTTGGGGTGTCACTATCACAGACTGCTGAAGACGTTGAGGAAATTGTAGTGACCGGTGCACCTGCTACCGGTATTGATGTCTTAGGAGTAATCGACTGAACAACACAAACTTGCCCCACTGATGGCGTCACCTTAACAGTACCATTATCCGAAGAGCAAGAGCTATCACTGATCGTAAGCTTCTGAGAATCTACGAAATCATCTTCTAACTTTCTCTTAACAACATTACTTGATGAGGGATTAGGTTTGGAAACTTCTGCAACCTCCTTTGTTTTTGCCTCCACAAAACCATGATCTTGAATCATATGATCTCGCACGTCATTTCGAACTTCGAAACACTTGCCACAAACTCCACAAACAAACTTTTCATTCGCGTTTGGAAGCGCTTGCACTTCCTCACGGGACATTTGCTTATAAGATATTCTATTTCGACCAAAGTGCATAATGAAGTGCTTGATAAAATCTTCGGCTGTATGGGTGTAAGTGGGACAGAATTTACATTTGAAGCACGCTCCTTGAAGAGGGCTACGCAAATGAACGGACACTGGACCAGAAGAGCGAGGTGTAAATGCCGGTAATGTCAGTTGAATTTCTTCACCGGAAATAGCCGCCAGATCGGCAGAGCTTACTTTTGCTGCTGTCGCACCTGGTAGGGATGAAGCGGTGGCCGCCTGCTGCGACTCGGTTAGAGTTGTGGTAGAATCAGGTGGAGGTTTGCCCTCATCCTCCGACTCCTCTGGAGAATAACTAATTAAGTCATTCGGATCAAAAGCCTTCTCAAATATGAAGAATTAGTAAATCATGTTTTATCTATCTTTTACGTATACGTACAGCTACTCCGGATTCCATTGAGCATCAGAAATTTGGCCACTTCTCGCGGTGGGACAAAATAACGATCACTTTGTTTTCGGGTTCATCGCATTTCTCACAACTTCTACCAATTCAGAACAATTTACAAAGCACAATTAAACAATATTACATAGTTACACTGATGGTTCTTGCTAAGAACTACGGATTCTGGTGAGCGGTGTAAAAAAGGATTACAGACACAGTAAACTTGCCAGCCGATAGGCTGACATATCTATTCATGAAAGAACAGGCTGGTAAGCACCAGCTATTTTATTTGTCGGAGTCCCTCCGGCAGGTAAGATACACTGAACGTATATCACGTATTTGTTGAGGTAAATAAAACCTGCTCACACACTTACAACTGCGCGATAATATTTAGTGATTACCTATCAGGCTTTTTACGAATCATTATGAGAAGCACCACAATAAACGTCCCTTATTACTTACCTACAAATTAACAAAAATAATATTGCCAAATCTTCAAACTGAAGGTGGCATAACATTATCTTTCAAATATGTTTTACCCACAAATCATAAATTATAATTCATTGTTATTCAAATTCTCGCAAATTTCCTTTTATCCAGATATTTTAGTATACATCTAATAAAAAAAATCTGATCGTTCGAATACAAAGCACTTGAAAACATATAAAAATAGGGGATTCCGACGAAAAACCTATATTGAATTACATCTGGTCGACAAAACGGATATCTGATTTGAAAAAGTTCTTCGGACAAAAATTGTGAACTAGTAGTTATTTTTTGTATATAAGGTTCTCAAAATTTTGATTTAAAATCCAATATTGTTATCTTCAGCGAATAAGTTCTCTCAGAAGTAATGAAAATTGGGCTGTTTAGCTATGCTAGTTTTTATATATTATCTAAAAGAGCATTTGATTTTTAGAAAATAGACCTTTTTAGATATTTAGTATCTTGTGACAGTATATATATTTATCTAGAACCGCGATTCAATTACCTACCACTTTGCTGCAGACACCATTTCAATTAAACAAGCCGTTTTTCTGATATAGAAATTCTTATCTATCTGACAGGCTCTTTTGAAACAGAGTCGCGAGTCTACATGAAGAACTGATATCATAAAGTTACCTTTTTATCAAAAAGGAAATACTGTGAAAATACTCAGCGAAATCGGAAACGATCGATTTGCGAAGTTGCGTGGATTGCTACATTATGTTGGGCAGGCAAAAGTGACATGACAGCTCTATATGATTTACAAGGATTTGCTAGAATCATTTCATTCAAAAAATAATTTCAGGATATTCATCACAAGAATCATGCAATAAAAACATGTTATTTATAATGTAACAAATTTGTTTTAATAAACAATATTATTATTTCAATTAAATAATATTAAACCTTGTTAATTTCTAATTTGTTTCAGGCAGGGCTGCTGAATATCACTTCGTTGCATTCGTATTCATTCATTATTGCCGAAGCACAACAACACGTGGCAACAGTGTATTCACTCAGCAATGGAAACAACGCCTATAGTGAACTGAACTGTTATGAGTGGCTTGTGGGCGATGAATAGTTATTAAAACGTAATATGATTACCTTCGTGCTTAATTCGTATTGGCTTCGAAGCGATATTGAGCGATCGGATGGGAATAGCAATGGGCGATATTGTATCGGTATCGGAAATATCGATACTTTCGAGGCGATTTTTCGATTTTTTGAATCGATACACAAGCGTCCGATACCAGACCGTATCGATACTGAAAACCGCGATATTTGTATCGATATTCTTTTATGCACACGGACCAGCTAGCTGACATCGCGCCATGTTACAAGGGCTAACATCTCAATGTGTACACGAGATCACCGCCACTTTTCATACGCTATGTTATGCTGTCTGTCAGTGTAAGTGGAGCCCACACATCGTAGAACCGCTGCGATGTTTGCTGCGATAAAGCAAAGCAAATCGGATAGAGATGCCAGCTAGCTGATACGAGCTGGAACCACTGAAAAGCTGCCACTGTCAGTATAAATATCGCACAAGTCTATTTGCACTAGCAAAACTTAGATGGAGAAATAGATAGAGAGAATGTTGTGAGCCAAACGAACTGTCAAAATCTGAGCCAAGCGCAGCATAGGGCCAAATTCGAAATTTGTTTTACTTAAGCCACACATTTAAAGCCAAAAAGGAGTGCTCAATAATAACGTGTTCTCAAATACTTTCAGAAATTGGCATAGCTCTACGTTGCATTATTGAGCCACAAAACTTATATTGTTTCTCTGACAATTGATTAAAATATTGTTTGTTTACATTTATACTCAGCTTCATTAGTTTTTATTTGAATTAATTCTACTTTCTGCGTTAAAATGCATCCACAAACCCCTCAAACGAAATTCAACGTTATCAGAAATGATGTTTGGCTTCGATTTAGTTGGGCTATAACCCAACGAGCGGGAGCCCAACTTAAACGTAGCACAACTAAACATAGCCCAACGAGCGAAATTTGACTGTATTTCAAAAACAAATATAAGTTTTCTGGTTACACTGTTCAGATCGAATATTGGCAAGCGGAAACTAGCTCATGCTTTCCGTCGACACAAGTTAGAGTACAAGTGAAAAATAAAATAGCAATATTAATTAGCTAGAAAAATTCAGCGGTAGACTTCACTATCTTATTTTCGCTGACATATCAACTTTTTTATGTAATCAACTTCCTCATCAATTAATATAGAAGTGTGTCAATAATTTATACAAATAAGACGGGAGCTTCACAGCCCATTGAGCCAGTGAATACAAATCTTGAAGATATAAGTTGTTTAATTCATTTGTTTGCCAAAGCTCAGAATTTTTGCATAACCTGTATGTATTTGTTTGTGAAGTCATTTGATTCACGCTGCTCTAGAGAATGCGGATAGTTACCAGAAAAACAACAAAAAGTCGGCACATCAAATTTTTATTGCTGCAAATCACCAAAATGTTGCTGATTTTTGGTGTGCTGTGCTTTCAGCAATCTGTTCAGCAAAATGAAATTTGCTAATTATTCAGTAATGCTCAATTGCATAAAAGTGGCAGGTCGTTTGCTGCATGTTCAGTAAAACAAAATACAACTTGCTGGTTGTCAGCTATGACAATTTGCTGTTCATTCAGCAAAGCATAAATCAATTTGCTGGTTAACCAGTTAGTTCAAGGGAACCATGTTTCCGTCAGGCACCAGATTCCATCCGCCCATCGGACCATAAGCAAATTACTGTTGAACTAGAGATGTATGATTATCATTTCAACTTTTAAGCTCATCTAGCCCAACAAGGACTTAGCTATGGTCCCATATTCGCTATCAGGGGCTAAGCGATGATCCCGTACCAGCTGCACAGCGATTTGGCGCGTTTTACTAATGACAGCTTGACGTAAATTTTTTGCCATATCAATTCTTTTGCTGGATTCCAGCAAACATTCATTTACTGTTTTCTGTTCAGCAAATAGTTTTGCTGTATTTTCGCGAATCACTGAATCGATTACTGGTTTTCAGTAAATGTAAATATCAAAAATTCAAAATATGATCTCAGCTATTGTATCGATACTTCTGGTATCGATACTTTTTGACCGATATTTTGGGTATCTCGATACTCTCGGTTTTTCGGGTATCGATACTGAAGTATCGATACTCTCCGTCGTATCGCCCAATGCTTGATGGGAATACATCGTTTCAGAAGCCTTTGTGACTCAGATCAATGCCGATGAATATTCACCGTGAATGGTATTACCAATCGCAATGATGCTTCGGTGCGAATCAAAACGAAAAATGAAAATTGCCCAGGAAGAAGCTTATACTGCCGTGGGCTAGGATTTTGACGTAAGCGCCAAATCGCTACAGATCTAAATCGTTTGCAAATTAACAGAAGCGCTTTATTACGCAAACTAATCTGATAGAATCTGAGTAAATATGATGAAAAACATACCCCATTGCTTTAACACGTTTATTTATGTAAACGCATTGAGTTTTAATGCCAACGTCACTTCTCTTGCAAAACAGCAAAACCATTTCAAAGTTTTGCACTAAAAGTGACGTTGGTACGCCTGAATAGTCTAGTTTGCCATGCGTACTGGTCGGTAGCCAGCGGCAAGGATATAAATAAAATTATGCACTCCACAAGCATGATACACTATCGAATTCGTACCTCAACGTCACTTCTATGTAAAGTGGCGCTAACGTCACTTCTTATTTTTGATATTTCTCAGTTATTTATCAAAATTTTTGGAAACGGCAACAAGAATCTTGAGGGTTTTTTTATATTATAGTAATATGTAAAAAAATGAAATTCGAAAATTTGGCGCTTACGTAAAAATGCAAGCCCACGGCATATATAAATAAAAAAATAAATAAATATATATATAAATATATATATATATATATATATATATATATATATATATATATATATATATATATATATATATATATATATATATATATATATATATATATATATATATATATATATATATATATATATATATATATATATATATGACTATGTCCGGCGGGTTGCTTCTGATTGAATAAGTAGTATGTTCACGGCCTTAGTCATTTGCTTTGATCCATAGCTCATCTAGTTGGCTCTTGTTAAGCCAGGACGCGGAAACAGTCTCTAAGAAGATACAGGTAGAGGTTATCAAATTGTTCCGTTTAAATAAATAGAAAAGATTTTTACTTTTGAGAAAGGGTTTCTTCTTTTGATTTTTTTTTAAATGTTTTCAAGCGACACAAAGAAACACATTTGTATTTATTTGAACGTAACTTAAGAGTTAAGAAAATTTTAAGAAAATCGAAAAAAGAAACATACAAAATGGCGGACATATTCACAATTTCGTAATCATGCAATTCATAATCATTGTGAAAATCTGTCTGTCTACTATGCTATTGCTACTATGTAGCAATAGAAGTATTGAACATTGTAATATTTTTTTTTTCTTAACTGTGGTAAAATTAATTGTCTTCCCGGTCAGAAGAGCACAACTAAAATATTACAAAATTCTATCAACGTGAGAAACAAATAACATATTTTGATACAATTTTGTATTTTTCCATATAATTTTGACTACAAATTTACCGTATATTGCAAACATCGATTAAAAAATAATTTTTAAATATTTACGTAACCATATTTACCGAGTACAAGAATTATTAGTAAGCACACTAACTGTTCGGATATTTCAAAAATTTGGTTATTCGGATTGAAATATTCTTAAAAATTCTAGATAAATGAGACAGACCTCGCAAATTAAGCAAATGATTAGTTGTATTAATTTACAATTAATTAATTTACAACTAACACGGCGCTGCCATGCATCTTCAAAAACCGAGAAAAATATGAACAATATGGTCCCCGTCGTCAATCATAATAAATTCAACTAAATTTTGTATGATTTCCAACATAAATTGTTTTCTTAAGAAACTATGCTCGCTGTTTTATTGAATCCTCACGACATAGATACAAAAATAAAAGCTTTTTTGATCCCGGCCGAATGAACAAAAAAGTTTGTCCTGCTTGTCTCGTAGTATTTGCAGCGGCGAATAAAGCCAACGCTTTAAGGCCGTGAACATACAAGCGCCGTAGGCTAATGTACAGCCCTAAGTAAAGCCCTGCCGCAGGTTAATGTACAGCTAACCCACGGCAAGGCGAACCGTCTCCGCAGTGCAAGACGCGCCAGTATATTTTCGGCCTAACTCATACGGCCTATTGTCTCATAGCACCAGCAAATGTATGAACAAGCTCAGAAATTCTGGTAAGCTTCAGTGAACGATTCGATGCGAATGCTATTTTGTCTTCGTCCCGATTTTATTTGCCATGATGAATCTATCAATGCCACGGTGAACCGATACAAATATTTACTGAGTTGCATCGATGTGATTTTGAACCGTATCCAATCGGCAAATAATGAGAAACAGCAGGAAAAAGGAAAGACACGAATCGATCGTTTCAGTTCATCCGAACACATGTACGCGCCCGATGAAGTATGCGTTCGTGTTACATTGACATTAGTCCACAGCGAACGGTTCACGAAGCGAATGAAGATTCAATGCAGGAATTAGGAGCCCTGGTTCAGGTGATCTAACTTGAACAGTGTCCTGTAATCAGTCTAGTAAATGGGTCAGAATTCGTGAAACGCATCACTGAAAATCGCGATGTTTATTTTTTTCAAATAAATAATAAAAACTTCAAGAGTTACACTCGGAAAGTTGATTTTCCAATTTTTATTGAATTTGAGTAGGTTTTCAAGTTGTTATTGTCATTTTAAATATAGGTAAAATTTTGACGTGGGACTACGTCTTTCTTCACTATACTAAGGTACATTCTGGGAAAACTGGATTGAACATGTAACGTTTTTGGTTGGCGGAATGGAAGATTTTAAATACTAATAGCGCTCAAACAACTGTTCCGATTTCAATAGTTAATATACCATTGAAAAGCCAAAACATACAAGATTTGTATAACATGATAATTTCAGTTACCATTTTCTTATTACTCCGTGAAAATTGTGGGAAAGTTTGAAGGTCGAATATCCACATACATTTTTCATACGATTGGTATATTTCCCTAACGCAGACTTCAAAAACATAGACGAAATGATTTCACGCATTCAGTCATTGGCTAACAATGCCGGCCAATCGGCATCGCATCCATCACCCAACGTAAACGACGAAGAAAGTAAGCAGAGATGCTTCCACGTAATTGGTTCTTCCCCCAATCACGCAAGTTCCCCACACTGAGTGACACTATAAAAGGACATTTCGTGTTGAGAGGAGCTCATTCCCTGGTCGACCGTCAAAGCGAACAGTTCGGCTTTCCTTCGATCTGAGTTGGACCCCACCAGTGGTAATCTAATCCAGATATCGTTGTTGGAATACAGCCCGAAACTGGACGTGATCGACACTGGGGACCATTGGAAGCCGTTGGAAGGGACCATTGGAAGTGCCTGAGTAGCGTTAGCGTGTGTATGAGTGTGGCTGAGTAGCGTTAGCGTGTGTATGTGTGTGTCTGAGTAGCGTTAGCGTGTGTATGTGTGTGTGTCTGAGTAGCGTGTGTGTGTGTGTGTGTGTGTGTGTGTGTGTGTGTGTGTGTGTGTGTGTGTGTGTCTGTGTTTGTGTGTGTCTGTGTCTGTGTGTGTGTCTGTGTAAGTAGCGTGGGTGTGTCTGAGGAGCGTGTGCTTGTGAGTAGTTTGTGTATATAGCGTGTGTGTGTGTATAACGTATATGTGTGCAAAAATGCATTCATCCGAAGTAAATTTATTCATAGCAGAATACTTTTATAGGCAACAAGTTAATTATTTTTCTTATTAGTTTGTATGCTATGGTTTATGACAGGTGTATGTGTTTTTTTGTGAAGTGTTCATGGATTGTTGTGTTTAGTATGTGTACGTTTGGCGTGTGTTATATACTATGGCTCGCGCTCAGGAGCATCCATGTACCGGTGTCGCTGTACAAGATTCTGGAAAATTATTTCCAGAATCGAGTACTTGTTTACGACACAGAGGAGGGTCAGAAGTGCGTCCCAATTACCGCAGGAGTTCCGCAAGGTTCTATCCTGGGCCCGGTGTTGTGGAATGTCATGTATGACGGAGTGTTAAAACTCAAGTTCCCTGTAGGGGTTGTGATCGTCGGCTTTGCAGACGACATAACGCTGGAGGTTTACGGCGAGTCTATCGAGGAGGTCGAGTTGACGGCCGCGCACTGTATACGCAAGGAGGTCACGGTTGTGAACAACCGTAAATCGGAGCAACAGGCGGTGGTCAGAGTCGGAGACTGCACCATCACCTCGAAGCGATCCCTGAAGCTCTTGGGGGTTATGGTGGACGACAAGCTCACCTTCGGGAGTCACGTCGACTATGCCTGTAAGAGGGCCTCATCGGCTATTGCAGCACTATCTCGTATGATGTCCAATAGCTCAGCGGTTTATGGCAGCAAGCGAAGACTTCTTGCCAGCGTGGTTTCGTCCATACTTAGATATGGTGGGCCAGTGTGGTCCAGAGCGCTAGGTACTAACAGTTACCGTGGTAAACTGGAAAGTACCTACAGGCTCATGTGCCTGAGAGTTGCGAGTGCGTATCGTACGGTGTCATACGATGCAATATGTGTCTTGTCCGGCATGATGCCTATCAGCATCGCCATCAAGGAGGACAGAGAGTGTTTCGACCAACGTGACACAAGGGGCATACGAGGTACCAGAAGGTCATTCTCGATGCTCCGCTGGCAGCGGGAATGGTCCAACTCCACAAAGGGCAGATGGACGCACCGACTCATACCGGAGATATCCGGCTGGGTCGGGAGACGACATGGTGAAGTGAACTTCCACCTGACACAAATCCTGTCAGGCCATGGTTGTTTCAGGCAATATCTGCACAGGTTCGGACACGCGGTGTCCCCCATGTGTCCCGAGTGCGTGGAGGAGGAGGAGACTGCTGAGCATGTCTTCTTCGTATGCCCCCGTTTCGTAAGAGCGAGGAGCAACATGATGGCTGTGAGCGGGCCTGGCACTACTCTGGACAATCTAGTCCGGAGGATGTGCGACGACCCGGACATCTGGAACGCGGTCTGTGCGGCCGCCTCTCAGATTGTTCTGGAGCTGCAACGTGTGTGGCGGGTCAACCACCAACACGCCAGTGGTAGCTAATTACCAGTCTCCAGGTAGTTAGCTAGGAGGTTATAAGAGTAAAGAGGGTGCATCACGCACAAAAGCCACTTCCCGACGTAATACTTAACCGTCGTTCCGGGAAGACCAGGGCTGGAGACTGGAGGGGTTTTAGTGGGTCGGGACAGGGATAAGTAGGGGAGAGATGCTGGGGAGTGTAACTACCCCAGCATCTCTCCCCTAGTCTCATCCCCACACCCTGAGTTCTCTTCTCAGGTATCTGTTTGCAGATTTCCCCGCCACCTTTAAAAAAAAAAATATACTATGGCTATGGCAGAATTCAATCTTTACACCCACAATAGTCCCACGTCAAGCCTACGTTTGTGCACTCAAGCACATACCCTTTAACTTTTTTTTTCAAATAGACATATCTTTAAAAATATTGCATCGAATTTGATGATATTTTCACATCAGATTAGGTTGTAGTTTATGAAAATATTTTTTTGGAGAAAAAAATATTTTTTCAAAAAAATACAAGTATTTTCGACAAAATTTCGAAGCTTTCTTGAACGTTTCGAGGTGGTGTTATTTTTTATTCAAAAGATATGGGGTTTCAAAGTTTGTACCGCAACGCATTTTCAAGCGAGAAACAAGCGAGCACTACTACCATTGACAATTCCAGTTTTAGTTATCTGCAGAAACTATGCAAGGTTTGTAAGTTTATTTCAATAGAAATAAATTTTAGTTGCAGAGTGGTCATGATATGCTCAGTCTGTTATCCAACTTGGTATTGGAGACAGTATACTTTATGTCATCCACACCTCGCAAGTGCAATTTAGTTTGGGGAGAACCGTACAGAATGCACCAACGAGGTAAAATAGCCCATGCTGTTAACTTTAGTCATTATGGTGCACTTTTTTGAACGAGAACTGAAAACAGACAGGTTTATGGGTGATTTTAGTTGTTATATGTTGTAATGTTACGTCATTACGATTTGCAGACACTCTTTTTATAAGAGAAATAAAGAAATAAATGGAATTTTTCTGTGTCGGTGATTCAGAAAGATTTTTGCGTGAGTTAGTATTTTTAAGGTGGCGAAAAAATTAATACACATACATATACCATGTAACGGGGTAAAATTGATCAATTTTTGAAACAATTTTCAATTAACTAGCTTCATGTACATTTTTTCCGAAATAGTATAATTTCAAAACAAGTACTGATATGTGCTCCCGTAAACCTTTATGGCTATTGGTGAAATTTCTATCGTCTACTTCATGAAATAAATTCGATAATTCTATAAGGTACTATGAAGTAAATTGGGGTGAAATTGATCACCATTGAAATCCATACATTCTTTTGGCAATGTGCTTTTTTTCGATATGCTAAAGACAAATGATGATTTCTGTAATGAAAAATATCATTTACAGCTAGTTTGGAAACGAAAATAACAATATTTCAGGTTAAAATTAGTTTATTTTGGTTCACTAAATTTCCTCCAATTCGGTTTGTTGCAAAAGCTCAAAACCAAATTTCCTCCAATTCGGGTTGTGGCAAAAGCTTAAAAACTAGCTCTGGAATTAAAATCTTTGTGGTTTCCTGCGAATTGATCAGTATTTCTTTAATGGTATGGAATGATCATTGTTGAAAATTACATTTTTTGAGCTTCTATCAAACTTTACTCACTTCTCCAAATTTAACGTAATTAACCCTCAACTAAGATTTCTTTAAGTAAATTCAACACTTTTTTTGTTATTTGGAAACTTGTTTGATCAAATTTTTTTGATTTTTGACTGAGTTAGAAGAATTTTTCGAAAATATGAAAAATTGCACCGGGCATGCTAGGGTTAACTTTGACAGGTGTGTGAGTCATGCAAAAGTGCGTTTAAGGACACGTTGACATGTGCCTAGTGTTGTAAGAGCAATATCTTTTGATTAGTATTTTTTATCACGAATTTTCAGGTGATCAATTTCAATTTTATATTTTCGTTTGAAAATCATCTTCAAGTTTTCAATACTGTATGTTCAGGATCGTTATACTGCTTAAAGATCCAGCAAAGTGGCATATTTTTCTCGGCATACGGAAGCAAAATCGACAACCTAGGTACACAGGAAATTCTACTCTACTTCAAACGCGACACATTTTGACAAGAACTGAATGTTCTAAAAAGTTCTCAGAGAGGGTGCAACTAAATGGCACGTCGTGTTTCGGTCGGATGAGTTGAAATTTAACCTTTTTGATTCAAACGGTCAGCGGCTGGGGAGAAGACCAGTAAATACTGCCTTTAACGCACAATTGGGTTGTTTAGCTATTCACGGATTTCCGATTTTTATATATTATCTAAAAGAGTGTAATTTTCTGAGCAAAACGTGATTTTTTAAAACTTTATGTCATTATCCTTCGATTTTTAAACGAAGAGTTAAAAATCGCTCCAAATCGCTACAATGACAGTTGGTATATGGGCGAACTGTCATTGTAGCGATTTGAGTAGATTTCGAGCAGTTTTAAATCTTGATTTAAAAAGCGAAGGACAACGATAGAACAAAGTTTTAAATCACGTTTTAGTCAGAAAGTGCAGATCTTTCAGATGATATAAAAAACTGATGTTGCTAAACAACCCAATTAACCAAGAAAGTAGTAAAATTTGGAAGTGACCACAAAATGGTGTGGTGCTGTTTTCTTATGCTGGTGTGGAACCCATTTATTTTATAACATAGACTGTGAATACTAACGACTATGCAGATAATTTACGTAGCGTGATGCTTCCGTTTGCCAAAGATAACATGCCTTTTCGTTGGAGAGTAACGATCTTAAACATACAGCATAAAAAACTTGAAGATGATTTTCAGAGGAAGATATAAAATTGGAATGTTTAGCAATTTACGGATTTCCGATTTTTATATATCATCTGAAAGAGTGTAATTTTTTGAGCAAAACATGATTTTTTAAAACTTTATATCATTATCCTTCGATTTTAAAATGAAGAATAAAAATTCGCTCTAAATCGCTACAATGACAGTTGGTATATAGGCGAACTTTCATTGTAGCGATTTCGAGCAGTTTTAAATCGTGATTTAAAAAGCGAAGGACAACGATAGAATATTTTTTAAATCACGTTTTACTTACACACTTAAATTTTTTTGCCGGGTCTCGGTAATTTTTGCCGAGAACGGCACCACTGAGTGCTCGGTTAGAAAAAAAATTACAGCTGCCACATTTTTCCGAAAATCTCGGTTCAACCTAACTGAAGTTTCGGCACAAAATATTAACGAGCCGAAATATCAGTTAGGTGAACCGACAAAAAATTTTAAGTGTGTAGAAAATGCAGATCTTTCAGATGATATAAAAAACTGATATAGCTAAACAACCCAATTGTTGGACTGGCCAGCACAGTTTCTTAACTTAAACTGTATCAAAAATCTATGGAAGATTGTTAAGTCCTACGTTGCAAAGCATCATCTAAAGAATAGAACAGACTTATGGAACGTCATAAATGCAGCTCTACTCGTAAAAACTTGGTGGTAAACATACCACGAAGAATAAATATGATTTTACAAAACAAAAAACATCATTCCGCGTCGAACACTCGACAGAAACGGACGTGCAAAGTGGTCGTTCTATTACAATCCGGTCCGTGTGTACGAATAGCCAAACAAAAGAGTGTATTATTCGCGCTAAAGGCCAACTAGATTGTGAGTTGTGTCGCTACGTTCTGTACCCGGCTCGCAACTTTGGCTGTAATGGTGCAAAATACCAGCTGCAGTTTTGATCTGTGCACAGTGAATAGATCTTTCTAATTCAAGGCCATCAGTTGACAGTCGAGTCGTGTCGCTGTGCTGAGTGATCTCACACCCGGCTCACTGCTGGTGGCTGTATTGGTGCTGCTGTACTGGTGCTGCTGGCTGCTTTGGGTGCAGCTTCGATCGATCGGACAACCACTGCTGGAAGGAAGAAGTAAATAGGTACGTGTTCTTGTCGGCGCTAGTGCGCTAGTGCGTTACATTTAGCGCGATGGATATAGATCCCTCGCCTCCCGTGCCACCATCTCCGAACCCCCCTGACCCTGACCCTTCTGTTACCCCCTCCCCAGTTCATTCTCCAGTCCCCCCTCGCCCCAGGCTGTACCCGGACGGATCTCAACAGGGCAGCTATACTGTTTATTTTCGTCCAAAGGCAGGAGTGAATTCAAAGCGATTAAACATACTGCAAATTTCTAAAGACCTGACGAAGGGGTACAAGGCCGTGACCGAAATTTCCAAGGTCCGACCTAACAAGCTCCGTGTCGTGGTCAGTGATCTGGCACAGGCCAATGCTATCGCTTGCTCTGAGCTCTTCACACGCGAGTATCGCGTTTACATACCCGCACGAGACGTGGAGATCGACGGTGTCATAACCGATTTGAGTCTGTCTGTCGAGTGTATCCTAAAAAGCGCAACCGGTTGCTTCAAAGAGACCGAAACACAGGCGAAGAGTTTGGATTGTAAGCAATTGCGGTCCATGTCTCTCGTCGGCGGTAAAAAAGTTTACACTCCGTCAGACTCGTTTCGCGTTACGTTTGCCGGATCTGCACTCCCTAGCCACGTCTCGATCGACCGGGTTCGTCTGCCTGTGCGATTGTATGTACCCCGTGTTATGAATTGTGCCAATTGCAAGCAGTTAGGCCACACAGCCGCCTACTGCTGCAATAAGGCACGTTGTAGCAAGTGTGGGGAGACTCATGCGGAAGATTCTTGCAGTGTTAATGCTGAAAAATGAATTCACTGTGGGGAAAACCAGCATGAGCTCTCCACATGCCCGGTGTACATGCAGCGCAGAGATAAAATCAAGCGGTCACTTAAGGAGCGTTCAAAGCGTTCTTATGCTGAGATGCTGAAGAAGACCGTGACCCTTTCTACCATAACATCGAACCCCTTTGATCTGTTGTCCTCTGATGAAACCGATTCTGACGATTCATCAGCGGGAACATCCTATGCCAATCCTGGGGAGTCTAGGAAGAGGAAAAATGTTTCTTCTCCTAAACTTCCCCGTAAAGGTCCTAAGATTTCCCAAAGTGTAATGAAAAGTACGAACAAACCAAACAGTGCTGCGGAAAAACCGAAGCAAACTCCTCCTGGGCTTGCAAATTTAAAGTCCCAGAAGGAGTTCCCAGCACTGCCAGGAACATCTAAAACCCCAGTTGTTCCTTTTGCACATCCAGTTGATGAAACAAACTCTGGATTAGTGAAATTTTCTGACATTGTGGACTGGATTTTTGAAAATTTCAATGTACCCGATCCAATTAAAATTTTTCTTACAGCATTCCTCCCAACAGTTAGATCATTTTTGAAGCAGTTGACTGCCCAATGGCCCCTCCTTGCAGCGATTGTATCCTTCGATGCCTAATTCAACTGCGTATATGAAGGATTCTATCTCTGTCTTACAGTGGAATTGTAGAAGTATTTTACCAAAAATTGATTCGTTTAAAGTTTTGATAAATAAAAACAAATGCGATGCATTTTCCCTTTGTGAAACTTGGCTTACTTCAAATATTGATCTCAACTTCCATGATTTTAATATTATTCGCCTTGATCGAGACACCCTATATGGAGAAGTACTTTTAGGGATTAAAAAGTGCTATTCTTTCTATCGTATTAACCTCCCCTCGATTCCAGGCATCGAAGTTGTCGCATGTCAAATGGCAATACAAGGTAAAGAGCTTTGTATTGCCTCAATATATATTCCTCCCAGAGCACAGGTTGGGCAACGGCTGCTCTTTGATTTAATAGAACTTCTTCCCTCGCCACGTTTGATTTTGGGAGACTTCAACTCTCATGGTGTGGCTTGGGGTTCCCCTTACAATGATAACCGCTCCTCTTTAATCTATAACCTTTGCGATGACTTCGACATGACTATTTTGAACAACGGTGAAATGACACGTATCCCGAAACCTCCAGCGCGCCCAAGCGCTTTGGATCTATCCTTATGTTCGACGTCGCTACGGTTGGATTGCACATGGAGGGTAATCCTCGATCCTCACGGTAGCGACCATCTGCCTATTCTTATTTCAATTACAAACGGGTCAACTCGCATGCGACCAATTGACATTCCGTATGACCTCACACGGAATGTCGATTGGAAGTTATACGAGGAAATGATTTCAAAAGCGGTCGAGTCGATTCAACATCATCCACCACTTGAAGAATACAACCTCCTCGCGGGCTTGATTCTCGACGCCCAAACGAAGAAATATCCCGGCGTAACGATCAAAGAACGGCCTACCACTCCGTGGTGGGACCAAGAGTGCTCCGATGTCTACACGCAAAGATCCGACGCGTTTTTGGCCTTCCAGAAGGGAGGTATACTTGGCGACTATTTACGGTTTTCGGAGCTTGATACCAAGCTTAAAAGTTTGGCTAAAGCAAAGAAACGCGGATATTGGCGTCGGTTCGTGAACGAGACGTCGAGGGAGACATCGATGAGCACTCTTTGGAACACAGCCCGAAGAATGCGGAATCGCGTAACGGTCAACGAAAGCGAGGAGTCTTCAAGTCGGTGAATATTTGATTTTGCCAGGAATGTATGTCCGGACTCTGTTCCCGAGCAAAACATTGTTCGCGATGCGTCTCCGGGCCACGACCCGATAGAATCACCTTTTACGATGGCAGAACTTTCAGTTGCCCTCCTGTCCTGTAACAATAACGCGCCTGGGTTAGATAGAATCAAATTCAACTTGTTGAAGAATCTACCCGGCAATGCCAAGAGGCGCTTGTTGAACTTGTTCAATAAGTTCCTGGAGCAAAACATTGTACCGCAGGATTGGAGGCAAGTGAAGGTGATCGCCATCCAAAAACCAGGGAAACCAGCTTCTGATCACAACTCTTATAGGCCGATTGCAATGCTATCCTGTATCCGGAAATTGATGGAAAAAATGATACTCCGTCGTTTAGACCATTGGGTCGAATCAAATGGTCTGCTATCAGATACTCAATTTGGCTTCCGCCGTGCCAAAGGGACGAATGATTGTCTTGCGTTGCTTTCAACAGATATTCAGCTGGCGTATGCTCGCAAAGAACAAATGGCGTCTGCGTTCTTGGACATTATGGGGGCTTTTGATTCCGTTTCTATTGACATTTTTTCGGGTAAGCTTCACCGACAAGGATTTTCTCCAATTTTAAACAATTTTATGCACAATTTGTTGTCCGAAAAGCACATGCATTTTACGCACGGCGATTTGGCAACTTTTCGCATTAGCTACATGGGTTTTCCTCAGGGCTCATGTTTAAGCCCCCTTCTTTACAACTTTTATGTAAATGACATCGGCGAATGTCTGGCAAATTCATGCACGATAAGACAACTTGCAGACGACAGTGTAATCTCTGTTACAGGAGCCAAAGCTGCCGATTTGCAAGGACCATTGCAAGATACCTTGGACAATTTGTCTGCTTGGGCTTTACAGCTAGGTATCGAATTCTCTCCGGAGAAGACTGAGATAGTAGTTTTTTCTAGGAAGCATGAACCTGCTCAGCTTCAAACACAATTAATGGGTAAAACGATTTCTCAGGTTTTGGTACACAAATATCTTGGTGTCTGGTTCGACTCTAAAGGCACCTGGGGTTGTCACGTGAGGTATCTGATGAAAAAATGTCAACAAAGAGTGAATTTTCTTCGTACAATAACCGGACAATGGTGGGGAGCCCACCCAGGAGACCTTATAAGGCTTTACCAAACAACGATACTGTCTGTTATTGAGTACGGGTGTTTCTGCTTCCGCTCCGCAGCAAACACACATTTAATCAAACTGGAGCGAATACAATATCGTTGTTTGCGTATCGCCTTGGGTTGCATGCAATCGACCCATACGATGAGTTTGGAGATCTTAGCTGGAGTACTACCATTGAAAAACCGCTTCTGGAGCCTGTCTTCTCGTATTCTAATCAAATGTGATTCTTCGAATATTCCAAATCGTGTCGACTTCTCAAATACTTCTGATTCTACTGTGTTTTTCGATACATCCATGATAGAAGAAACTCGTGGAATCCCGGATCATTTACGCGTGCAGCAGATCCCTAATTTTTTTTCCAATAAATATCGAAACATCAACTGCGACAATATGTACTACACTGACGGATCACTTCTTGATGGGTCCACTGGCTTCGGTATCTTCAATAACAATTTAACCGTCTCCCATAAGCTCGATAATCCTGCTTCTGTTTACGTCGCAGAATCAGCTGCAATTCAGTACACCCTAGGGATTATCGAAAAAATGCCCACGGGCCATTATTTAATCTTTACGGGAACATCTGAGTGCTTTATCCGAAAAATCTACTCAGACTACCTTAGCGTGGGTCCCTTCTCACTGCTCGATACCGGGTAATGAGAAAGCGGACTCTTTGGCTAAGGTGGGCGCAACAAACGGTGATATTTATGAAAGACCAATTGCCTTTAATGAATTTTTCGCATTTGTACGTCAGAATACGATCATCAGTTGGCGAATTTCTTGGACCAAGGGGGAGCTGGAAAGGTGGTTACATTCCATAATCCCGAAGGTATCGACGAACCCGTGGTTCAAGGGGTTGGATGTAGGTCGGGATTTCATTTGCATGATGTCCCGGCTTATGTCCAATCACTATAGATTTGACGCGCATCTCCGTCGTGTTGGGCTCGGGGAGAGTGGTATCTGTGCCTGTGGTGAAGGTTATCACGACATAGAGCACGTTGTTTGGTCATGCCCTGTACACCGTGACGCCAGGTCTAGATTAATAGCTTCCCTGCAGGCCGAAGGTAGACAGCCGGCTGTTCCTGTTCGTGATGTCTTGGCGAGCCGTGACCTATCCTACATGTCTCTTATATACGTTTTCCTGAAATCCATCCACGCACCAGTTTAGTCCTATCCCCTTCCGCCTACATCCAACCAAACGACAAGAACACGTTAAGACCCCGGATCCGGAAACAGCAATCAGACCCGCACGATACTCTCAAGGCCCGATGGAAACAACCCAATATGCCAGTCCGTAATATCTTGGCCCAGCAGCGGAACAAATTTAATATGCTGCTTACCTATGGCAATAAAAACCATCAAACAGCAAACCTGTGCTTTTAATGCAAAATATTCTAGCTTTAAGTTAGATTTAGTTTCAGCTCGTAGTCGGCAGCGAGGATAAAAAAATTTGCTTTTAGTTATTAAGATACTTTAGAAAGTAAGCTACCAGATATAATTGGCGCCGTTAAACATTGAATTGTATTTGTGCCGTGTCAAATAAACTATAGATGAAGAAAAAAAAACAAAAAACAGGCCACGAAATATTGAAAGTGAGTTTTGTGACGTATAAGGTCACTTTGCTAACGATAAGTAGAGAAATAAAGCTAATTTGGACAGTTTTGTGTATATATTTCAATAGAATTTTTTTTCGCCACCTTAAAAACACCAACTCACGCAAGAAACTTTCGGAATCTCCGACACAGAAAAAATCCAGTTATTTCCCCATTCCTCTTTAAAACAGAGTGTCTGCAGATCGTAATGACGTAACATAACATCATACAACAACTAAAATCAATGCGCAAAAATGGAAAATTAATTGGGTTGTTTAGCTATTCACTGATTTCCGATTTTTATACATCATCTGAAAGAGTGATTTATTAAAACTTTATATCATTATCCTTCGATTTTTAGAAGAAGAATAAAAAATTCGCTCTAAATCGCTACAATGACAGTTGGTATATGGGCGAACTGCCAATGTAGCGATTCGAGCAGTTTAAATCGTGATTTAAGAAGCGAAGGACAACGATAGAATTTTTTTTAAATCAATTTTACTTAGAAAATGCAGATCTTTTAGATGATATAAAAAGCTGATATAGCTAAACAACCCAATTAAAACTGCAAGTGTATTTGTTAGGGATCATTCATATAATACATAACGCGTTAGGGGTGGGGTGTATTCAGCGAAGTGTTACTTTGCGTGTGTCAAACATGTAAAATTGCATTACGTGGGGGTGGGTGGGTATTGAAAATTACCAAACTCCGCGTTATGTAATATTTAAATGGTTCCTTATTTTCTCCATGACTGTATAATACACATCTGCCGGACCTCTCATCACGACACGGTACTTTTATATACTCCATCGAAGTTTTCATAATCTGGCGGCACTGCGGAATCATTGGGCGATACGATGAAAAGTATCGATACTTAAGTATCGATACCCAAAGAACTAAAAGTATCGAGACACCCAGAATATCGGCACAGAACGGAAGGTCAACTTCAGGTATATGATCGAACAGAAAGTGCACACAAAAAGGACTGAAAAATGACAATTGAATTTTCTGTGCTCTCGGGCAATATTTATCTGTCGTGTACGTTTATGCCGCTTTGCCAGTGGTATAATGTGGCATAATTTATTCGATGTTTTGAATGGACGGTTATTTCAACAGTTTAACCCGTTTAATACAATCTATTACGTTCGATGCAAAAACGTTTTGGGTAAAATTCGCAATTATTCACGTTTGTGGAGTTTGTCATATTACAATAGTGTAACGAAGGTATTGTAATCGACAAATGTTGATTTGAAACACGAACAACAATCAATGTTATTGAAAAATCGTGCGTTTTAAAACGTTAATGTTGCAATTCTTCCATTTACAATTGTACCATGTGTCATAGACGGCTATTTTTGAAAATTGTTAAAATTTAAAATGCAGCTCGTGAGTTTTTATTTTCAACTAACAGATGGATTTTTTAACGCAAATTTTCCGAATATTTATAATAAATGAATCACATTTTTATTCGAAAATGAAATTTTTAAACTATTTTCATCCTATTATAAGATTATGTTAAATGTTTTGCCGATTGACTCTAGTCCATTCTGGAGAATATAGATTTTCTACTCATTGATGTGACATGCGACATGCCATTTAAATAAAAATAAGCTGAATAAGGTTAATTAAAATCAGGTTAGCTTCTAGAGCAACGAATAATGCGATTGTAAGAGGTACCGGTTTCATTGTGCAGTCTTTTTTTTTAAATCTGATAAAAATCTAATCGTGATTTGAAAAAATGCGCTCGAGCAGGCAGAAATCAGTAAAAATCTGTACACATTTTGAGAAAGTCATAGGGAAAAAAATGAAGTTAACCTTCCCGCATAATCAATAACCATAAAACGTGCCTAACAACTAGTTCGGGATATAGTTTCGACTGTATGGGGTATCGTTAAACCATATGGATTATCATCCGTTTATGGTTATTGATTATGCGGGATGGAGATTGAAAAAAACCGCACATACCTGCTATTCAAAACAAATCATCGTTTTGCTGACAAATCTGGTATCTTTGCTGACAATCGAAAGTGACAACCTTACAGAACACTAAAAAAGGATCCCAAGAGGTTCGTTTCAAGGGGTTTCGAAATGCGTCGTAACCTGAGAATACTCCGAAGTAATCAATGTCATTTTTTTTCGAGTAATCAAAGGTAACCATCAACAATCAATGACAAATAAACTCAAGTACGAGTAGTAAAAATTTATTTTATTATTTATTCACTTTTCGGGTTTCTTGCATGCATTTGAATGTCGTTCCATTTTGACATAAGAGCGCTTTTTAGATGGATGAGGGCCCAACTAACAAACCCCCGACTAAGGAGCAACCGGTAAGCGAATCACCATTGTATATCAATAGTGCCTTACCTCTAGCGTTCGTTCATATATGGAAACATTTGTATAATACATAACGCGCTCAGGGGAGAGGTGGAGGAAAGGTATCCAGCGAAGTGTTACACTGCATAAGACCACCATGCAAATTTGCGTTACTTAGTTGATGGGGGTTTTGAAAATTGCCAAATTTCACGTTACGTAATATACGAATATTCTTTAAGAGGACTCTAAACGAGATGGTAATTAGAGACTTGAAACAAAAGATGCGACTCTCACTTTATGTGACTCGTGTTAATAATCTGTTTATTTTCACAGTTAAAAGGAGTAGATTACTGAAAAACAATAAAGGAACAGTTCTACAATCATCTATGCCAGTATCTGAGTCAGCTGTTTTGAAGAATGCTAGGGGCAAGACACCGCGTAACCCAATAGGTGATTAGTATTGTGAGTTTCACTGAAACTTGTTCGCCGCGCTATAAACCGCAACTCTGAAACCAAATGCCCTTCTTGGTTGCCGAGTCGATTTTATTTTCTTTGGGACACTAAACAACAGCCAAAATTAAATCTACCTGCTTTGGCAACCCTTTCCAAAATCAAAACAAACTTCGATTCTGGCAGCACACTGAAGGCGGCAGCAGGGGTGCCAGGTTTACTGATTAATCTAACATAAATTGATATCATAATGCTTGAAAGAGAAACCACAAAGTGAGTATATGATGCGATAGATTTTCCTCTGGTGATTAGTAATCCTTTTTAGTCTCCACTGTCTCCAGCAGTGATTTCTTCGAAGATTTTCCCGATACTTTAACAATGAAGGTTGATGCAAATGAAAACAGCATACATCTGGCAACTCAGCGCGGCCTTTGATTCAAGCGCGGTGTTTGGATTAGACCGCGTTCAGTTTTGGGCAAATCTCTTAATAATCCTAACAAAAAGAAACAACCGGTGTCATCTTGCAACCTGAATAGCTCAACCCAACGCGTGAAAGTCCTTCACTAGTTGGACTACGAATTTAGTGCAACGAGCAAAATTCGATTGTATTTATTGTTACTAAGTGTTTTTCGTTGCATTTTCAGACACTCCTCTAGTTACATCAAAATTCTTTGAAGTCATATTATCGTTGTTGTGATGTTGGTGTATAGAAACATAGTAAAACGGTATGTCAAAAGTACAACCGGCTATATTGCAAAAAAATGCCAAAGACTAAAGTTGTTTATTAAAACAACCGATGACCAAAATTCATCGCATCTTTTAATATACTATTTCGATGCATTCAAATTATAAATCCGGTAAAGCTACATACCTTGCTACTGATATTCATTCATTTTAGAAGCAATTCACAACTTGAAACACATGAATTTGCCATTTTCATTTGCTTAGTTAGTAAGAATCTATTAACAAGTAGAAAAAGTTTTTTGCTGTCGCTTGGTGATGCCTCGTCTTCAACCGTACAAAATTAAAAAAAACGCTTCCCCGCTCGTGCCTACTTGTTGATCAAACCGTTTCACCATGTCCTATACGCTATGGTTGGGAAGTTAATGTGATAAATAAATGATAGATATTAATATATATATATATATATATATATATATATATATATATATATATATATATATATATATATATATATATATATATATATATATATATATATATATATATATATATATATATATATATATATATATATATATATCAATCATTACCGAAATATTTTTCATGAAATAAAGTTGTCAAGCCCCTAAAAATAATGTGTTTTCTTTCTTACAGATGCTTAGCAGGGTTAACCTGTAGTGTTTTCGCAGACAGATTTATACCAGTGTGTTTGATTGATTTCGATGAAAGTATTATAAATTTTGTTCATTTTCCGTGTAAAAAGCGTTCTTTCCACCCCTAGGGAGCGCTGCAAAATTCACTGATCACTTAGCAGTTTTCGTATCACAGATGACCTTCCGTTCTGTGATATCGGTCAAAAAGTATCGATGTTCAAAGTATCGATACAATAGCTGAGTTAATTTTTTGAATTTTTGATATTATTGTTCCAGTTGAAAATCGAAATATCGACTCGCGACTTTCGATTTTTTTACCTTATGCACAATGCGCATAGTGTCGTATCTAGTGCGCTGTATTGCGCGTCAGATGCGCTATACAGCGCACTAGATGCGACATTATGCGCATTGTGTATAAGGTTAAAAAATCGAAAGTCGCGAGTCATTATTTCGGTTTTCAACTGAAACAATAATATATTTACTGAAAACCAGTAATCGGTTCAGTGATTCGCGAAAATACAGCAAAACTATTTGCTGAACAGAAAACAGTAAATGAATGTTTGCTGGAATCCAGCAAAAGAATTGATATGTCAAAAAATTTACGCAAGCTGTCATTAGTAAAACGCGCCAAATCGCTGTGCAGCTGGTACGGGATCATCGCTAAGCTCCTGATAGCGAATATGGGACAATAGCTAAGTCCTTGTTGGGCTAGATGAACTTAAAAGTTGAAATGATAATCATACATCTCTAGTTCAACAGTAATTTGCCTATGATCCGATGGGCGGATGGAATCTGGTGCCTGACGGAAACATGGTTCCCTTGAACTAACTGGTTAACCAGCAAATTGATTTATGCTTTGCTGAATGAACAGCAAATTGTCATAGCTGACAACCAGCAAGTTGTATTTTGTTTTACTGAACATGCAGCAAACGACCTGTCACTTTTATGCAATTGAGCATTACTGAATAATTAGCAAATTTCATTTTGCTGAACAGATTGCTGGAAGCACAGCACACCAAAAATCAGCAAAATTTTGGTGGTTTCCAGCAATGGAAATTTGATGTGCCGACTTTTTGTTGTTTTTCTGGTATCTATCCGTATTCTCTAGAGCAGCATGAATCAAATGACTTCACAAACAAATACATACAGGTAATGCAGAAATTCTGAGCTTTGGCAAACAAATGAATTAAACAACTTATATCTTCAAGATTTGTATTCACTGGCCCAATGGGCTGTGAAGCTCCCGTCTTACACACTTAACTGCACAATGGTTTCTCGGTAATACTTAATACCGAACTACTTGAAAATTTTTTAGTTTACTGTTATTCCGTAAAAATTTTTTCGAGAAATCGGAAACCGAGCGTGTTTACCGGAATACCATGAATTTGTTTACCGAAGAAAACCGTAAAATAGAGAATTTACGAGTTCAGTAAACTAAAATACCGAAACTCGGAACCCTGACATCATTTAACCGAGATTTCGTCGAACAAAAAAGCTCTTACCGAGATTCCGAAAAACAGAACTGTTAAAATAACGAGTGCTTCACTAATAGTTAGGTTCACCGAGTTCTCAGCTGTTGAAATCTCGGTAATGTATTTTACCGTACTCGGTGATAATATCTAAGTGTGTATTTGTATAAATTTTTGACACACTTCCATATTAATTGATGAGAAAGTTGATGACATTTGAAGACAAATTTCGCTCGTTGGGCTATGTTTACTTGGGCTACGTTTTAGTTGGGCTCCCGCTCGTTGGGTTATTGCCCAACTAAATCGAACCCAAACATCATTTCTGATAACGTTGAATTTCGTTTGAGGGGTTTGTGGATGCATTTTAACGCAGAAAGTAGAATTAATTCAAATAAAAACAAATGAAGCTGAGTATAAATGTAAACAAACAATATTTTGATCAATTGTCAGAGAAACAATATAACCCAAGGAACAATTATTGTTGCCTAAACATTTACTCAATCAGTTTTATTAGGCTACAGTTGAATAACAACCGAAATGGAAAATAAAGAACTTCTGTTCGATGATTGTTCAGTTAAATTTGGAGAAATTATCCGACACAAAGTTGTTTAGGAACGGTGAAGAGGGTTTTAAACAACAACAGCAGAATATTTCATTCAACACTTGTCAAACCAGCGTTGAACAGATGCATCGGAAAACATTTATTAGGCTACTGTTCTGCATGTGTTCGATCTGCCGAATAAAATATTTATTAAACATCTGTTAAACCGTTGCTCGATTTTTGGAATGCTCTTAATAAACACGTGTTTAATAATAATGTTTGCAAATGTTTATTCCACGCAATAGAGCACACTTATGCTGCTCACGCTGAATAGAAGCGAGGAAAAAAAGTTTGATCGACAATAATTAAGCTCTTTTAGCACAAATAAAATGCAAAAAAAAGTTCGTTTTTTTTTATTAAAATAATTATTATTAGCTTTGTATTAGTTTTTTACTTATGAAAATGCCATGGGTAAATTTTTGATTTACATTAGAAAGCTATTCCGACCTTTAAAAACCATCCTTTTTTGGGTTGCTGGTGAGATTCGAACTTGCGGTCCATTGCTTGGCAGTCATCGATTAATGCATCTGGGCTAATCTGTAATATGACGTGTGCTGTGTTTAAAGTGAATATGCTTCCTAACGTTCTGGTCTAATAAACGTTGAACAGGCATTGCATAAGTCCTGGAATATATGCTTCTTGCATGCACCTCTAAACAAAGCGCACCGGTTGATTGTACATAATCAGGCATGCCAGACTTTAAGAATAGCCTACAAATCTTGGATTTTAGTGCGTGTGCGGATGTAATCAACTGTCGTACCGTGCGGCTGCATTGGTGTTTTCTTTCTTCAATGTTGTTTACAGGAATTTATTATACTCATCACATTATTTTTTTTTTACGTTTCTGTGCAATCTATTGCTCCTTTTATGCTTTTCGTAAATATTTTATTCAATCTTCATTGTTTTCACAGTGTTATTTTCAAACATAAGCTTGATAAAAAGCAATATGCAAAAGTTACTCAGCAATTAAAGATAAGGTGTCGTGAATGAGTTAACATTGGGCAAGATTTAGAAAAAATCATTTAACTGAATCTATCTATTCTGTTGTTATTAATCGATCCATTGATTTAATCGACTAGTCTGAATCGATCTTTTCTATTTTGTTTAATTTAACCATATTTCTACGAGAAACATTGATTTTCTTGTATATTTTTAAAATTGCGCATAGATTTGTTGTGTCTGTTCAGTTCAGTTCGTCTGGCATCCCTTGTCATTGCTATGTCGGTGTCAGCGTCTGTTCAGTCTCAGTGTTGTTCCGCGATTTCAGCTCTCAGTGTTATTCCGTTTGTTGCCTCTATTTACCAAGTTTATTAAGTTTACATTGAAATAAATTAAGTTTTCGTGATGCAAGGTAATTATGAATATGAAGTCTGATCAATTAAGTTACTAAGTAAACATCTTTCAACTTAGGGACATTACGGAATTGCGTTGCTCGACTGTTCATAGGCGATCAAGGCGATCAACAAAGAAATCTGCTGCTGCTCCAGATAATTAGTTTTGACGTTGGACTAACGTCTATATCGAAGTTAGGCACCTGAATTTGAAAATCTAGTAATTCAACCGGGGAAAACCAGGGAAAAGTGGTCAGGTTTTGAGCGCTTATATATCAGTCATTTCTTTTCAGAATTTCGAGGTTTTGGCATCAACCGATCAGAAATTCTTTCACGGTTAAATTTATGTAACAAAAATAACCTATTGTTCGAGATACACTATTGAAAAATTGATAAATCACATCGATTGTCTAAATCATACCGAGCAACCAATCACCACCTCTCTTCACAAGCACAGTCGACACTAACGGATACAACCGATCTGACTTTGTAAACAGTCTCACAGCTTTCAACCAATAACGAGCTCGCTTTCGGTAGCTGCAACAGGTGTTTCAACACCGTTTTAAAATGCTTCTTTTATCATTACCACTGAACAGATTCTAAACACCAAAGGCTTGATTAATAGGGGAAATATTGTGCAAGATTGTCATAAAATAATTTAAATATGTTTTCGATACTAAACTAGTTAAAAGTTGTGTTAAAAGTCGTGCACATTCAACCAATCACAAGCTCGCTTCTTGTTTGCTCGCGGATGGATTTTTGCTTTGGGCTATATAATAGCCTGTGTCGTCTCATAGCAGTCATCAGTTAACAAAAAGGCCACCAGGCCGGTCTTGTATAATCAGCAGCGGTGGCTGATTCTAGCGGCCAAACTAAGCTGCAGCAGAACCAGAGCGGTGGTATCAGGCAACAGCGGCGGAGGTACACTGTAAATAAATGGTACGATTACTTCAAGTGTTTTTACACTTGACTCAATTCGTCACATTGCACTGCAAATTGAAGTGATTTAGTGTTGATTTCAAAATGATTAACACTTTCCACTTTCTTACGTTGGAAACTGTTCAATGGAAATCACCATCATATTATAATGAATATCTCTTGTATTTGCACCACTGTATAAATCAGTTGAATTTCAGCTGCAATTCCAATTGACAAACGTCAAAATCATAAAACGGAACAAAAATAGTGAAGGTGGCGAAAGGCGCAAGCAGCACATTTTCTCCAGAGATTAACAATTTGTTTGTAAGTAAGTTTTATTGAATTTTTGATATCAAAATAACAATAAAACAACCCTTTTCAGATCCTGAAATCGAATGCACCGACACTGTGACAGAGATCATTTTGTAATCAAATTGAAAATCTAAAATGAAATAAAATTGAAAAATCTTAAATAACAGAAATCTTTTTAATTTATTGTAATTAGCTGATGATATCCAAATGACCGACATTCCGTATCTAATCGTATCATAAGCATATCAAAAAAGATGAACATCGAAAATCAAGTGATTTGCTGTTGATTTCATCGTTCCTTGCATCAATGTATTTCGAAGGATTTTCTTTTCACTTTGAAAAGGTAGGCAAGTAGTGCGAATTCGACAGCAAATCACTTCACTTCGACGTGATTTTTTTTTACAGTGTAGTGGGAAGCTGCATTTCTTCATTCAGTTCGGTGCTCCTTCGATCTGAGTTGGACCCCACCAGCGGTAATCCAATTCAGATATCGTTGGGTGTGTGTGCAGTGTGCACATATAGCGTATGTGCATCTGTATTGCTATGACATTTGCGATGATAGGGATGGCGCTGTTGCGTGTGTATGGCTAGCTATAGCGTGTGTAAGACACTAGCATGTGTAGCATATTATGGCTATTGCGTGTATATCTTCAGCGTGTGTACGGATAGTTATAGCTTGTGTGTGGATAGCTGCTGCGTGTGTAATGATTAGTTATAGCGTATGTATGGATAGTAATAGCACATGGTTGGATAGCTTATGCGTGTGTATAGATAGTTGTATCGGATGTATGGAAAGGAATAGCGTGTGTATGGATAGCTATAGCTACAGCGTGTGTATGAATAGTTTTAACGCGTGTTTAGATAGTTATAGCATGTGTGTGAATAACTATAGCGGGTGTTTATCGAAGATTATTATTGTCATTGAAAATATTAAAACGTCTTAACGAACACAGTTGTGAGTTTGATTTTACAGCAGCGATTTTAACTTCTTCAGCCAGTCTTTATTCATCGAGGAAGAATTACTACCTATGAATGATCAACACTTATTTACTAGAAATTTGATTTAGATCAAAACGGGTTCTTTTGAGTATCATAAGTTATTGGTAAAAAGAGTTGCAAGTTTTCTCAATGAGCATTCATTAAATTTTCGTTTTTGTTTCTCGGTGCGCGGTTTTGATTTTGTTTCTCGCACACAGAGAAAGAAACAAACTTGTCGCTATCGTGAAAAATAACAAAACAATTAGAAATGCTCTAAATCACAACTGAAGAAGTTAAGATATTTTCCTGTCACTCGCCCAAACCTTGATAACAACTACCGAAAAACGTGTGATTGAGCTCTTGCTATATTGAGTTATTGAACCAAACGTTTTTTTTTTTTTCAAATACATGAAGTTACATGCTGGGCTGGAACTAACCTAGCATGAGTTTTATCGATTAAATGTCAAACAATTTTCAAATTTAAAATTTTCGGTTGAATCGTTCTGGGCTCCAATTTCAGATAGTTTCGTAAAGTTTGCTTTTTGCTTAGATAGGAAAATTTTACCAATTCGCTCAATTAAATGATTGTCTTGGTAGTGCAGCAAACAAAGGGTTGATTCGAATATGTATGAAATGACCGCGATTAAATAAAAGATATCCATTATTTTAGTATATATTATTATTTATAACGTTTTAACGTCTCAGCATCCAGAAATGCACTGTTAGATAAAATTTCAGCAAATACTAGAGTTGCAATTCTCTCTATTATTTGTTTTAATGGAATATAAGAATACCGTAGTCCAACGTCATGCGGTCGTGTCTTGAATACCACCCTCCTACTTTTTTTTCCATTACTTTGGCAAACGTGTATATTTTAATAATGATAATAGTGAGTATTTTATTACCATAGAACGATTTTTTTAGAATAAAAATACGAACTCTTGTATGCAGATTCTGGGGACAGCGGAAAAGAAAATAAACCATCGATGCTACCAGAAAGCAGCCGTACGGAGAGTGATGTCATCGAGCTGTGAACATTATATTTGTTACGATCTTGCATAAACTTTTATCAGTTTTGATATATTTTAAAAGAGAACTGAACAAAGCAGAATAATACGCATAAAAGTTAGAATGTCAGTGTATCAAACATGAAAAAAGTTGTTATGAATTACATATACATATACTGCCGCTCTTCGGCAAGTGGAGACAACGTCGATTGAATTTTTTGATTAATTTTCGGTTATTTTGTGTCGGCATGGCTTGTTCTAGTAAGTATTCGTTATAAATTGGTTAAATTGAGTATGTTCAATTCAATGGGCCTAAAAAATTACATAAAATATATTTTTCTATTAATATGACAGCAATGTGACTGACATACAGCATGACATATGTGACTGACATGCGAATAATTTTCGATCTGATCAACCAATTATTTGATAACCAGGTAACGAAAAGTGTTGCACCAGGTTATCAGGCAACTTCGGCTGCGGTTCTCTTCGGTAGGTTTTCTACGGCCTTCTAATGCAATACCCCTCGAAGAATACTGCTACTGAAATAGTTCGATACCACACTTTTCCCATTGTTTTGTCATAATCATCAATTATTTATTACCCCTTTTCCTGTGTGTTCTGCCATATTGCATCACCAGACATCTAAACTTTGATTTCAATTCAACATTTATACTTGAAACTATTAAATATGGTTAGAGAACAGATCGATCATCAATATGCTATACAGTTGGTAGCCGTGCATGCAGTTAATAAGTAATAAGAGATAGATTTCTCCGCGGGAGATGGTTTATAAAAAAATGTGCAACAAGAGGGTATGGTAGTATAGGTTTGTTTAAAAATTACGTCCACATTTTAGGGAAAAGAGGGAGGTTTTAAACATGTGTGATAAAACGAGTGAGTAGTATGCGAAACAGTGCGACATGCGAGTAAATTATTAAATTTATGTAATATGAGTATGATTAGATTTTGTTTCAGAGTAAGCATTACCATCGCATAGTATGGTTCAAAAATGGACACTTCAAGACATCAGTGAGACAAACAAAGTTTGATTTTTAAAATTATACGAATGAAGTTTACTATTATACTATTTTTTTATAAACTTGAGATGATTTTAAACACATTTCCACAAAAAAAAAAACAAAAACATCAAAAATCGATATGGAACGGATATGCGAAGAGCATCAGTATACTACATATATTTTTTAGATAACTTTATTACAAAACTCTTAGTAAGACTATTAGTTTCTAGGTAAAGTATGCTGAAGAGGAATAAAAACAATACCGTTACACTTCTACTTAACTGCCACTAATTTACAAAAAATATCACTGATACTGTATGATTTCTCGCTCTCTAAATGAACCATGTTAGCGATATAAACATGCAAATACGTAGAGCGTATAGGCTTAGAAAAAAAAGATGTATTCTGGATACTTTCTTGCCTTTTATAATTATTTCACTATTTTCATTTATTACTGCTGACGTCATATGAACTATATCAAAGCGTTTTGTCAAAAACCAAGAGTTTTTGAATTTGTTGTCTAAAATAAAGTCTTCACTAAGGCGACAAGACACAACTTCACCTTTTTTTTAATTCTAGGAAAGACGTAGTTATTCTGAGTTTTAGTACGTATTGCCGCTTTTTGTTCAGAAAGTCTGTTGGCCACCTGCTCCAAATTGTTTTGTCCATGCCGTAACAACTTTTTGATCTGATATAGCGCATTTTCAAACGGATAGGATGATATTGAGGGCAGTGGTCCAAACCTATTCACATCTTCAACTATGTGTTCTAAGTTATGGACATTACTGGTTAGGTATTCTTCTCCATATATATTTTTGAATTCAATGATGTAGCGTTCAAAAGTTTGTTGCGCTATCGGTCGGTAATCTTTATAGATGCTACATGAACAAATTGTAACAGCTACAAAAAGGAGCAAAAAGTGTTCGTACACATGGCTACTCAGAATATCTTCTAAAACAACAACACCAACATAGTTCAGAAATGATCTCCATTCTACGCCTTTCCAAAACGCCAAGCAGTCCATTCCCCGCATGGAACGATGTATTTCCGAAGGTAATCGGGTTTCTAAAATCATTTTGTCGAGGTTTTCTATGTCACCAGAACATAGTTTTCCTGCGAATCCTAGTGTACCATCTCGCCATCCTATGAGGCATCGCTTCATTATACCTAGCTCCAACAGATGAAGAGAATCCGCTACAATGAAGTCTTTTATCATATTTAAGCCGGGTATTCTTAATAGTGGTGTATCTTCCTTGTGATGCCTGCCGTATTCCTTCATACGGAATTTCTTATCAGTTCGCAGAGTACAGTTCAGACTTGGAAAAATGACGGTTCGGGAAATATATGAATACTCTCCTTCAATCGTGCATTTATGGCATCCATTAATTCCATTGAAGTTCGTTACACCTTGAATTCAAAAGTTTGATAAAAATAAATTACAAGAGCAGATTGGGTAAAAACTTTATCTGGGACTATACTGTTCTCTTAGTACGATCATCTTTATACAAACAAAACCAAAATTCGAAATATCATGCTAATCTTTACCTTTAATAAACGCACGAGCGGGAGAATCACATATAATGCTTCTTATTCTCATTTTAATTGTATGTTCGTTTACAGAAATTCCTCTCGGCAGGATGTCAACTAGTTCATCAACGAAAGGTGATAAAAAATCTGTCAAACTTTTCGGTTTGACTTTTCCCAAAAATATCCCTACAGCCATTGGTGGAATATGCTGCATTTCATGTATGTTAAAAAGTATAGGCCAAAATTGGAACCTTGAACTTCTATGGATCGGTAGTCCATCTATATTGACATTGAGCTCTATTTGAATATCCTCGGAAAGATGTCTAAAACAGTTTTTCGAACACACCTCGAGCCCTTGGTGCCAATACTGACCACCCGGAACAGTTTTAATTTACCTTCCTATCTGCTGAGGCGTTTCCAAAAAAGTACGTGGGTCTAGTGGAATATTGACATCACCATATTCTTGTCGAATTATCTTTAGAAGCTCTCTCAATGCACGATGTGTAATGTTGAAATCGATTGCCCAAGAACGTAATCGATCAGAAATTGAATTCGAATTGAAGCTTTTCGAGTTTTCTAACTTATTTGTTTCGAACGATCCAATAACATCGGAGTTTATAGATGTTTCTGGCTCAAACAGCTCCTCGGCTAGGCTTGTTGAACTTTCGCTTGATTTTGAAGCTATTTCGTGCCCCGACGAGCCTATATTTCACAAAAAAACCAAATCAAAAACCAATTTTTAAAAGCAATGTCATTTACTTACTCGGTGAAGATTCCACTTCGGGTTGTTTTTTTTTTTCCGGTGTATATTTTCTATTGGTGTTTTCTCCTCTCAATGCTGTTTCCAGAAATTTTTTATACTCGTCACGTTTATTTTTAACGTTTCTGTAAAATGTACCACTCCGTTTGTACTTTTTATAAATATTTTTATTCATCGTGTTTTTTTGTATTGCTTTAAATTTTAAACAAATGTAGCTTGATAATAAGTAACAGTTGCCAAGTAATAAATTATGTAGTGTTGAGTATTAGCATTGGGAAAAATTCAGGAAAAAATCCATTTAATTGAATTCTGTCTGTTCTTTTTTTTCTGTCTATTCTTTTGTAATTGACCAAATTGTATCAGCAATCGACTCGTCTAGATCGATCTTCTCTATTTTGTTGAAATTTTACAATATATTTCTCATATTTCTACGACAAACCTTGATTTTCTTGTATATTCTGAAAATTGCGCATAAATTTGTTGCGTCTGTTCAATCCAAATATTCTGGCATCGCTGACCATTGCTGAATCGCTGTTCAGTCTTCAGCAGGGATATCAGATATGCAGATTTGTCTGCAAAATGCAGAATTTTAGAGTTCGATTGCAAATTTTTATTGATTTGCAGATATTTGCAATTTTTTCATAGTTTCTGCAGATTTTTGTCAGTGTCTTCTTATATTTGCGCAGACTTTCTCAAAATGTGTGCATATATTTGCAGACGCAGACATTTTTCAAGAACATATGGCATCTCTGGTCTTCATTGTTATTCCGCAGCTTCAAACTCCAGTGTCTTTTCGTTTATTGGTTCTTTTTTCGTTGTTTTTTTTTTTGGCAAATAAACTACAATTTACGTGATGCAAGGTTATTTTAAATATAAAGTCAGATCAACCTATGCGCTAATTAGTGAAAATCTTCGATTTACAGGACATTACTTCTGTGTGGTACAAACCGTCGACGCCAGTAAGCCAGTGGTAACTGTGGTTCCGCATCAATGGATTGACGGAAAATTTCTTCTCTGGCCTCCTAAAAAACCCGATCGCCTAAGAAAAACTGCGTCTTCAAAACCAGAATCTAACTGAGGTAAGATTCCTTGTGTAATCAAAAGGCAGTACATTCCAACATTTGATGAGGCAGAAAAGGAAGCTGCATTTCTATCTGACAACAACGGATACCTCCGATACACCTGCACCACCAAAGAAAAGGCTGAAAAAAGCAACAACATCAATTCAAGAATTTGACTTAAACCATTTGCTAGAAAACGAGGGTTTGTAGCACATTATGTTGTATCATGTCTAAATAATTTTACATTTTCATTTTCAAGTACTTCAACGACGTTTGTTACCATCGAAAACACATCTGCGTTAAGTGTTGATAATTTGGTTTGCGAACCCATAGAAGGATTCGAAACAGAGCAACCAATTGCTACTTCTTATACGCTACCCGGTCCCAGTACTGCAATTATACACCGGAGTGAAGATCGTGCATTTGACCCACTATTTGACCGCGATGAACATGTGAGTAACTATATCGTCGGCTTTGTGCAACACTGGCACAACATAAAATTTTGCATTGTTTAGTTTTTGATGGTAAACGATGCAAAATCTAGTTAAGTTTCATCCCACGAAACCTGGTTTCCAAATTCCCGAAAAATCCAGAGCTATGAGTAGAAGTGCCTTAGCTGCACAAATCGAAATTTCTCCATAAAGTTAGTAGAAATAAGGTTTTAACTTGGACAACGTGCTCATAATATGTGCATAATAGACCCAAAAGTGGTCAATGAGGATTGATAATTTTAAACTTCAGAGTTTTCTTGAAAATCGAAAACATGAATTTTCGACGCAAATTTTCAAACGCGTATTCCTCAAAACTGATTTTTGAGTTGTGCCAGTGTTGCACGAAACCGACGATATGAAGAGCGACTCATACATAACATTACATTTTAGGGCTCTTCCTCTCAGTGCATTTTCACACTCACAGATATTTTTTTTATGTTTTTAATGGATTGCTTTTTGAGCACCTGTACGGTAATTCTCTTTAGGAATGAGATTTTAGAGACATCAATTTATAATAACATTTACGTAGTTTTCTTCCCATACATTTTTTGTCTAAAAGTGTATTGTTTTTTATGAAGCGATAACATTACTGTCTACATTTTAGCCGAAACCGTTGTGACTGAATTTGCAGTTTTGTGACGAAATTTGGCGAGGGGGATGGTGAGGGTCAAGTCAAGCTACATAGCAATTATGAAGCTAGAAAAAAAAACAGTTTAAATATCAACTTCTTTGTAAATCTAAGATTTTATGCTTGAATTCTTACTGATACTAGATATGATGAAATAATTTTGTTTATTTTGTTTTTTTTTTAATTATTATTTTGTTTCTTCTTAGCCTTTTTATACTTTCTTGTCTTTTAGTATTTATTAATGATACAATGTAACATACATGCATTGGCAATAGAAAAATAATGTTATAAAGCTACGTCATTATCTAAGGGGGGTCTGCAACTTTGTGACGAAATGCTACGTTTTGAGGGCCCACCTGGGTTGAGTTGGGGGTCGGTGGTGAAAAAAATAAAAAAGCTACATCATTTACGGGATGCTGCCTTATGTTGTGCGAGGGTTGATAGCAAAAGGCATTCGAAATTACTTCCATCTAATCCAACTTTATCTTTATGTGTGTCGGCAGGTAACAATGAACGACGTTATGCAAAAGATTGACATGGCAAAAAACGAAATTATTTCTACTGTGCAGCAGACGATGGAAAGTTTGGTTACCAGAACTATATCAGTTATAAAAAGTGACTTCGACACTAAAATCCTGCATTTGCAAAATTCAATACGGCCAACAAGCGTTGTATCAAAGAACTTTTCATTTTCATTAGTTTGCACTATCGAACAATTACAAGAGCTGGATTCGAAGCTCGAAGATCATCTATACACAGAAAACGTGGTAAGTGCAGATTGAGTAAAATTGTAATTATTTATCATAGAAGAACCTAAAAATATTAACTTCAACAAATCTAGCTGTTCAACTTTAAAAATGTGTATAACTTTCTCAACACATCTTTCAATACTTTCCAGAAAAAATATATGATGGACAAGATAAGCAATGTTGCAGATACAGTCAATGGGCAAAATACATGCTACGAGCTTGTTGATCATTTTTTTGATCGAAAGCTAATGTTGAAATGTTCATGGACCGGTGCAAGCAAAAATGAAAACCCAAAATGTGCACTACGTTTGTATAAAAACGTTCTCAACACATTTTTCGAAATCGTCAAGGGTATCAATTCAAGCTTTAACGTCAAATTGATGGAACATTTTTTCAAGTCAGTCACGAGAAATTCTAAGAAGCGTTGTGAAGCCAAGGGGTTGCGCTGCTCGACCGTTCACCGGAGATCAAAAAAAAAGATCACTTCCGTTGCAAGTAATTTATCTGTTATATATATATATATATATATATATATATATATATATATATATATATATATATATATATATATATATATATATATATATATATATATATATATATATATATATATATATATATATATATATATATATATATATATAAGCAAACAGCGACACAGAAGAAAAAAGTGATAGTGAAGATTGAGCATCTGTTACGTTTTCGCCTAGTTTTAAGTTATCTTTTATTAATTATTTATTTTATGCTAAGCTTGATCTGTAATTCGTTATTCTGTATGTAACTTAAGAGTAGAAGCAGGACAAAAAAGATTCAACACTATGTATTTCTGCTGAATGTACAAAATCGAAATGTTTGTTCTAATAAAAGGCTTTTTTTATGGCACACTATAATTTATTTTATTAGTTTTGTTGCTTCCCAGTAGGGCGCTGTGTACTCAGTACTACTGATGAATTAAATTGAATTTTGTGTTATTCGTGTTATAAAGGATTCAGGCTTGATTCAATGTACGCAACGTCAAATAGCATGCACACGCTGATAGATGCACTAAGTTTGTGTTTGTCTGATTAATTGTTGCTGACTGCTTTATTGATATGATTGTTTTCACCTTGTAATCTATTCAGACGAACCACCCACATGCATACAGTCACTTTAATTATTTTAATAATTACTACTAATTACTAATTTACTCATAAACAATACCGTTACCCAATAGTCACCTTAGTTGAGTACTAGCTTATTAATAATTAGTTCAGTCGAATTCCGCTTCATAACATAAGCTTAAAAAGCTGTAAAATAACGAAGTTGTTTGCTGGGAAATTTAGAAAAAAACCTTTATACTGCAATAAACCCAACAAACGACGCCTTTAAAAGGAGGTTTCATAAACATGTTGATCTAACCTTCGCGTCTATAAGCGTTGAAAAATTGTATCTTGAAAGATTTCAAACGCATGTATGCAGCACTTAAACAACACATGCCAAATAACAGTTGCCGGGTTGCCGTTTAGTACACTCAATGAGCTTTTATTAGGCGAAAACGCCGCTGATGGAGGAAACCTTTGAAGCGCTTTAACGCAGCACATATTTGTTAGTGTTGCTTGTAATTTTTTGCAAACCTTTGGATAACTTCTATTCAGCTAGAGTTCCACTATTGAATAAGTACATGAACAAAGGATGGTGAAACATTTGTACAACAAATAATTCAACGTGTTGCTTATTCAGCACCGGTTGCTTCTATACTGCTTTTATTCCACATTTGCTCTCTTAACGGCTTCCAAATTGTTCCTTGGGAAGTTTTGTGGCTTAATAATACAACGTAGAGCTATGCCTATTTTTGAAAGTATTTGAGAACACGTTATTATTGAGCACTCCTTTTTGGCTTTAAATGTGTGGCTTAAGTAAAACAAATTTCGAATTTGGCCCTATGCTGCGTTTGGCTCAGATTTTGACAGTTCGTTTGGCTCACAACATTCTCTCTATCTATTTCTTCATCTAAGTTTTGCTAGTGCAAATTGACTTGTGCGATGTTTATACTGACAGTGGCAGCTTTTCAGTGGTTCCAGCTCGTATCAACTAGCTGGCATCTCTATCCGATTTGCTTTGCTTTATCGCAGCTAACATCGCAGCGGTTCTACGATGTGTGGGCTCCACTGACACTGACAGACAGCATAACATAGCGTATGAAAAGTGGCGGTGTTCTCGTGTACACATTGAGATGTTAGCCCTTGTAACATGGCGCGATGTCAGCTAGCTGGTCCGTATGCATTAGCGAACCTATACATTAGAGAAATGACAAGGCACTCACCGTTAAGGCAACTGTCAACATCAAAACGGATAACGGCAATGCAAAATTATACAGATCGCCCGTTTTGATGTTGACAGCTGCCTTAACGGTGAGTGTCTCGGCGTCTCTCTGGTGTATAGGCTGACTAGTATGCATAAAAGAATATCGATACAAATATCGCGGTTTTCAGTATCGATACGGTCGAGTATCGGACGACTGTGTATCGTTCCAAAAATCGAAATATCGTCTTAAAAGTATCGATATTTTCGATACCGATACAATATCGCCCATTGCTACTGCGGATGACGTCCGTTCAAACTCCGACAAAACTGCTCGCGGATTTTTCGCGTGCACCGAGTGTCACTTTTGTCTCGTCAAATTCTAGCCGCAGTCACCGCGAGAGTGAATATAACGCCAGGAAAAAACAACGTTTTAGTGGTTTTACCATTGCTGGTAAGCATAAAAATAGCTTACGTACATTGTGCGATAACCATACGCAATTCAAAACTGCGCGTTCGCAAAAACAAGCTATGCTGAAGAAAATCGACGGCTAAATTCTTCTCACTTCGCGTGTTCAACATTCGACACATTTGGGAAGAAAAGCCCTTTTGTTGTTGTGCTCTGTCTTCGAAGCGGTAGCCTTGTGTCTTAAAAAAAGGAATTTTGGATTTACTACAGGGGAGTAGCCTTCGGAACTGCTTGCAATTCGAGCTCATCAATGGCATCACCGCTAGAACATTACGTGAATCACGTCCGCACTATGAGCAGTGCCGGTAATTTACTTGGTGATATAGAAATTTGGAAGCTGCGATATTTATTTTAAGTCTATTCTACAGGAAGCTTTCGTGAATTGGTGGAATATCTGCTGGAATCAACAGAACTGCTGGCGAAGAACGGGAACATCTTAGATAATGTGTTGGAAACACTAGATATTCAGCAGCATTCGTTGGGAGTGCTGTTCGTGCTGGTGATCAAATTCAGCGAACCGAATGTAAGAGATTCGATTCCTGCTCACGCTATGGTATCGTCTAAATTGTATCGCTTTTTTTTAGAATCACGACGACGCAGAAAATGTGCTTCGGGTTGTGAGAGAGTTTATCACACTATGCAACGGAGAACAAGTCAGATTTGCTACGCAACCATGTAAGTTTCTATCTAATGCACATATTTTGATAGCTTTAGCTAATAGTCTGCTTTGCTGGTTAGATTTCGAGCTTTGTCACCAATTTACTACAGCTTTGGTGAAAAACAAACAATACACAATTCAGGGCATTCAGGTGCTTGCGTTGGCAGTGGAGAAAATCAGACTATACGACACTCAGCTTACCCCCGTCCACGCCGATTTGTGTCAGCTCTGTCTGTGCGCAAAAGTGTTCAGTCCGGCGTTGCGCTTTTTGGACATGGATATCACAGCTATTGCGACTACCGACGATAGCCATCACGATACCAAGTACTTTCTGCTGTATTACTACTACGGTGGAATGTTGTACGCGGCGGTGAAAAATTACGAACGGGCACTGTACTTCTTCGAGGTAGCGGTTTCAACACCAGCCCTAGCCATGTCGCACATAATGCTGGAATCATACAAAAAGTACATCCTCATTTCCCTAATATTGCACGGGAAAGTCGTTGCTATCCCGAAATATTCCTCCCAGGTCATCTCGCGGTTTATGAAACCCTTGAGCCATGCCTACCATGACCTCTCCAGTGCATACAACAGTTCCAACAGCGACGAGGTGCGGCTCATCGTCAACAAATACCGGGACTCGTTCATCCGCGATACGAATATGGGTCTGGTGAAGCAGGTCGTTTCTTCACTATATAAAAAGAACATCCAACGTCTAACAAAAACCTTCCTGACGTTGTCGCTAGCGGACGTGGCCAGCCGGGTGCAGCTGTCTGGACCGGCAGAAGCGGAAAAGTATATCCTAAATATGGTGAGTGGAGAACTTATACGTAATTTACTTAACTTTATAAAAAAATAGTACTTTAACTCCTTGTATTCGTTTTCCTGTGTGGTTAGAGCTCTTTTAGCTTATTTAAAATGCAGTGGTGAGTACTATTCCGCTAACTCGCCAATTTACTAATTGATGGCACTAACATTCACTAAACGGTTTCATTAATGCTTGAGTCGATTATCGAAACTTTCAACGTCTCTTAAGATTTGTGAAATGTTGATGACGTGCCGAAAAATGTTTCAAATTATAAACAGAGCAACATATAGAATTATATTACAACTAAAAAAAAAGTATGTTAAAGCTAACAATCTCCCAGTTGGTCTTAAGTTACGTGCTGGCCTAACAAACTAGTCGTCGTAGGTTCGAGTCTCGGCTCGGGAGAGACTGCTAGTGTCAGTATGATCGTAGCGCTAGCCCCGCAATTGTCCTGTACACTACATCAGTTGGCTGCGAAGTCTATGTAAGTCTCTAAAATAAAAGATAAAAAGTCTATGTATAATAAACAGAAAGTCAAGATCTGAATCGGAATATAGCACCAAGGCTTTGCTTTTAGGCCAATAAAAATCCCAACGTTCGTTAATTCATTTGCTTATATAAACACCGCTTTGGGTCGTTTGTAAATAAATGATAAGCATATCAGTTACCCTCAATAATGATATTACCGATAATGTGAAGTGCAGTGCGGAATACAGCAAACTCAAACATAACTAAGATCGCTGATAAATGTGCAAATAAAATTCAGATGAGGCAATAAAAATAGTACGGGATGTTAATATTTTTTCAACCTGTACAATCAAAATCTTATCAATTGATATAAAAATTTACTCAACCCTAAGATTCATTTCTCTTATGGGATTTTTTTTATATATTTTCTTCCGCTCGATTTCGCGATTTACTGCATCAAAATAACGTAAACAAAACGAGTGAGAGTTATATCTCTTCACTACACTAGAGAACCTGTATGTTAGAGAATCGCCAAGGCAATCACCGTTAAGGCAACTCTCAACATCAAAACGAATAACGGCAATGCAAAATTATACAGCTCGCCCGTTTTGATGTTGACAGTTTCCTTAAAGGTGAGTGCCTTGTCATTTCTCTAATATACAGGTTCCCTAATATCCCTTGTACTTCACAAGCACAAATCATCTCTCACTCGTTTTGTTTACGTTTAGACATACGACCTTATCACAAAGTACTCCAGAATTAATAAATATATCAACCTTTTCTATATTTTCAGATCAAATCAGGAGAGATTTTTGCCTCAATCAATCAGAAAGATGGAATGGTAGTTTTTAAAGACGATCCGGAGAAGTACGACAGTCCCGATATGTTCAACAAGGTGCAACACGAAATCAGCCGTGTAATGGACCTCAATAAGCAGATTCTCAAAATGGAAGAGGATATAATGCTCAATCCAGTGGTTCGTATCAAAACAGCGTTGAAAATATTACCCTGAAGTTCTGCAACTTATCGGCACTCTTTTTTTTTTCTACAGTACATTAAAAAATCGATGGGCAATCAGGACGACGATATTCTGGGTGGCCAACATTCGAAGTCTTTTTCAGGGTAAGAAAGTTGTACGTTCGGTCCGCTGACTCCCACTATCACTTGACGATATTTACAGTGATCCTGCCGAATAATGCAGCCAGCGGGTGGAATCAACCCAATCGACTGACAACACCGCAAGCTAACAGTAGTTATGTAGCTAAAAGCAAAGACCTACAAAACTGCAACAATGAGAACGCTAAAGTTAAAGGATCCCCCGATCTGCAGTGTGACCTGCAGTGCAGATCATATTTAAAAAAAAATAGAAAACAGCAATCACTCATACAGATACAAACACTCATTCACCAGAGAGAGAGAGATAGAAAAAACAGCTAAATTTTTTAATTACAATACGCGGTAAGTCATCGTTCAAAGCAAAATCTTCTGTTGTTGCTGTTGTGAAATTACTACACTAAGACAAGCTTTTGAAGCCCAGTTGAACAATAGACCAGTCGGGCACTCACAAAATAAAGTAATTGTAGCATGAAACACTAACACAGTGCACTGCTGTTGGAATCTGGATCCCCGGGCAGAATGAGCTTCAATGTGAAAAATAAAATGTTAAACGAAAGCTTTGTTACGAAATGAAAACGAAACAAGAAAAAAACCCATCGTGTGATTCACTAAATCTAGTTCTTTCGAGGATCAAACAGTGGATGAGGTTCAACTTGAAGAGCGAAAGAACTAGTGAGCCAGTTGTCGAGGGGGCGTTCCAAATATAACACTGTATGATGTTGATTTGCTTGATCTGAGAGTGAAAAGATAGAACGGTACAACGCAAGGTGTGTGAGCCAAAAATGGTGTGCGAGTTGTGAGGCGTGATTGTTTTGTGTTTTGAGAATCTGAACTAGGATGCGCGATCGGTACGAAGGAGATTTTTTTCTCAAAGAATTCTCTCAATAAAATCATGGAAAATATTGCAACGGATGTTTATTGTCTCAGATACTGCTGACCTGGGAGGGAGAAACGGATACGAAGCTGTGTGAGCAGAGTTGCCAATAATTTTTTTTTTTTAAACTGGAAGGATTCTGAAAAAAAACAGGATTCGGAATAAATTTAAAAAATAGCAAACAAATTAATTGTGAGAGTTTTTCTGTGATAATTACTGAATCCAGCATCAGTTTTAAAAACAACAACTAAAGAGAACTTCGTAAAAAATTCCACATTTTAATTTAAACTGTTTTATTTTAAGCTCAAAATTTCTTAAAATTATGGACTGAAAAATTCCCTTTACAGCAGCAAAATTCAAAGTTACGCAAGCAATAAAACAACAATATCGCACGCTAGCCTGGGGGGGGCTAATGCGGTCTCGATCAACTAGATTTGTTGAGAGAATACGTTATCGATATTGTTTTTGGCACATTTTGCATGTTGTAGGATAAGTACAACGATACACCGTGCCCCAGTGCTGGGTCGAGAAAATTTCCAGCTTGAAAAGACCCTCGACCTGATCAGGAATCGAACCCGACATCACAACCGTGTGGGAGATCTAGCCGACCGACATTGCTAGCCGCAGAACCACGGGGACCACGTTACGTTACGCAAGCAATCTATCTCAAATTTGGGAAAATAAAGTTGTTTCATTCACTTTATCTTTTAACAAAAGTACTGCTGCAACATTTTTTGACGTTGACTAACGTCTATATCGAAGTTAGGCCCCTGAATTTGAAAATCTAGTTATTCAACCAGGGAAACCCAGAGAAAAGTGGTCAGGTTTTGAGCGCTTATTTTGCAGTCATCTATAATCAGGTTTTCAAGGTTTTGGCATCAATCGATCAGAAATTCTTTTACGGTTAAATTTATGTAACAAAAACAAACTATTGTTTGAGATACACTATTGAAAAATTGGTAATTAATATCGATTGTCTAAATCATACCGCGCAGCCAATCACTACCTCTCTTCCCAAGCACAGTCGACACTAACGGATACAATCGATCTGACTTTGTTGTTATTGTTGTCACTTTCTGTTTCCGATGTTTATGCTGCTGCTAGCGGAAAAAACCTTGCAAATATGCATCTTTTTGTTGGTGTTAATTTTACGACAGCGGCCGGCGCCCCATCATTCTGATTCCAAAACCGCACCAGTGACATGCGGACGCTAGATGATAGCAGCTGAAAGGAGAAAATACAAAAGAGTACCGCTCATCTCGTGCCGGTTTCACCCGTAATGCTGGACTAACCAGTAAACGAGAATAATCGGCAACTGGTACCTTTTGGTGCCTCGAAATTTTGTTACAGAAGTTTTGTAAAAAGAAGCGTTGCAATTCCCTCTACTATTTGCTTCAATGGAATATAAGAATACGGTAGTCAACGTCATGCGGTCGTGTCTTGAATACCACCCTCCTACTATTTACGTAACATCAGTAAAGTTTAAATTTCAATTATTTCTAGCAATCTCTTGAAAACTATATTTTGAAACTGCTACCCAACAGAAAACAAACTGAAGATTTTTTTCATGATCTGGTAAGACCCATTTGTTTGTTTTTATTTCAACCATGCTATGCAGTTCTTATTTTGGCCGTGTTTCGTGTGAGAAGATAAAATAACTAAAATGCTATTATAATCGCAGGGATTGGCCAAATCACAAGAATCAATAAAACCGTCCCACACGTGCTAGTTTATAACAACGAATGACATTTATTTTGCCTTTTCTCTTCACTAAGCATAGAGTTGGTTATGGTATAGATTGGTAATCATAAGGTGGTTCATCAGGGATATGGCAAATCATGACAGTTCTTCCCCCCTGGGAGAGAATTCTGCTTAATTTACTAGAGTTAGTAAGTTAGTCACAACTTTATAGATTCAGCCTACGCGGAGGTCGCCGCTCGCGGATCGATCGACGAACACTATCGGGAGCAATTTCGACATTTGTTTTGGGTTGGGCGTTCCGTTTGCCGTTTGAGTCTAAACCTGCTTCAGCAGTCCCCCCTATAGTACTGCAAGGTGTTGTTGGTCCACAGCGTCCAAAGTCTCTTGTAGAATAAGCGTCTTCGTCGGAGTCGTCAGAAACTATAGTTGAATCTGTGTCAAGTTCTGTTTTCGGCTGAAGTGCATCCGTGTTTGCTCGAGATGGTGTTGCTGCTTTACAACGTCTTGTGATGTCAGTTGGGATCTGGATCGCCGGTTGCGCAGTTTGATTCGCGGGTCCTGGTTTCAGCTGGTCAATATGTCGTTTCCACATTCTTCCGTCATCTAATTCGATCATGTAATGGAGTCTTCCTATCTTTTCGGCAACCTTACCAAACCTCCATTTCTCGGAAATCGATAAGAAAACTCGAGCAGCTACTCTATTATTGATTGTGAACGAGCGCACCACTTCCTCTCCCCCTCGGAGATAGTTTGGTTTATCCCCTCTCGGTATCATTAGATCAATCCTTGACTTGAGCTGCCTTCCGAACACTAACATTGAAGGACTTTTTCCTGTAGAAGGATGCACCGTTCTTCGATATGCCATTAGTATCTTTTGTAGCTCAACATGAATCTCGGAACGTGGACACTTTAATGCCTTGATTTTATCCTTGAACGTTTGAACATAACGTTCCGCTTGTCCATTCGTAGCAGGGTGGTATGGGGCTCCCATTTTATGTACTATCCCGTTCTTCTTTAGGAAGTTTTGAAAGCATTCCGATGTGAACTGAGTACCTCGATCAGTTACCAAGACCGACGGAAGTCCAAAAGTGGCGAAATATTCCCTCATTCTTTCGATGGTTGTCTCCGTGGTCATATCCGGTATAATCTTCACTTCAGGCCGTTTACTATGTGCGTCAACTATAATTAAGAAGTTCAGCCCCATGAATGGTCCAGCGAAGTCTGCATGAATCCTTTGAAATGGTTCTGAAGGTCGTTCCCAACAGTGTACCGCGACCTTACGAGGGTTTGCTCTAACACGAGCACAAGCTGTACAGTTTCGAGTTGTTTCCTCAATATGCTTGTCAATATTCTCCCACCAACAATACGATCTCGCGAGAGATTTCATACGTGAAACACCAAAATGACCACAATGCAGCTCTTACAAAACACGGTCGCGCAACAGAAAAGGAATATAAACCCGGATACCTCTCATTAAGCATTCGCCATGCATACTGAACTCGTTCTGATCAATGCCGAATCTTAAACGACCTTCAACGGCTCTTCCAGTTTTCAGTCCTTGAATCAGTTCCCTTACACTCTTGTCTCTGCTTGTTAACTCTCCAAGCTCTTGCGCGTTCACTGGGAGTGTTTCAATCTGATTGATTTGCACAATGTCGACTTCCTCCACTTGGTGGCGATTACTTCAGTCGGTAACAGGTAAGCGTGACATCCCGTCAGCATTTACATGATTCTTCGAAGCACGGTAGCGAATTTCGAAATCGAAAGACTCAAGAAACACGGCATAGTGTTGCATACGCAGCGCAGAAAGTGTTGGTAGTCCTTTATTTGGCGAAAAGATCTGTACAACAGGTTTGTTATCCGTTACCAAGATAAACTTCCGTCCGAAAAGGTACTGGTGGAATTTTTTAACACCAAAAATAATTGCATATGCTTCCTTATCTACCTGGCTGTAGTTTTGTTGAGTAGTATTCAGTGTCTGTGAAGCGTATTGAATTGGTCGCTCACTGCCATCCGGGTAAATGTGGCTCAATACCGCTCCAACCCCGTATGGCGATGCGTCAGTGGCTAACATCAGCGGTAAATTAACGTCGTAGTGGACTAGCACGCGATCCGATTGCATCTCAACCTTAACCCATAAGAAAGCTTGTTCACAATCATCGGTCCACACAAATGGCGTTTTGTCCTTCAGTAGATTGATTAATGGATACAGCTTCGTACTCAAGTTCTTCATGAATCTAGCGTAGTAGTTCACCAGTCCTAAGAATGCACGAACTTGTTCCCGATTTTGCGGACGTGGCATCTTCTGTAATGCTTCTACCTTTTGTTGCATCTTGTGTACTCCATGGCGATCAATGGTGTATCCACAATATTCGATACTGTCAGCAAAGAACTCACATTTGGTTACATTCACACGCATGTTGTGTTCATGGAATCTTTTCAAGACTTCCCGCAAACGACACAGATGGACTTCGTCGTTTGGACCAGTAATTTTGACATCATCCAGGAATACCATCACACCAGGTATTCCTTGAAGAATTTGTGAAATTTCTCGCTGAAAAATGGCAGGTGCGGAAGCAACCCCGTACATCAACCTAGTCGGTTGGTACAGGCCAAGATGGGTATTTAATGTCAGCATTGGTTGATCGTCTGACCGAACTGTCATTTGTAAGTAAGCTTGTGCTAAGTCCAGTTTGGTAAATTTGTCATGTCAGTACTACTAATTAAAGATACGGGAGAACCACTGTCCACTTCAAACTGGACCAGTGATTCACCAACCTTTACCTTGAGGAAAATTCTAGATAAATCTTTGGAGTCATTTTCAATCTTACATACGTCAACAACGTAAACCTGATCGTTATCTGTGCATTCCAGTTCTGAATCGACACTATCATTTAACAGATTGGTCGAATATTTCTTCGATTTGTTCTTGCTTTTAAATTTTTGTTTATGCGGTTCATTGGTGCTGAGACATACTCTCTTTAGATGGCCTACCTCCTTGCACAAACTACAAACTTTATTTTTATGTTCACACTTGTCTGCCAAGTGTGCCTCACTACCGCACCGAAAACAAAAACACTTGTTAGTAGGGTTAGTTACCTTCTTAGCAGCGGTAACTGCTGCAGTATCTCGTCGTGATTGGGAGTTACGGTCCATCAAGTTGACGTCTTGCATACGTTGATTCAGTACTTCGGCCCCCTCGCCAGAAGCCTCCATCGATAGTGCAATCTGCTTAGCCTTGTCGAAGGTCAAATTCTTCTCCTCAATCAACCGGGTGCGAATACGATGATTTCGCAGGCCGAAAACTAACTGATTTCGCAGTCCTTTCGGAAGATATTCACCAAACTCGCAATACTTCACCTCCCGCTGCAGTGCTGTAATGAATTCGGCGATAGATTCCCCTTCTCGCTGCATTCGCTTACTAAATTTCCACAACTCAACCATCTCTAGTGGCTTTGGGTCGAAGTATTCTCCAAGAAGTGTGACTATTTCGTTATATGTTTTGTTTTCAGGTTCGGTTGGAAATAAATTATCGCATAGTACGTCGTATGTTTCTGCGCCCATGAAATGGAGTAACATATTCTTTCGATTCGCCTCAGGTATTCCGAAAATTAGAAGCGCCCCCTCGAATCTCTTCACCCAACGAGACCACTTCGATTTATTTTTATCAAATGTCTCGACCGCAAAACTGGGTGGAATAGCAGCACTTCGTGTAGCAACATTTCCTTCGGATGTCATTATGTGCTCCCTGGTGTACACGACACACTTGAAGGTAACTAACACAACAGTGATAGCAAACAGCAAAACGTACACCGTAGCAGAAGTAAGTGTACGTCAACGTTTTCCTCTGCGAAAACGTAGCAATGTGTGTGTGTAACTTCACTGGTGAGCCCCAATTGGGAACGCCTATCCGGATCTTTCCTCCTCTTCGTATGGTGTTTTCATAGCATCACAACAGGAACTCTGCCACGATTACAGCGTCGCCAACCGGGAAATATGCATTTATTTTTAACGCGGGATTACTAATCCGCTCGTCGCCAATTATTATAATCGCAGGGATTGGCCAAATCACAAGAATCAATAAAACTGTCCCACACGTGCTAGTTTATAACAACGAATGACATTTATTTTGCCTTTTCTCTTCACTAAGCATAGAGTTGGTTATGGTATAGATTGGTAATCATAAGGTGGTTCATCAGGGGTATGGCAAATCATGACAAATGCTGTGGGGAATAAAAAAATATTTAAAAATAATATATCAATCTAAAATATCTTGTAAAATATTTTAAAATATCCATCGGAGCTTGAGTGAATAGAAAATCTGGATAAAACTGGAACGTATATAAAAAAACTGGAAAAATTTTTTTTTTAGTTTTTTTTATATATATAAAAAAACTGGAAAATTTCGGGTACCCACGGCAGATGAGCTCGGCGCAGCTTCTCTCGAGGATGGCTGGACCATGATCCGCACGGCCATTAGGGAATCCGCGACAACGACACTAGGAACAGAGGCGCCGAGTGGCAGAAACGACTGGTATGATGGGGAATGCCAGGCAGCGGTGTCAGAGAAAAACCGGACCTGGGTAAATTACCTGAGGGTAAGGACGAGAGAGAACCTGGTCAAATATAGACGGGCAAAAAACGACATGACCACGATCCTGAGACGTAAAAAGCGCCAGCAAGAGGATCGTGACCATGAAGAGCTAGAAGAGCTGTTCACTGCTAATGAGACGCGAAAGTTCTACGAAAAGGTTAACCAATCCCGTAAAGGCTATGTGCCGCGAGCCGACTTTTGCAAGGATATGGCAGGTAACCTCATCACGAACGACAGCGAGGTGGGCGACAGGTGGAAGCAGCACTTCGATGAACATCTGAATGGCGATGCAACAAACGGAAGCGGAACTGGAACGGACCTGGGAGTGCCAGCAGTAGATGACCGGGTATTAGCTCCCGATCTCCACGAAATTCAGCGGAAGATTGGGAGGCTGAAGAACAACAAAGCCACCGGCAAAGACGGCCTGCCGGGCGAGCTCTACAAACATGGTAAAGAAACGCTTGCTAGAGCACTACACTGGGTCATTTCCAAGATCTGGGAAGAGGAAAAACTGCCGGAAGAGTGGATGGAGGGAGTCGTCTGCCCCATCTATAAGAAAGGCGACAAGCTGGAGTGCTGCAATTATCGTGGCATTACGCTTGTCAACGCTGCATATAAAATACTCTACCAAGTTCTATTCCAACGTCTAACACCTTTAACAAGGAGGTTCGTGGGGCAGTACCAGCCGGGTTTCATGGGAGCGCAACCACGGACCAAATTTTTTCAACCCGACAGATTTTACAAAAATGTCGTGAGTACAACGTGTCCACGCATCACATTTTTATCGACTTCAAGGCAGCCTATGATACAGTTGATCGAGAACAGCTATGGCAGATCATGCACGAGAACGAGGATATCTTCCCGGATAAACTGACGCGGCTGATCAAGGCTACCATGAACCGTGTGATGTGTTACGTGCGTGTCTCGGGGATGCTCTCGAGTCCCTTCGAGTCATGCCGAGGATTGAGACAAGGTGATGGACTCTCTTGTTTGCTTTTTAACATCGCCCTCGAAGGTGTTATACGAAGAGCGGGCATCGACACGAGTGGTACGATTTTCACAAAACGGGTTCAGCTTAACGGCTTCGCTGATGACTTCGACCTAATAGCACGAAACTTTGCGACGGTGGAGGAAACCTACACCAGACTGAAAGCGGAAGCTAAGCGCATTGGACTGCTGATCAATGCGTCGAAAACTAAGTATATGAAGGGAAGAGGCTCCAACGAGAACAATGTCAGCCTCCCACCCCGGAACACCGTAGACGGCGATGAGCTTGAGGTGGTAGACGAGTTCGTGTACTTAGGATCGCTGGTGACCGCTGACAACAACACCAGCAAGGAGATCCGGAGACGCATTCAAGCGGGAAATCGTGCCTACTTTGCACATCGTAAGACAATGAGATCCAATCGAGTGCGCCGCCGTACAAAGTTGAAACTGTACAAAACATTAGTTAGACCGGTAGTCCTCTATGGGCTAGAGACGACAACACTGCTCTCAGAGGACCTCAACGCCCTTGGAGTTTTCGTGGAGTACAGACTGAAGACGGAGAATGGCGTAGACGCATGAACCATGAGCTGCACGCGCTGCTAGGAGAGATCCCCATTGCACACTCACGGAACGCGACGAGAGACAGGACACAACACTTATTGTTCTTACAAAACATAAAAAAGGAATTTGATTTACCTTTTTAGTCGACCGGTTTCGGGCAGCGATCTTGCCCATCAGCTGGACGATGTCCGACTAGTTGCGCATAGTAGTTGTTGTTTTCTATATATCACAATTTCACCACTGTTACAGCTTCGTCAGGTGGAAGAGCGAAGAGAGTATTGGGGGATCATCCTCATTCATTAATGGATTGTCGGCGGTGGTGATGTACATTGATTCCCATGCGTTTAGGTTCGATGTTTTTCGTACATTTTTTAATAATTTTGCATTTTCCCAGTCGATGGCATGGTTTTGGGATATGGTGTGTGCTGCCACGCTCGATTCATTAGCCCGATCGTTGTCAACTGCATTCTTATGCTCTCGCAGTCGCACTTTTAATTTCCGTCGTGTTTGGCCAATGTAAACCGCGGAGCAGTTTTTGCAGGGGATTTGGTAGACACCTGATTTTTCATCCGGGGGTACTTTGTCTTTTGAATTGCACAACAGATCTTTCAAGGTGTTTTCACTTTTGTAAACAGCATAGAAATCATGTTTCTGTAGTACGGATTGGACGGGATTGGTTATTTTTGGGTAAAATGGAAGACTGATTCTATGCTGTTCTTCTTTTTCCGGTTTTAGTGTTGTGCAATTTAGCCTGTGTTTTTTCCGTTGATGTTTTCGGAGAATTTTGTTTACAAAGTCTTTGTCATACCCATTCAACTCAGCAGCTTTATGTATCCTGTTTCTCTCGGTTTCAAAATCTTTTTTGTCCATCGGTATGTTGTATAGGCGGTGTGCCATAGAATGGAATGCTGCTTGCTTCTGGGCGCCGTAATGGTTAGAGTCGGATGTTATGTAGGTATCTGTCTGTGGCTGTTGGTTTTCGGTATATTGAGAATTTCGTTTCCACACTCGAGGGAAGTATTTCTCGGTCGATAGTGCCACCTCGAAGTCACTCATAAAAAGGCCCATTGCACATCTGATCAAAGTTAACAGATTGCGATGGGCCGGACACGTCGCAAGGATGCCGGACGACAACCCGGTTAAAACGACCCTTTTCAGTAACCCCTCGGCACCAGAAACAGAGGAGCACAGCGTACACGATGACTTGATCAGATTGAAAGTGACCTACGAGTGATAAGACGCCTGGGAGCATGGCGCCATACAGCCCAGAACCGAGTTGAATGGAGACGACTTCTTGATACAGCACGAGCCACCCCGGCTCTAGCCTGCTAGGTAAGGTAAGTAAGGAAAATTTTGGGATTGAACTGTTTGACTGGATCACTTGGGAAAAACTACAAGAATCCAGTTTAAACTGGAACATTGGTAACTCTGTGTGTGAGTGTCAAAATGAACCAGAATGAGATGTCATTGACTGTCAATTTGAACCAAGGAAAAAAAGCATTTTTTTGCGAAGAGTATTGTTATAACTGGAAGGTATCGCGTTGCTCGAAAAAATATTCATCGCAAACAGTTTTTGTATTTATTGTCGTTTTACAAAATATTTTAGTTTGTTTTTACGTAAAATAACAAATTTAATAAGCTTCAAGTAATAATCATGCTAGCGTACCTCGATTATTAAACTTGTGCTCCTCATGATTTAAGACTTTGGTTACAATTTCGAACACACTTCATCAAGGTCGAACTCAAAACTCTGAAAAAACTTTTATGCAACGGCAAATTGAGAAAAACACAGACTCGAAAAATTAGTCTGTAATATTTGCACAGCCAGTATTCCCTCGTTTGAGTCATGCATGCGTTACAGCAAGAAGATAGTTACACGCTATCAGATAACGACGCATGTGCGTGTTCTCTGTTTTGAGTGTAGTATTCGTTTCTCCCTCCCAGCTGCTGACAAGACAGCTTTTTGCTAGAACGGAATCCACTTCCATAAGACCAAATTGCAAAAATTCCCGATTGGTGAGCGGGAAATGTTTTAATCATTAGTCGAATAAGTTTCCGAGATTTTGCAAATGTGCCACAAACTCAGGTGAGTTTTGCCAATATCACCCTGTTTCGATGATTGTTCAGGGTTACTATTTCATTAAAAAAAAAATAATCCCCTAATTCCCATAATTGGAACTATGGTATATCAGCTGTTGTGTGAAATACTCTAAAGGCAAAGACTGTCAAAATGCTCGTTTGTTAAAATATTTATTTTTGAAGGCTCTGAATTCGCTGTTAGCTCGTTCGACGTAAAAAAAGGTATTTCTTCTAACCAAAATTTTAAAAAGGCTGTAAATTGCCCTTGTCACGGTAAGTGATGGATAATACTGAAAAACCTGGAGTATTCGCTAGCTAGCTAGGTTGAACTATTGAATTATTTTAAATCCACTCTTCGTTCAACCATTATGTATCAAATTTCGAAAAAAAAAAACAAAACTATTTCTACACACAAATAAGTCAAACCGGAGTGGTAGAAAAGCAAAGGTAGCAGATCCTAAAACTAATTTAAAGGTTTGGCTTTTTTTGGACGAAAACCAAAACTTGCCATCGAGAGCTGCGGCGTAAATGACAAGAGCTTCGTAATCTTATATTAAGAAAGCAAAGAAGATTTGGTTTGAGAAATTTTAAGTCAAGGTCAAGGTGAGTATATTCATAGAATATACGCTGTAACTCTGTACCCAATGAAGATAGGAATTTTATTTGTTCAGCAACGTTTCATAGTTTTGCACGTTCTGAAGCTTTGCCGAATAAACCATTCTTCTATCACTTAACACAAAAAACTTAGTATTTTCGATATATGAAAACCTACTGTAACATATGCTCGCCGTACTTTAATATGGGTGGATTGGGACAAATGTCACCTAAAGGAGTTTATAGTACTTCAGCTTAACTTCAAGGAAAAGTATTGACATCATGATTCCACTTACCCCTTTTTAACCTATACGTTCAAAAATATGTGTTTTGTATGCCCCAACAATCCCTCCGAACAATACTATCGTGTAAAATGCAACTAACAAAAGTTAAGCACAAAAAACTAACTTTTAAGTAAAAAAAAACAATATCGCACGCTAGCCTGAGGGCTAATACGGTCTCGATCAACTAGATTAGTTGAGAGAATTCGTTATCGATATTGTTTTCGGCACATTTTGCATGTTGTAGGATAAGTACAACGATACACCGTGCCCCAGTGCTGAGTCGAGAAAATTTCCAGCTCGAAAAGTTCCTCGACCTGATCGGGAATCGAACCCGATATCACAACCGTGTGGGAGAGCTAGCTGACCGACATCGCTAACCACAGAACCACGGGGACCACCAACTTTTAAGTAAGTTCCATGTAATATACTTCATACCTTTGTACCGAAAGAAGATAGGATTTTCATTTGTTCAACAAAGTTTCATATTTTTGAACCTTCTACAACTTTGCTCAACAAACTATTCATCTATCTCTTAACACAAAAAAGTTATTTTTTTATTTTTTGTATAGTAAACTTTTCATACTTTTTGACAATTTGCGATTATGCGGGTCATTCATACAAACAATTGTACCAAAGACTTTATTAAGCTAAGATGAAGGTCAAAGGCGCTATGGAATTAAGTTCCACTTTTTGCCTTATTGGACCACTGTGCGCTCGTTTCGTTTTGATTCCTCGTCAATTAATCGCGTCTTTATTACGTCGTAGGTAAGTTCCTTCTCTGGCAAATTTTCAAGGGCCGTAACCAACGGATTGTATGATTCATGTAGCGTGAGACTGAGCGACGAAAGAAACATCACTCTCCTCCAGCTTTGAACCGGCCGTACGAAGTTGTCGTATTAGGTCTTCGAACTCCAGTTGGTGCGCACGCATGGAACCTCCTTCCTTCAGGTGCAGCCTCGCGATTTGTTTCCGGATCAGCGGTTGACGTCCCGTCAATTTCTTCGCGAAAGTGTCCTCCGAACTTTTCCACATTTGCTTCGCAGTATCTTTGTCGCGGACACATCCGAGCTACTCCTCCGCTATTAAACTCACCAGGAGTGACTTGGCTTTACAATCCGCTTCTTCGAATTTCACTTTGTTCGCTTCAGCCGTCGGTGGATCGTTCGTGATAACATTCCAAATCTTCGCAGCTTGCAGAAACAGCTCGACGCGAAACTGCCAGGTATCGTAGCTGGTGCCAGCAAATTGCGGGATTCCATGAGTCGCAGTTTCTCTGCGTGTGTCGTGAGGTAACTTAAATGGTCCGGCTTCCTAGCCGGACCCGGGTGTGTCATCTAGCAGTAAAGACACGATGAACGTTGGTACTCGAATGAATCGCACTGAGCGATCAGTTTATTGTCCACGTCGGTAGCAATACCCTTTTCTGCTGATGCAGCGGGTGATCGCACCGTCGTTTTATGCTGATGCGATATATGATCGCACCGCTTGTTTTATATTTACTTATATTCTAAATGGTGCTTGGAATAATTCCATTACAGTCGCCGATAACCGTTGAGGTCCGACAAAGAGTAAAGATGAGACGGGAACTCAAGAACAGTTAAGTTTTATTTATTAGTTAAAAATACGTCTTGCTTGGACGGGAGTTTTCCCCTTCCAGACTACTAACAATTGTTCCCAGAGCACCTTTCAAACTTTGATAACAGTTGATTTGGCCACTTTTACCCGTCGACCTCTCAGCTGGTCTTGAGGCACGATGCTGGCCTAACAAGCCAGATATCGTAGGTTCGAGTCTCGGCTCGGGAGAGACTGTTAGTGTCAGTATATCGTAGCCACATCCATGTCACGAACGTCATTCCCATACATTTTGCTTGAAGCCAATTTTCTCTGGCTCGATTATACGTCAAAAAGCTGTCAGTGCTTTCGAAACAGCCGAATAAGCTCCGTCCATGCGAGATCAGCTGTTGCTGCAAGTGGTGTGTAGAAATGCAAAAAGCGAAGAACGTTTATTTTGTTTTGTTCGATCTCGATCGAGATGTTGTGCAGGGCATAAATGGTTATGACCAGATATGTTTCAACACGTTCTGGCTAACCATAAATTCAATATTCATATTGATATGTATTCATGAAACTTTTCTCGCAAAAAAACGTGCAACAGTCTATGCCTATCATTAACAGTAGCGCCATCATCATCGGTGGAAACTAAGGGGAGACAACTGGGTATAGATTTGCATCCACTTTGGGAACCACTCGCTGTTTGGTTGAAGTTGAAAACCCCGAGTGCGCTAAAATTTATCAGGCTTGCTGGCAGTGTTGCTGAACAACATTGTTCGTTGTTTTGATTTATGTTTTTTAATGATGTCACCTGTTATAATCTAAAATAATTTCAAGTGAACATTTAAAAAAAGTACAAATACGGGCGTAGTAAGAGATCCGAGTTTGATCTTCATTAATATCAATTACCAAAAGATCTAAAAGTGCACAAGGGGCTATGACGGTTTTGCGTGAAGCATAAGAACAGCATACTGCTGCTCAATGTCGAGAGTAAATAGTGTAGTGTGAGCTTATTTCTACTTTTGAAACTGTTCTGGATTAAGTTTGGAACATACCTGTTGAGGCATATTGTTTGTGCGGAGAGTACAATTCAGATGGGTCAATGAATGAATCATAATCATTGATGGATGACACGTTCGATTTTAAGTATATTAAAGATGCAGACTCTCCGGTAACCCTCAGACGATAAAATTATCGCCTGCAGGAGGGATTGTACATAATGCATAAAGCATTAAAAACATTCAAGTATTTTCCGAGTGAATGGCATCACTTACGAAAAATTCAACAGGGATCATCGCGGTGGATGAGGAAGAAGAGTAAGAAGCCAGATGTCGCCCCTTAGGGTGGAAACGGTCGCCGTGACATGGGTCTGATCGTAGCGCTCAATGAGGTATTCACAGGTGAGGAAGAAGAAGATATTTGTCTGTATTAGTAACGGAAAAAAGGTAGGGATACCATCCGTCCTGATTTAGCAGGACATGTCCTGATTTTGAGACCCATTTGGAGCGTCCTGATTTATTTTTCATATTTTAGCATTTGTCCTGATTTTTCTGAATGATAGCGGATATTCATAAAAGTAGCAAATTGTTCAGTATTTTCATCTTGACTCCGGGAGAAAACGAACTTATTTCGAACGAATTTTTTCTTTGATTGAATCTTGACGAGAGAAATTGTCTAAACCGTTAAACGTTTTTTTGACAAATGTTAAGTTTATTTCAAACAATTTACTAGTGTTGCATTTTTCGAGAAATACGTTTAATATAAGGTGTATTTTGAAATGCAAATCTAAAATTACGTGTTTTATTTATTAATACCTCAAAAAATACAAATAGCTTAGATTAGAGCTGTAAAAAAAGTTGTCCTGATTTTTAATTCCGACCAAATGGTAACCCTAAAAAAAGGTAAACAAAAGCACGTGTTGGGGTTGTGACGTACATCTCGGTCAACGAACAAATGCCATTTTAAACGGTATGAAGCCCTTTGAACCCGAGACTCAAACCATCTCCGTAACTTTTCATATTCCATTGCGTAGCGCTAGCCCCGCAATTGACCTGTACACTAAGGAAACATCCATAAATGACGTAGCAATTTTTTAGTTTTTTTTTCGTTCTTCAGATTACTAATACTATTCGGTCCCAGGTCGGCACATTGTTGTATAGAACATTTCTCAACAAATGCAATAGCGACAACAGTGATCTTTTTCATGTTTATTAGTTCTGGTACGTATCTGCTTACAACCTAAGTTACAAATGAAATTATTGTTTTTTCAAATATAGAGTTTTATGCAACCTTTCAAATGAATTTCCTAGATACGAAAAAAAGTAATATAAAAACAAACCAAACAGAGCTAACTGTACCAACCAAATGCGGATTTGCTTTTGCTACTGCTGTTTAATTGAATGTCCATTAGTAAACTACTCGCTAATCGAGAACTGTTCCAGGAGACATGTAAAGTCTACACGTATTCGGTGAACTCAAGAATATCTCTTTCCTATACATACAAATACGTTGAAGTCATTCTACAAGATACAACAGTGTACCAATTTCTAAAACTACCATATTACTTGGGTTGAACTGGGCAAATGACTTTGCTATCTCATTGAGAAAATTCGCAAAAAAAAATATTGGGACATGTTTGAAATCTAAAACACTACAATCGGCATGCTTTAGCTAGACAAATAATATAGAGAAGAAAAGGATTTTCCTATCTTTTCAACCGGGATGACTTTCCATCTGTTCAAAATGGGAAAAATAACCAAATTTTACGAATTCCCAGCTACTGCACCCAACTAGGGGTGTGCGAAACTGGCTTTTCTGGTGTCGAAACGAAACGAAACGAAATTAACCCTTAATTTCGATTTCGCCAAATTAGTCGAAACGAAATCAAGGTGGATTTCGAGTTCTCGAGACGAAACGAAATTGGTCTCTAAATTTCGCGAAATTTCGCGAAATTTCGAAAAATAAAATAAATGTTTCTGAAACATAGCATTACAATGATTTGTAACGTTGGAGCGTACGCTAACGAAGTACCCTTCAACAGCTGATCGCAAGGTGCTTACCTGGTCGACGAAGAGTAACGTAGGTATTCAGTTATCGATAAACCGACAATGACGAGGAAATCAAAAATGTTAAAAACTAAAATCTTGATGCATTTATTTATACAGATTATATTGCAGGTAATAGTAGCGCGATAGATACAAATGATATAAAGGTCAAACTCGAAATGTCTTTGTAAATAATAATTTAATGAACTTCTGAACTGATTCTTTTGGTTTGAATGCAACTATGTTTAAAATAGTAATCCTTCTTTCATAGCACTTTCATCATTCAAAATCCAAGTTTTGTCCTAGAGCTCGAACTGGAAAAAATGAGAGATGGTAGGTAGGTTTTCAACCATTCCTGTGAGTTTTGGTGTCCCTAGCAAAGATAACTTTTCCAAAGAGTTGTTCCCTATGCAAACGTAAAAGCGACGAATCCGATAAGCAATTCCTCGGCGGCCTTCTGATGCATTTCTGCATTCTCTAAAAGCAGCAAAATTCACAGGAATGGTTAAAAAGCTGTAAAACCTTTGGAGGGCAACTTTTTTTTCGCTTTTGTCGACCAGTGTTATTTAACACCGTTTAGTCAGACTAGACTAAGTGACATTTTTATCAAATCGAGGAAAATAAAATTTAAGTTAACTATTCTGTAAACTTTGAAGTTTTCAATATTTTTGCACATTTTTTAAATATAACTTAAAATTACTTTTTAACTGAGCAGTTCCACAAAAAATGTCTCAGTTTCAATATTTTTTGTCGTTTTAGATTTGGCCTAAACTTTGCATAAACGTTTCTATAGGCTGAGAAGCTAGTTAAAATGCTATTTTGGGAGGGTTATTGTGATTATAAATATTTTCAGAGCCAAAAGTTTTTTGATCAGTGTGACGTCTCTGGAAAAGTTTTAGACAGTAATTTTATCTTTCCGATAAAAAAAACTCTGAAAAATTGATTTTTTTAATGTAAAAGAAACATTAAAATTAACATAAAAAAGCTTATTTTTCAAAAATCTTTTTTTGTGTAAAAAATTACAAAAAAAAATACCGAAACGATGAAGAAATCAAAGAAAAATTAAATTTAAAAAAAATTTACAACATGTTTATTTTTGGAAGGACAATATTATTATCTATAACTTTGCCAAAGGCACTATGCCAATCAAACCAACTGTTTCGATTATAAAAATATTTTAATTACCCACAGAGTGTCCAATTGGAGATTAAAATTATTTTTTCAGCTAAATCGGTTTGTTTGACTGGCATCACTAGTGTCTCTGGTAAGGTTGTAGAAAATAATTTTGTCCTAAAAAAATATGCCCTGTGAGTTTCTGCGACGCCCAAAATAATAAAATGCATTCGGGACCATTCCTAAACTACGTGGTCATATTTTGATCCCTTTCATACCCCCCTTCTCCTCCGTGGTCTTTCGTGGTCTTTTGTTTTGTGATCTTATTCTGCAAATATATGTACAATAAAGTATGAAAAATTTATGAAAAAAATGAAGGTTCAAGAAAACTGATTATTAGATATTGCGCAAATTGTAAATAGAATTTTCAGTAATATCATTTTCTCAAAACCAAAATAACAAACAGATAATGGTTGTTTAATTATTGATAATATTTCATTGTCTTTAACAAATATAATGATTTCCTTACCTGAAAGTAATTTAAAATACGCTTTTCTGTTGAGTATATTCAAAATGATTTTTAATTTGTTGTTGAGTATCAAAATAAATAAAATTTGTTTAAGCAGATTGATCATCTACGATAAATTTTTCGCTTATAGTTATGGTAAATTGTATACTCATCTAGAAATCATCTAGAAAAATATTTAGTTGATAATAAGTGAAACCTTTTAATTTAATTTTAATTTAATTTATTTCCGATATATTTTTTACACTTGAATCGCTAGAACAAGTTTGCACTTCCAGTGAGCATCTGCTCTTTTAAGGAAGTGTGATACGATGTTGTTAACTATAAGTTGAAGCTGGTGATGATACTTGTCGACAATTGTGGGGTGGTGCTGGTGGTTCGCGCGTTGATGGCGTTGCTCTGGTTACGGCGTACGGCAGAGGCATTGGTGAGTAGTGTTTTGTGGTATTCGGGTGTAATCCAGAATTAGGCTAGATACTGTGGTATTTTCGTTTTCATGATAGCTCGCAAACAACGCTTGAAGATATATGTTGTGGGGGCATTTTTACATGATGGGGGGAGGTCGTTAAACAGTTTGCTACCAATGTACGACATTTTTTGCGACCGTATTCCGTGTTGAATCGTGGCAAATACAGGTGACCAGTTTGTCTGCTTGAGCGGTTTTCGTGCATTCTTCTTGTGACAAGAACGGTTGAAGTGATGTTATTTCGCAAGTGGATCAACATTTGATACTCCTGGGGTACACGGATTGGTAGGGTTGAGTCCCTGGGATCTTCGTATAGTAGATGAGTGGGATACAGATGAGGTTTCCGGAACACGGCTTTCAAGCTTCTGTTTTGTATCACCTGTAGCTCTCTCAAAGAAGATTTGCAAGCCAGTCCCCACGTTGCAACTAGGTACTGGAGCCGAGAATGGATTAGTGAGAAGTATAGTGTTTTCATAGTCGCCAAAGGCAAAAATGATGAAACCTTCCTTAATATACCACAGAGTGATGTTAGCTTTCGCTTGAGAGACTCAAGATGGGCCTTCCAGTTCATTCTATTGTCTAGCGTTAGGCCGAGAAATGGGTATTCAAATACTTCTTCGATGACACGATTGGCGATTTCAATTGGCTCGCGAGCCGGGAGTTCTCTGCGGAACGAGTGAATGAGCATATACTTGGTTTTCGATAGATTCATTGACATCAAATTAGTTTGAAGCTGGATAGCGGTGCATTCTGTTTCTTGATAGAAGACTGACGTATCGTCAGCAAAGAGACGTAACTTTCCATGCAGCTCTAACTTGGCCAGGTCATTAATAAACAGCAGAAAAAGAATTGGCCCCAAGTTACTACCTTGGGGCACACCAGTCGACACGGCCCCATAGTGATCAACGGGTAATCATCTTTTAGGCACCTGACGATAGCATTACTTAAACCTGGGACGTAGGGGAGTGATGCGATAAAAAGCCCGAGAAAAAGAAATTGAATCCACCAACGCATCGTGCTTTGTGATGTGGTAAAAGTTTGTAGGTAATCTCTAAACTGCCGCTCATAGCAAGTCCGTCCCATTTGCGTTTTGGTGCTGACGAGAAAACAGCAATTGAAAATCGTTACGCTTCAGGTGAAATTTTGCACTCAAATGCTTTTTCAATCAATACCATCAACAGAATTTAGTACTGCAATGACAATCTAACACTTTTGCATCATAAAACTTGCATGAACACCTAAATTTGATTAAAATTTGTTGAAAATCATAAGCTGGGACTCACATGCGATTACTTTTACGGTACGTAGCCAGAATGATAGCAAGTCAGTCCCATAGCCAGCTACGACCGGTGATGAAAAACAAACTACTGCAAATCGATGGCGGTGCTATACCGTGCGTTTGGAATGAATCTATCGCTGGTCAATTCATAAATGACCTTCTTTCGTGCTTTATTGAACAAGTTTTTTTGTGAGAAGCATAACACAATATACCTACCAACTGCGCCGCTCAAAATAAAATTAGATTTTGTTTTTACATACTGATAAATTCAAAGTCAGTTTAGGTGTAGGAACTTGTTCTAAATTTTCCTGAGAGCGGACACACGTTCGTGACGGCGGACAGCTTTCACGTAGCAGTGGAAACAAATATGAAAGAATACCTATAGCTTAGGAAAATGTTTGCTCCGTTAAAAAACAGCTAAGTAGCGTACCGAAGTATTTAATATGACTGACAAATTCTTCAAAACGAAATTCACGACAATAATTGAACAATTCTTAAGCACGTCGTTACATAAAATACGGATAAAATACGAAAAGTAGTATTTACTCAAGAATGCTTCAACTAACAATACAGTGACACACCTAAAGCGTTCACTGTCAACAAACAACAGCTGAAAGAAGCTACTGGTGGAAACTTTGTCTTGAAGAAAACATTGTACTATCAGCTAGAGCCACACGATGTAGAACGCGTAAAATTTAATCAAACCTCCTATCGAATATCACTTGGTACATCCAATTCTAAACCTGAAGACCATTAGTTTTGGTAAATATCACATTTTTCATAATCATTATTGGCTGTGGGGTTAAATTGCGAAGATTTTTTCAATGGGACCGACTAGCGATCACTTTTGCTATGGGACAAACCAACTTGCTATTTTTTTCACAGTTCCTCAGAACAAAGTATTCAAAAATATTTGTTTTATCGAAAGTAGATATAAAAAGGAATTGATTCCATAAATAAACTCAAAATTGATAAAAATGCAATTGGGACGGACTTGCCATGAGCGGCAGTAAAGCTCAAACTAACTCTAACGTTTCAATATAGGTACTTTGAAAGAGATCCTATAGACAGCTATGACAACCTATCGTAAAGCTTTGTACGAAAAACGGTACAACTGTATGTAAGTTTTTTGAAAAAAACAATGTCAGAGTTTTTGAAGAAAAAAAATGTACTATTTTTATAAAATGTTTTTAATAAACTTGTAGATCCCCTTAGGAAGGCCAAGTTCAAAGGCCGAAACGTCGGACATAAAACCTAGTAGCGTTTTGATACACCCCTAAGACTGAAAAAGCCGTATTTCCCTTGAAATAAATTACAAAGTTTTTGAATGTCGAACAAAATATAAACATCTTTCTTTCTTCCTTCAGTTCACGAACATCCAGGTCTTATATATTGTTTTTAAGACCAAAACGTTGATTTTTCTACCGGTCGTTGAGTATTGAAATATACTTTCAGGAAAAATAACATAAATCCCGACGCATTGCAAAATAGAACTATTATTCTAAAGAAGTCTGTTTAAAACAAAAAAAATTTTTCTTCGATCGGATAAATTTGAAATATGTTTCAAAAATTTGATTACAGTTAATTGCTGACAACTCTCAAACTTTCCGTGACACTTATTAATTAGTCGTGTCAAATAAATATATTAATTAAAAAATTGCGAAAGCTTCGACTTGACTTAGTGGCAATAATAAATTATAAGTCAGAAAAAAGACTACGTGGTCTATTCGTTAACCCGCACGCGGGGGGATTTTTCGTGGTCTTTTGATAAGCCACCCCCCGTCTTCCTATATATGACTACGTGTTTGGGAACGGCCCCTTTGAAACAAACCAAAAATTATTTCTCTTTCAACCAATCAACAGTTAGAATGGAATGTTGTAATGCAACAAACAAATAGTTTTCTCTTTACTCAATCAAGTTATTCGAAATCATCCTCGTTCTCTTATTTCTCGTTCTTTCTAACCTTTCTTTTCTTCTACCTTGTATATTCGTCAAGTGCAAAGTCAGAATCACTTCTATGCCATAATCTGAACTTGTTTTTGACATTGTAAAATTGTGTGTCCCCTAAACAAGAGTAACATTTCTCAATTATGTGTTCAACGATAGCGAACCATTTACTTTTTATTCATTAATTGATCAAGTATACTCTTTTGATAACACGTTTAAAATATTTTTGATAAGGTACCTGGCAATTTTGAAACTTATGCTGACTTTGAAGTCAGAGTGTTTTGAAACAATACTAAAAATTCAGGCAATTACAACTTTTTCTGCTTAACACATCGATCACTCTGTCTGCACACTATAAGGCATGATATCTGGTAAGCCTAGTGATAGCAATGAACTATCTGATAAAACACGTTTAAATACACTACGGTGTGCGAAGAGGAGTCCTCTAACACAGAGAAATCCGAAAAAACGCTTGAAAATTTTTACAAGTCGAGTAGCATAGAACATTTGGCCTGTAAGATAGAGCTTCAGAGCTTTAGTTTTGACAGAAATTGCTATGCCCTCCTAAACGAAAGACAAAAAGTGACCTCTTTAACCTTGTGGGCTGCAAATATAACCACATTTTGATGTACGTAAAAGATGCGTAAAATTTATTCCTACAAACAAATTACTAGATACCTTGTAGCGCATTTGGACGGCTTCATATTCCTCGAATTTGACTTCAGTGATGACATGAATTTTATGCTCTGCGTGAATAAAAAATACCTCCCGCATGATGTTACGGTTTTGTCTTTGAAAACAAAAATTACCGGCTGAGAGTTTATTCTTCTATAACTGACTTAGTATACCAGATATCTGTTGAGATATATTCAATTTAATTTATAGTCGCAATGAGCACAAACCAAAATAATGTAATAATGTGCATCGGGAATTTGGTCCGAAATTTCGCGAAATTTCGTAATCGTCGAAATTGGAACTTTAATTTCGCGAAATTTTAGGCGGAATTTAGCGAAATTCAACGAAATTTTTCGGCAATTTCGCGAAACCGAAATTTCGCGAAATTTCGGGAAATTTCGAGTTTTGCGAAATTATACGAAATCATTCGAAATCTCGCACAGCCTTACACCCAACCGAATAATAGGATAATACACATTGCATGTTGTAACAGAGTAACGAAGCAAATCTATTGAGTCAACGATTCTACCTGAAGATAACCGGGTAGGTCAAGTTAGCTATCTGTGTACTTTTGAAAAGGTCCAGCCTTTTTTGCCTTCGTTTCTAGCCGGTGCTAACGTGTCAGCACTCACTCCCTTTCGTTCGCTACTAAAAATATTTATAAATTTCAACATCGTTTTATGAGAACATATTCGGGTTAGTAAATATAAAGTATAGATGTTAAAATTTCTTGCTTGCTCTAGTCGATTCTCACTACAGTATATAATTATGTTAGTCTGTATATAGATAAATGTAGTTGGAATCAGTACGCATGTGAAAGCAAGAAGATTCCAGCTTGTAGATTAAAAATAGTGTTCGTTTTTCTTCTTCTTTTTATTGATTCAGCATCTTTGCGTACAAGATCCTCTTCACATGTTAACATGTTGTCATTTGAACGGCACTGCTAAACATTGATAGAAAGAAGAGAGATTTGTTGGTTTACCTTGTAAAGATAGGATTTTGATCAAATTGTGCAAAATTCGAGTGCATATGTAACCTTTACGGATCTATTACCAAAACGTGAGGGTACGGCAAAATATATCTATTCTCTGATGGAGCCAAGAAAATAGAAACAAGTGATTGAAGCGATCGATAAAACATCCACCTGAAGCAGCGTTGGATAGTTACACTGTTCCAACATCTGTTTACACCTATGTATTGAGTGTACATAAACAGTACCCAACCATTTTGTCATACATTTAACAATTAATATGGAGAGCAAACCTATCACCTATGCCCACCTACAATTTCTTGGCCATTTTCTTTTCACACTACTAGAGACGTCCAAAAAAGTTCGCTCAACGTCTAACTCTGTCTGCATCATTTTTGTCAATGATTTTTTTTGTGGTTGTTGAATGCTTGCATGCTTGAGTATGAGTTTGTCGTTCGTTTCTGCTAATGATGCATTTGTAATGTAATGTAACTTTAAGCAATAATTTCCCTAAAAAAGTTGGCATTTCCTGACGGCATCTGATTTTCCCTCATTTCGCCGTAGAGCATCACGGTTCTATTATCTCTTATCCACCACAACAATCGAACACTTTGTCCTACTAAAGTTTCGCATCATTTCATCAGCGTTAGTGTCTAATATAGTAAATGTTTGTTACGCACCATTTAATTTGCTGGAATAGTTTTTTCTCTCATAGTTCTCTATTCTGTCGCCTTATTGTTCAACGCTTTTGTCAGCAGAAAAAACTGAGTTGTGTTTTTTTTTGCGGATAACGAACATAAACATTTGATTTTTTTTTTCATATGTTTCTACCATATGACAAACAGGAGAGAACTGACATTCGCTTTAATTTTCTGCACCCCTTCATTCATCTCTTCTTAGTTAGTATCTTGATGATGATCACTCATCACAATGTTGTTCAAATGTATTTTCATGCAGTTGCTCGAGCTACAATATATTTTTTATACATAGTTTTTTTTGTTCTTTCTGTTGTTCCATTACATATACAATCCAAATATACACTAATAAATGTTACAATGAGAATAAGACAACTGCAGTAAATACGCGGCTAATTACGTTTTGTTTAAGTTTGTCCCCCTTTAAGATAATTTTGTATAATTTTAATAACAAGCTACTTGACTAAATGATTAAACTAAATGAACAAAAGTGAAGCTAAGAAATATTACATTAAATGTGTGCTATCAGTTTAATTAAATATAGGTCATTATTTTGTTAAGTAAATGTTGTGTCAAAACTAACATATGCAAATAGAAAATCTATTTCGGGATTCCTTTGAGAGGCAATTTATCGACAAAAGAGCTGTGTGCTGGCATATTAATTAATCAGTTTAACTAAGTTTTGTCCACTGCATCGCTGTTATTTTTCCCATACAGTTTGTAGTTTTTTGTTGTTTGATATTTAATGCTCTGCTCGTGTGATTGGATATTTAGACCGATAGCGACACAAAGCTGTTGTACTGTGTAATGTTTCGTTTGAGAATGTCTGCGCATAGGCCAAGCACCCGCTCGAAGCGAGCGCGATCCAGTTTGACACACTTCAGCGAACCCCGAGCAATGACGGTAGCGGCCCGCGGACGATCCAGCAGCAGGGCGATCTCTCCAAAGTAGTCACTCGGGCCCAGACGGCCAACTTCGGCGGGTTCTTCTTTCTACATAACAAGAAAAAGGTGGTGAATTCAATGTTAAAACCGAGAATTTTTTTTTTTGCTAAATCGTTTTAATCGTAATAATGGGATTATCTTTACGGGTCAATAAAACGTGCTTAGTTTTTCAAAAATAGGGGGCATCATAATTTCAATAAACCATATAGTAAATTCAGTCATGTTTAAAAACTTAGAATTTTTGCTGAAAGTTCTATATGGAGGTTTTCTGAGTGAAAAAGCAACTTAATGCCTTGTTATTTCGTATTTTTATCATTCATAAATATTAACTCGTAATTTACGATAAATAATTTACGATAATTTTAATTTCTTTAAAAGAAGCGACTTTTGTTTAGTCAAGCCAGTGAAAACCGATTAACAAGAGCTTAATTATGAGACTCTTTTTTTCTGGTTTCGTAAGCAACACGAAGAGAAGAAACTGTTCAGAAAGCTACAGCCAACTGTCTTCGATTTTCCCTAGCGAAACCCTTGTGGTAAAGGAAGAGTTGGTATAAAAAAATATTTTTAAAGCGCTGCACATTCTACACACGATTATGCTCGTAGTGTAAGATATCCCTGGCTTACCTCGTCTCGCTTCTGTCGTACGGTGGCACAGCCCTCAACGATGATGTAGAAATCGTTTCCTGGCTCACCCTGCTTCACGATCGTTTCTCCATCCTCGAAAGTTACCGGTTCCAATGCATCCGCAACGGTGAGGCGTTCCCATTTGTCTAAACTCTCTGTAATGCAATGGAATAAAAGATCAATTTTGATGAATGGCGTCCCACTAGAAAAACCCGGTGTCATACCCAGAATCGAAACTCGCGACAAAAATTCCTCGTACATCTTTCGCTTCCGTATAGTAGAACCCATCAAAATTCGCCGATAGCTGTCTCGGTCGATACCCCACAGCTTTACGTCAGTTTTGGCACGTACCGTGGCGGCTCGTGGAGTTCCGTAGATCAGCGCCAACTCACCGAAACTGCCGCCCTCACCGATTGTCGTCACCTGTTCGTTATTTACAAATACCTATGGAGTAAAGAGAGTAGAATGTTAGCCATTTGGACATCCAGTGTTTTGAATTTAAAAATTAGTCTCTAGTCAAAAGCATTTTTCGGTTTTACACGTCATCTTCCCCGAAATATATCAATCATGGCGCTACAACAGATTGTAAACCAGTCCATTTAACCAAACCAATAATTCAACCAATTTAACCAATAATTCAATCATGTTACTTTGAAGGCCTCCATATATACCAATTGTAATTAGGGTAGGCGAGCCAGTTATGGCAAGTGCACCAGTTATGGCTATATCGCATAAGCGCAATGGTACCAGTTATGACAATACTCCATTTGAACTCCATACGCCATAACTGGTTCATGCCATAACTGGTACATTTTTTAGGTATTGCCATAACTGGTGCTCCTCCCCTAATTATATTCGCACGCGTGCACCTCCATGGGAATCCGAAGGATGCGATGAAAATATTTAGATTTCAGACTTTTTAACGATGTTTACAGTGTCTGATTGACCTATTCAACAAACCATAAACAAGCACAGCGCGCACTACCTTTCAGATACAAACATTGGATGGTTGATGAGTTTGGAAATACTTTTACCGTCGGGAGAACGGAACTTTGGCAGCTGTAAGCTAATCCCCGTGGATGTGTGTATTGAGGTAAATCCATCAATCAATGCATCAACCATGTCTTTCCTGACATGGCTGGGGATTGCTTTCATCACGCACCACGCTGGTGGTGGCTGTTTGCATTAGAGCAAAATTGGGATTGATGTTTGCAAATAACCGAGCAACTGGAACGGCGGCGAATAGCTGGCTGGATGCATGGGGAGACCATTAGAATTTACTGCCCGGAGCAGAAGAATTTTGCCTCGCAGTCGCTTTGAAGTGCGCAAGCGAAACAATTAGTGCCGCGTTAACATACTGTACTGTAAACGTAATTTGAAGAATTGCGATGTGGAAAATAATGGACCGTGCAAAAGTTGTTGAAAAATAGCTTTTTGGGAACGTATTTGCTTAAATTTATATTCATTCGAAAGCTGCTCTGTTTGATGTTAGCCTCTCCATCAATTGCAACATCCCAAGAACGGTTGTTCCTCGGTTATGAAATAACAAGAAAGTAACCTACTTAAAAGTTTAAATAAATCAAAATCACGAAAGATAACAATATTTGTTGATGAGCCTATCAACCGCAAATGTTTTCGTTTTCCTTACGAGTTTGTTACAACTGTGGATTACTCACCTCCACTTCACCGATGTCGATAACGTAGAAGTTGTCTCCCTCGTCGCCTTGCTGGATGATCGATTCGCCGGGGAGGAAATTGCACGGAAACATTGCGTCGAAGATATCCGACCGTTCGTTCTCGTCCAGGTGGGAGAAAAGTACATTCTTGGCGATCGCCTTCGACAAGGCAGCCATCGTTTTGTAGTCCTTGGGGACGACCTTCTTTACGTAGCTCGTGGCATCCTCTTCGCTAACTGGCTCGGCTGAGATTCCACCGCGCCGCCGTACCGGCGGAACGGTCGTTTGTGGCATCGGACTAAGATCGTCCAGGTCGTCCGGGCTGGCGGCCTGTTTGCTGGCGTCCAATTTTGCCTGCTCCTGTGAGTGAAACAAAGAGAAAAATTACTTTAGCATTTTTTGTTTTCGCATATTCCACTTTAACATTGAAGTTGGAGCAAGTTTGTAATGTAAGCAATGTCACAAAATAGAATGTATGGTATTCATACAGATTTTGAGGTTTGCCTCACCACCCACCAGAGTGTAGACAACGAAACCACACAAACCACAAATTATCTAGCGCAAATAGGAAGGATACATACTGACATAGGGAATTGTATGAAAGAAAGTCTATATACAAATACCCCACTGGATGATATTAAGTGACTGGGTCGTGTCCTCTTTGAAACAGTGGTAATCTATTCTCGCTTTTTTGTGTGATGGTATAAACTAGTGCTGGGACTATCCGGATTAAAATATCCGGATATCCGACCTCGGATATCCGACAAATATCCAAAATCCGGGTTAACCGGATATCCGGATATTATCCGACAGGATATCCGGATTTTCGGATGGTCCGATATCCGGATATCCGGATATTGTATCCGAACATAGTTTAATGAGAAATTATGTAAATAATTACTTACGAGGGGATGGGGGATTGTGGAAAACGCCATTTTTCGCGTTACATTTCATTCAAACGGGCCTGAAAGACAGAAAAAAAATCCGGATATCCGGATAGTATATCCGGATATCCAACTATTCGATTATCCGTATCCGGATATTCGGACATCCGAATAGTATTCGTTTACACATCCGTGATCCGAGCTTCGGATAACCGGATCACGAATATATTGGCATTGTACAGACATTGACATTGTACCGAGTACCGGCAACTTGTAGAGGATAAATTACATATGTAAGAAAATACATTACGTAAAAAATCTGGGTTTTTTCGGTTGATGATACACTGGCTGATTGCCAGCTCTAAAAAATGCTGATCTATAATAATAATAATATTATGTTACGCTCAATGTTGTGAATATCGTATCATATTGTTTAATTTCTTTCACGAGTTCAATTTATTGTTCATGAGCTGCAAAATAAATCAGAGAACACTTTCGAAAATTCTCGTTGCAACCATATTATTTGTTTTTCAAATGTTTCGCGTATGTTCATACAACACTTAGGACTTTTATGTTTTGGCCCTATTTACCAAATTGAAAAGAGAGATTCCGTTTTTGAGGAAAAATGATTATTTATTGTTCATAAGAGCAAATTGAAGTTTTTGGAAATTGAATGTGAAAAACAGATTCAAAGCATGTTGGAAATTGAAAAGCGATAAATATAAACAGACTGTCTAGACATTTCAAAGCAAAACGGTTCACTGATTTTCTGAATTCTCGAAAAATTTATTTTCCTAGTTCTTAGTTTCAAAACAATGTTGATATTAGTGGTGCAACTCTTCATAATTCTCAAAACAAAAATATTAACTCAATAAAGCTACGAACATTGCTGTTGAAGATTTCAAAGAAGTATACACACCAAGTAAGGTAACTAGAACTCGATTCTTACTACATGGTCTGAAAAAAATTTTAGCCTGGCACAGAGATTGCCCTGCGAATCAAAAAAATTCGAAGTTGCTGTGCTGAGGGATGCTGTCAAAAATCCGTGACTCTTGAAGTGACGTTACCTCGCATTCTGCTCGCGATACGAAAGATTAATTTAGAGAATTGTACTTCGAATTGGTTTCCCACCTTTCGTATTCGCTAAATTTAGACCTGCTGAACAACTGTTTCCTGTTTCCCCGGTTAAAAATATGGGGCTCTACCAAGCGATTTCACTAGAGTGAAGAGTAAGAAACAAATTACTATTTTGAAGGAGCTGTTAAAGTTTGTTAAAACTTCAATTTTAGATCAAATTGGCATAAGAAAATTCGGATTTATCAAAATTCAATACAAGATTCTTTTCTCGTATAAAGGTGAAAGTATCAAAACTTAACAATGAAACAAAATGTTTTCATTATGTAAATTCAAAAAGTTACAGACGGATATCAGGCCAATTCGACCACATGTTAACAGCAGCCTGTCAGAATCCAATGAAACATTGTGGGTGTGGGTGGCCTTACTTAACTGAATGACTTTGCACTTTTTTCTGTTAGGATTTGAACCACCGCGACCATTATTTTGGTCTATTGTAGTATATCCCTATTTCGCAACGGTTCAGGATGACATATTACTATAATGGATAATAGCCATGATCTGATTGTACCAATATGGTATATGAATTAAACTATTAGAAATTTCTAACCATATTTCAGAAAGACTTTAAATATTTTTTTTTGAAAAAATGCCTTCTACGATTATATCAATGGCGTCTCGTGGGTTTGGATATTGACTGTGCACTCAAGGATATCCCATACAAACACCTCCGCCCCCCTCCCCAGTGACCATCATCTTGAATGTGCTTAACAGAGCACCTCATTTTATTGCTAGTGATTTAGTATTTATTTTTCTTGTGTGGTTTTCAAACACCTGCTAATAACTGTGTCATATGAAGAATTAAACTTATTTATGAAAATATTGTCTTCGAACTCCTGATTTATTCTTAAAAATTCTTAAGATAACATTCAACGCTTTGGGCCGATGACATAGTATACGCGAAAAGCGTTGCGAAGCGCTTCGTTTAGCTGTGGTTGAATGTATAGTTCTACTTACAGGAGTACATTTAACCACGGTGAGGCAAATCGCTTCACGACGCTATTCGCATTCACTATGTCATTGGCATTAGACTGATGTTATATTGAAAGCGCCACAAAAATTAAAAAAATATATAAAAACGCTTTGCTACGCTTTCAATGTAACATCAACCTGTGCAGTGTTCATGCCATGGCTGCTATCACACAGCGGGCTGCACCTGAAATAAACAAAACGTATCGGGACGGGATACCTTGCATGCCCTTGCACAGTTTCCCACCCTTCCCTTGTCACATGACATGACATCAGTCTTGAGAACCAATTCCGCTGTTCACAAACGCACACGTTCTGTGTGTAAATACGTGATAATGTGGTGTACATTGAAAAGTGTACTGCGCTAAGGAGGTTTTTGGTCTGTTTCATGCCTTTCCTCGCCCGCATCACTCATTGATATCGAGAGAATGTGGCAGTTGACTTGAGGTAAAGTGACTAAAACATGTTCACACGAATTTTTCATTTTGTGCACTAGAAATGCTACACGGAATATTATACTAGCTGATCATCGATACTCATTGGTCAGGCAAATTGCAGCGCATTTTAGGATTTCATGAGTTTTTGCCAAGGAAACGATCGTCCAACATCCCATTAGTATTGTAACGCCCGTTTTTGATTCAGTAAGACTTGAACTGCCTTGCAGAACGGTCGCATTTTACCAACAGCTCGAGGCTTAGTCTTAGACTACCGAGAGATATTGGAAATTTCCCGCTTTCAACAGGTAATCTTTTTTAAAGAGCATCTGTTGAATCGTAAAGTATTGAATTTGTTTTTAACGTTTAACGAGTGTTTAATGTGTGAATTTGTGTTGACAAACATTTGTGTAAAATGAAAGTGCAAGTTGTCCTGAAATGTCAGGACGAACCGAAAAAGCTCGCTTTGATGCGGCTACAAGGAAATGTGAGGCTTCTCAGCCGAGTGATTCAGAAAGCAATAGGTATGAAATTCTTGCTGCTATAGGTGATCAAGAACTTGAAACTTCTCATTCTGACCAACACACCGGTATGAAGAAAGCTAAAGTTCCACTTATTGTGGTGATAGTTGCAAATATTAAAGCTTTTCGTTCAGAACATCCATCATTTCTTTCTGATGTGTGAGTAAATTTTCAAATTGGCCACCGAGGCGAAATTCTTGTTTTGGCCGAATCTTTTGAAGGCCATAAACATCTATTACGGTATTTGACTGAAAAGATGTACAAATTTTATACTTATGATGCCAAAAAACGAGAGACCGTTTAAGGCTGTATTAAAAGGTATTTCAAAAGCTCAGACTGTTGATGAAATTAAAGATTGTTTGATAGGATTACTTGGTTTTTTCCTCAACCAAGTGATTTTGATGAAACGTAAATCAAACGCAAAAATTTATAATACTGGAATACACCAGGAAAATTGCTTGGTACATTCTGATCGCACCAAAGTAAGTAATTTAATTTCTAGAAAAGCACGTGTTTTATTCAATGTGCGAATAAAGTGGGAAAACTTCAAAAGACTTGGAGGCATCCATAATCTCACGCAATGCCGGAATGGTCAAGCCTATGGCCGTGGAACTCGCAACTGCCATATGACAACAAAATGCATGATTTGTGGTGATTCTTGTCACACGAAGGACATCTGTCCTGAGAAAGAGGCTACTGGTAGTTTCAAATGTGTAAATTGTGGGGGTAAACACAAGTCAAATTTCTTTGATTGACCTGATAGGTTAAAAATAATTTCCTCTAGACAACTTAGGTATTCAAAACAACCTGTTGTCAATAATATTCACGGGGGTAATCGGAAAACTTTCAAGACTGTTCAGGCATCAACAGCATTTCCTGTAGCTAGTGTGTCTGTAGGTAATATTCCAAATTTTTGAAAACAACAAATTAATACTACGTATACCTTGTAGTATGTAGCCCTAGGGTCGTACGAAATGGTGACGTGGGACTAAATACTGTAATTACAGACACAATAAATTCGTTTGTTCAGTGATTTATGTATTTAAAATCTCACCCTCCCTTCATTTTTTTTTTTTTTCAGAAATACATTATGTTGGTCACAATTATTTGGTGAATATCGAAGACAAAAACTAAATAGAAATAACTTATAACCGTTGCAAAAATGTTCAATCCTTGTTGAGTATTTTATTATTTGTATGGTAATCATATTCATGAGATAAACTTTCAATCACCATCAGTAGCAGCATTGCAGTTTTCATTGCACGCGAATAGAAGTCGTGCCCGCTGCAATGATAGACGACGAGAAACTAGTGGCACTTTGCTCCACATATACTCTACGGTACTGTTGCTTTTACAATCATGTTTTCTTTCAAGACATCAGTTTCTATTACGCTCTAACAGCAGATTTAGAAATTCTTGAATAAGAAGAGTTGTTTCAAACTTATCGAGAAACCTTTACCTTCGAGACATCAATTTATTTTTTTTTTTTGGATATTGATACAGAGAATATCAGAGCATGGTTGGTGTCTGTTCATGTCGTCTGTGCTAGGAATGCTCGCATGTGATTGGTTCATTGTTCGCGTAAATTTGTCCTTGACACTTTTTATCGATTTTTACCGCTTTGCAATGAAAACATAACGATAACTAGCGTATTACAAAATTGTTCAACATTTTATTTATCCACCTACATATTGGTTATTGTAATCCATCATGTGGTTATGCTGTTATTATCGTTTGAAATCTGACGCAACATTTGCCAGTTTCATTGACAATTTCACAGAATGCAGACCAGAATAGAAAACAAAGACGTAGTCCCGCGTCAAAAAAGTTTTCCTAACAACAACTTTTTAATACATAAAGTATCAAACCTTAACGGAGATATTTTTTTTTTCTTTTGAAGATGGAATGTTACAATGTCACTAAATATATCAGATGCGTCTCCATGCAGTAGCGCTGTAATGGAGACGCATGGTGGTTCCATTAAATGGTATAGTGAAGTGACAAAAATAAATTTTCACCCAAATTTGATATTTTGTGTGAAATCAGCAATTAATACGATAGATTTCGACAGTCGTTCAGTTTTGGTTTCGTAATAAAAACCTGGTAGCGGCATTCTTCGAAAATGGAGAAAAATTTAAATCCGGCGAATGTTTTGTTGTCCGCTTGCAGCATACTACAGCACAGACCATATTCGACTTTTCAAGCTCTTCTTCCCGTAAAATTTGCTGAGCTAACGTAAACATACACAACTTCGTCGTTTTTTCATTATCAACATTGATTTAGTTTGCTTTGGAATTATACCAAAATAATGATTATTTTTGCGAAATAACATTTGAAAACATGAAATGAAGAATATCTCATACCACAACCAAAACTTCATGGATCAAAAAGTTGATAAGGCTTTAATACTCTATTATAGCTTTAATCAAAAAATATCAAGATGACAACACTGTAATGAACATTAGTTGATACAACTCGAATTCGAACTGTTTAAGTTTTCTTTTGGAGTGCACAGCAAGCAGCTAGAATTTAAGATCATCAATCCCTAATTAGTACCTATCTCGCATTAACTATTAGTCGATCGTTCCATCAAACTGCAACTACCAAATTTCGAGCGTAGTAGCATAATTTGATGGCACGGGAAAATAAATCACACTGAACATTTTCGGAATTGGGCGTAATAAGAGGATGCCAACAATCATGCTTTCATTTCAACACTCAACATCATTAGCCATTAGTCATTTATAATATAATTCACAAAATTAATGAGCACCCAAATAACTGTCTCCTTGTTAACGCTAAATTACGCACGGATATAATATAATCTCAGCTCTACAGCTAAACACCCTGTCATACTGTAAGTCAACAGCCGTCACAAAAATGAGTTTCCCTCGTACCACTTCTTCTGCGTCCACTCCCACACAGAGCGCAATCTAGCAAAAGTGAAAATTTTGCTGTTGATGGCAGCAAATAATGTGTATGAAGAGGCACCGGAGTGCTTCCTACTTGCTTCCGTTTGGCTGCACGAGGAAAGATAGTAGAGGTAGCAATCGCTTTCGCGGAAAACGTACACAATGAACCAGTTGGCGGTGGTCTCATCGGAACCATTTTTCTTCCAATAACAAGGACAACGATGACATATGATTTACCACTTGGATATATGCAATGCTTTAGGTGGGTTCAGTTGGGAAAATTGTGCTACAACGCTTGATTCAACGTTTATGTTTAACGCTTGTTGGTTACAGACCGTCGAACTAAATAATTGAAATAGCACAAACTTGTAAGAAATTTTCAGTAAAAATATGCGGTAAGCATGTTTGAGCTAAACTAACATGCATGATACCGGGTAAAATTGCTACTTTACCGGTAGTCTAGGTCTAGTGCCAGTGACAACGTCACTGACACTCATTTGACTATATCTCTGATGAAACATTTAACAATATTAAGCTGGGAGCAGTACCATCTGTTGCAATTTTTTTTCAAACGTTAATGTTTTTTCACAATTCGCTCGATACGTGGAGACGCATGGTTTCGTACAACAAATATGCTCAACAGCAAGAGCTCACACGATTTCCAACTTTAGGATTTGTTTGTAGGAAAGTTTTTTTGCTATCCAATAACGTGCAGAAGTTGTTCTCTTTTTGCCCAACTCATACTAAATACTATAGGCATATGTCATAGCAGCTCTGAGGGGTACGGTAAGTCTTACGGGAAGTAAACTTCCAGTTCATTGAAGTGGAATCGTTGGGAAATTCAATATAAAACTTTATCTCCGGAGCCAACACAGGGGTGCTATAATGGAGAAGTGTATCTACATATGGTGCGGCCTGACGCTGTGTGCTTTCCTTGCTGTGCCGACAAAAGTAGGTTTTATATGGGTTAAAAGCAACTCATGAGAAGGAAGTAATCATTAAACCCATCTGATTAAGTGGGGAAAGTGTTACAAGTTCGCTAATCAACTGTGATGAGTCTGAACCCGTCGATAACTGCGTTGTAGCACTCTGTTTCTGTGATGCTTTTTTTTTCTCTCTTTTAGATATTTTCTTCTAATGGCACAGGATTTCCTCTTGGAAGGGTAGCTTCCGAATCCGTAATTTCAGACGTCCGTTTTGGTTTTCTCTTTTTGGATCCGACCGGCAACACCAAGCTAATATTGTTTTTCCAAACTTATCCTGACAATGAAGATTGACGAATTAAATACAAAAGTAATTGAAATAGAATTTAACGTTATTTATTGCTATACAATGATTTAAATTTCAGTTTTGGTATACAGTTTGGTAATTGAGGCCACCGGTGAGTGATTCTGTAGAACAATAAGTTGTTAACAACCGGTTGGCATGTCATTTGTCAAATAGCCATACGCTCATTTTTATGCTTCCGACAGCTGACTCCGGCAGATAATTTGCTTAATTGAACAGCTCCAACAATTCGAACAACGTTCAGATCTCAGAGTAGCTTTCAAATGCCATTGTTGAATAGCTATCTTCACATTTCAAGTACCATATCGTCCGTTTCCTTGCAAGCATGCCAGGGGAGCTGCTTTAGTGCCACCATCCCGCACTGCATGAGTACTAGGTATTGCACTCAGAGCCACCAGCAGAGTAGGTTAGTAGTGCATATTCGTAACATCTCTTTAGACGGCACGGTGAAGCACCCACTTCACTGTGACTTCATATCCTATCGCAATTGCAGCTACAAGTTGGAAGTGGAGCTTAGTCTCTTTGCAGAAAAAATATCATGAAAAATCACGTATCTGCTAGTTCGAAGCAACCAGTTTGGGATTCCTGGGATTCCTTTTTCATAGTTGTCGCGATATTATCACAGATTTGTACTCGCACCCGTGTTTATTCAACACGTTGTTTTCAATTGACTCGAAACAGGATGAGTTTTGATATAAACTCCGTAACGTTGTATTATTTTAAAAGTATGTGGGAAATATTTTCCCATATAATTATTTTATTTAACTTTTTTTCAATAAAAATTAACTTAAGACCCTTGAAACCAATAAAGATCTAGAAATGTTAGAAATTTCATTTAAAAATCTTTTTTTTAAATAATTTGAATTTATTCTTTTCAAAAACCATATTTTTTAAATTGAAATACAATCGCTATATGAACAGGGATTTTCAATTAAGACATAAATGTTCTATTTTGTACAGTTTTTAACATAAGTAACAATATTGTGTTAAAGGCTTTTCCGATCTTAGAAATAATAATAAATACCTTCAATAGTGACTGACAACGAATCGTTGTAATTTTGAAAACTTGATGGATTGGCTGATGAGATTCGCACCATATTAAATAGATTAAATAACTAAATTGAAAACTCAAACTATAAGTAAAGAACAGTTGCCTTTGGGGCCATCCACATACCACGTGGATAGCTTTGGGGGTGGGGGGGGGGGCGGATAGGCTAATGTCCACGGTCCATACAATTTTTTTAGAATTTATATGGGCAGTTGTCCACGGAGGGGAAGTTTAGAAGCACGATCAGATAAACACCAGCCAAGTATTATTTTTCGAAAAAATAGTTTTTTATTTTCTATTCAAAACGTTGTTTTGGGATATCGCCGGATAGCAACTGTTCGCGACTGTTTACCCGTATCAAATATGTTATAAAAAAGGATCCGAAACAGAAAACATTAGTTTCATCATGATATCAGTGTTACAATTTACAATTACTAGTTTTGCAAAAATGAAATGGAGCAGCTGTGCATTATAAAAAGAATGAGTACAATATGTAAGATTAAATCATTATGTAATTAAGACGTAGAAGGACACTTTTGGTTGCTTTACACGGCAAAGGACATTGTGATGCGGCTGGTGAAACTCTCAAAAAAGGTAAAGAAAATATGAAACTGCGAAAAAATCTACGAAGGGCAGATCAACAGGCAGACGAAATAATTGTGTTACTTTTCTCATTTTAAACGGAGAAAAAAACGGAGGCTAAAGCGCATCGATTAAAAAATGTTTACGGAAATGCTAGTGCAAGTGAATCAACGTGCCGTGATTGGTTTTAAAGATGTTGACAACTGTCCACGTAATGGAAGGCAGAAAACATTCGAAGACACTGAATTAAAGGAATCGCTCGATTAAGATTCATGCCAAACGCAGGAACAGCTTGTTTCGGTATTACGAGTCACCCGCCAAGCGATCACTTTGAAAATGAGCGATGAACCAATGGACGCCTGTGCACAACTGCTCCAGTGAAAAAAAAGGATGGATTTCCCACGTCGTATCGTAACGGCTGTTAAAAAATAGATTCATCGCCGCAAAAGTCATGAGGACTGCCCGGTCATACTTATATGTAGACTTGAATATAGACGCTGTGAAGGTGTGTATATGATGAGATCAGGGCGGTGTTATTTATTTTGAGCTGCAGAAACTGAACGAAACCATCACTGGGGAGCGGTATCGACCTCAACTTCAATTGATACGATTAAAGCGAGCACTGCGCCAAGAACGACCACAGTACGAGCAGAGGCACGAAAAAGTGATTCTACTGCATGACAACGCTTGGTATCATACTGCCAAAGTCGTTAAAATTTACATTGAAATGCTCAAATAGGAAGTCCTACCCCACTCGCCATATTCTCCAGATATTGTGCTGTACGATTATTACTTGTTCCGTTCGATCGCACATGGTCTGGCTGATCAGAAGTTCTGCTCATATGAAGACCCATCTTGTACCTTTACTGGCAACAGTACTAGAATGAATTTATCCTTCAGCACAGAATAAGTAATTTCGTGCCTCCAGCCATGAATAAGTAATGCTGCGCTGAACTGATGACTGAAGACCAGCTCTTCACTAGCCACTAGAAGAAAACCCAGCTCTCTGCTGATTCAGATATCGTTTGGTTACGTATTATTGCAGGATTGTTCGTGCTGAGACATGAAAAAGAAGTTTGAATTTCTGTTGTGAAGTCGGATTTACAACCGTCTTCGTTAAGGCGTCCCAACATTTTTCAACGTCGGACTACGTCTTTGCTTTTTTATACTAGATTACATTTTGTAAAATTGAAAATGAAACTGGTAAATGTTGCGTCAGATTTCAAACGATTATAGCAAGCGAACGACCTAACGCATCTTAGTCATTTATATGGCGGTGTATGGATGAAATAAGTTCGATAAAATGTTTAACATAGTTGCTTTCCTGCTTAATGGTGAAAATAGGTCAAAAGTTCCAAGGTCGAACTTTCCCATACACTTTCCTCACTATTGCCTTGCTTCCCGAGCACGGAGCACGGATAACAATAACATGGGCTGAATAAATTCCCCTGCCTACGTATTTTGACTCAGCAAAGTGTTTTGTTTCGTTTCTCTTTCTCGAGTCAACGCTCAACTCGAAACAAAAGACAGCGTTTAGAAAATTCAACTTCATTCTTGTTTGTCACACGGTAGCGAGTGGACCTTACAGTATAGCTGTTAGAGGTACGCGACATCAGGAAAAGAGAGCTGATTACGGGTCACCTTCCAGACACTGCGGAACACCTTATCTTTATTCTGTATACGGCAGCAAGAGGTATTATCGTATGCTGCAGGATATTTTGCTGGCACAGCTACCGAAGGGCAGAGCGGAGAGCAAATTTGATATGTGCGGCCAAGGAAAATATTCAATGCTACCGGTGCACAGTGGTCCAGTTCCAAAGAAGGGGAACTGAATTCCGTTGCGCCTTTCACCTCCATCTTAGCTTAATAGCGTCATCGGAACAATAGTTTGTATGAATGACCTGCATAATCGCAAATTGTCAAAAATTATGGAAAGTTTACTATACTAAATGAACAAATGAAAATCCTATATTCATTTGGTATAAAGTTATAAAGTATGTCAGAAGAAACTTACTTAAAATTAAGTTTTTTTGTTTTTAACTTTTGTTAATTGCATTTATCACGAAAGCGTTGTTCAGAAGAATTGTTAGGGCACATAAAACACACACTTTTGCCAAAGACCACATATCTCCAGGATTTTTCCTTGCAAAGTTATATCATATTTTCGCTTATTTTCTCGCTAACTTTGAGATTGTATACTACTATGATTTGAACGGCAGTGTGTACCATGTAATATTATGAAGTATTTATGAACAAACGAGAATACTAAAACTTCAATTATTTGTTTTGACCTAAAGCAAAGTAAAGTCTTGGTGCTACATTCCGATTCGAAACTTGATCTTATGTTTATACACAGACTTCGCAGCCGACTGTTTAGTGTACAGGACACTAACAGTGTCTCCCGAGCCCAGACTCGAACCTACGACTACTGGCTTGCTAGGCCAACATCGTACCTCGAGACTATCATTGTTTTGACCTTAAAAGGACAATTTGCCGACATATTTTAATTGCCAGCATTCCCGTTTGCGTGTTGCCAAAATACGGCAGCTTTTCACTGCAGGAAGATACGACCAATGCACTTACAGCTAACCGCCTGCTACCACTACCGCTGCAACTGGCACTATTATTCATTGAGAAAACCTCCTACCGGTGCCGCTATTAACCACCGCTATTAGTTAGGGCCGTCCTAGTCGCCATCCACTAGTAAAAAGATTGGTTTCAGCAGAGACAGGCATTTATATAGCTCAAATAGTGCATTCCTGGTTAACTAGATATGATATTCTGTCGACCGTGTTAGGGAAAGCGAGTATCAAGCGACCAATCAGATCAACCAAAACCTGCGTTTGAACAAAGCTTAGCAATTTTGGAGAGTACAACAGTTAAAATAACAACTTTCTGCATTTTGACGGATGCGTGGATAACACTGGTCGACAAAAGCGAAGAAATGCTGCCTTAAAGCTCAAAATAGTTGCCCTAAGTAGATTTTAGCTTTTTAACCATTCCTGTAAATTTTAGTGTCCCTAGCTATTGTCAAAATGCGCCAACATACATCAACGTTTCGCATAGTAAATGCTCGCCGGGTTCGTCGCTTTAACGTTCTGGTTATGAGAAAACTCATTCCTGTCTCTAAAAAAATGTTGGTGGTTAGGAGCACCAATATTCACAGGAATGGTCAAAAAGCTATAATCTTGTGACTGAAACTCAGAAGAGTTGAAAATTTAAAGAAAATACACCAAACTTTACAAATTTTAGTTACTTTATTCATAAATTTCAAGTATGCAGAACTGTTCAGCTATCAAAGACTACACTGGTAAACACAGGTTTTACACTACAACTCAAACTGGGAGATTGTGGTTTTTTAACTATTCCTGTAAATTTCCCGTAAGCCAACGTAGAAGCGACGAACCCAGCGAGCAACTACACTGCTGCATTTTGACGCACTCCACTAGGGGCACCAAGCTTCACAGGAATGGTTAAAAAGCTATAATCCTTTTAGAGCAACTTTTTTTTCGCTTTTGTCGACCAGTGTTATGATCCCATCAACTTTGACACTTTTAGAATACTACTTCACACAAAGTCTAAGTTCAATAATTTTAATTGCGTTTGAAAGGTACTGATAGTTCTTTCTAAATGATTCCGAGTTGGACACTTTTACCTCGTAAATAATTCGTATCACTTGAAAGTTGTTTTTAAAGGAAATTGGACCTTTTAACTTTTAAAATTTCAAATTTATCAACTAGAAAGGTAAAAAGCAGAAGGTTGTATCCAAGGCACGACCGCATGACTGACGTTGAATAACGCGCGTTTGGCATTAACAAATGCATGGTTGAGTACTTAACCCTCTAGTGCCCAAATTAATTTTCAGACGGACTTCCAAAAAATCACTATGAAATTTTATAAATATTTTTTAAATATTGATTGAACCTTTTTAGAGGTGTAACTGAAGACCGCCTAAAGGCGGCACTGGGCACTAGAGGGTTGAATAAGTACTACAAATGCAGAAGTACTTCCAGATGGTCAAAACTTTATCGTGGGACATCAGTTGGAAGAGTTATTCTGGGGGCGGAATGGGTTGTGTGAAATGAAGCTATACACTTTAGTCATTTTAATGCGTTTTTTTGTGGTTTTGTTCACGCCCTTCTTCAGAAGATGACAGTTCAATCAATAGTACTTATTACGGGAGTCACTTCACGGTGAAATAAATTTCACTCTCACGCTCGCTCCACTTTTTTAGACCCATTCCCGGTTCCACCTAAAGTGAGGTAACAGAAATTAGTTCCGTGAAGTGATATTGACAGTGAAGTGAAAATGAGAATAGGACAAGTGAACTGAGGGAGTTTCCCAGCTCTAAAATTTCTTAGTCCCGAAAAAGTCGATTGAACTGAAATTGTGTATGGGAACATTTTTCGAGATGACGAAACTTTTGCGCCCTACCGTTAAATTCGAAGGTGAAGTTTTTTCCCTCACGTTCCATTTTCCGCAGCTCAAAAATTTTTTATATATTATCATTAGATCTAATCAATCGACTTTCAAACCTTCCCCATTTTCGTGAAATCATTTCACCGTTGTAAATGGTCATGAAATAATTCAACGCGAAACGTCGCACTTTCCGTTTTCACCTCAGTGATATGACACTCATAATAACCCAGAATATCAATATTCGCCACCATCCGCTTTCTGCTACTCCAGAAAAAAACGTCCGTTTTGCCGGCCAATAAACGAATGAGAAATTCAATTCTATGCCGTGCGCTTTTATAAGCGACTAATATTTGCCACCACCCGCTTTCTGCTGCTCCAGAAAGAACCTTCCGCTTTGCCGGTCAATGCGTGTGGTGCAGTAAAAGCCATACCATCAAGAAATCATCGCCTGCTGCGCACTGGCAAGTCTGCTTGCTACTGGTCGAGTCGGTTTCCAGTAAAGCAACCTTCTACTACAATGATCGGATGATCAATGGAAACTAGATTGTTGCATGCTAACTTTTTTATGTGACTAAAGACAGTTATACTTCCGGTGGGTGTGTCATTGTGCAATCGAGCGAACAAAGCAACAACAGCAACTACAAATCGTTTGTATACCTTAGTGTCGGCTGTGCTGGGGAAGTGCTTGGATTGCAACATTGCGGATACGCGATTGGTTGAATTATAAACAAGTTTGCTATGAATTTCAACCACATTACTATGAAAAAAAGTTAGTAAAAATAATTTCATAAACTAGAGTAATTTGTTTACTATCCAACGAGATATCAATGATTAAAATCCGTTCAGTGGTAACAAAGTAGTAAGCGTTTGAAATCTTTCATTCTGTCGTTTCACTCTATTCTCGATTGGAGTGCCACCCTACTAAAGTAAGACGTTATTCAACGTCAAAAGAAGACCTTTCATTTGAAATTGAAAAATAAAAAAAACTAATAGTAGCTTGTAAGACATCTTGATGATTAGTTTTCAAAGATAGACTTTTTTGTTCGTGAGTAGGCAAACTAACAGCAAGATCGCGCGTCTGTTGTAATTATCTTTTTTATTTTTAGGAAAATTATCAGATGTGAATCACGATGTTGGGTACATCCTATATCAAAGAAAACCGTTCTGCTGCTTGTAGGCTAATAAAAATATCTTAGAGTGATCTGAATCTGATACGCAAATTGCCTTCAAGTTGAGAAGATTATGCATCGCACACGAGTGTTGTCAACAAAGCTAATAATCTAAATGCTTTTTTTCCGTTGATTATTGAACGTTTAGGTCTGCTAAATAAAAGGTTGGAATCTTATGAAGGACGTACGCTTTTGGACTAACAAATCAAACAAAACAAAAAACAAATTAATTCCATTCCATCACTTTTTTCTACATTTTGGAAGCCCGCTTCACGGCCAAGAAAGTAACTTTAGCTAGGCTAACCTACAAACATCATATTAAAATTGAACAGTAGAACCGCAATTTCATCATATCAAATTCGCTTAGTCCACGTAACCTTGCAGTCGGACAAAAACTTGTCAACCAGTAGACGGGAATACTTTGACAAGTTGTCACGCTGCTCCACACTAGCCACGGGCCGCCGCTACGATTAATTCGTCCAGCGACATATCAATTGCGATCTCATTCGTTGGACGATTAACGCACCGACCGGGCAGATCTTATTATTAGCTGCTTCCCGTCATCGTCGGTGCTGCCGGCTGTCACGTTTCGACATGCACAATAGCTATTTTTCGAAACCAAGCCAAAATGGGTATCGGACAGCAAGGACAACAACACCGATACCGCAGTGGATAGGCCATTGGGGGGCACCGAATATAGCAAAGGTGTGCTGTTATTTTGGGCAACAGATCTTCAGTTTATTTTTATGTGGGTGCGGGACAGCGTCAAAGGTAATTTGCAGATATCGGCGTAACAAAATATCTGCTTGCGCTCTAACTAACATAGTTTACGAGCAGCTATGAACAAGTCAGGCAGTTTATTGCGGCTGTTGTTGCGTTACATAGAAAGGAATGAGTCTTATCAGATCCGCATTATTTATATGCATTTATGCGCACATATACGCCACCTTATACTATGCTAACTAAAACTTCAAGCGAGAATATAGAATTTAAAAATGTTTGTAGTAAGTTAACTAGTTCTTGTAATCGCATTGACCAGTACTCCACGTGTTTGCTCTGGCGATAAAGTAGCAACAAAAGCAAAAACCTAACACCGAATAAACAAACGGATTATATCATATAAGGAAACACAAGACAGACAGTTAACGAAATGAAGTTCTTTATGGACGACATGTAAGAGGCGTCAGCTGGTGGTTGGGTTTTCGGGGTCGGAACCTGTGTTCGTTTGTCTTTATCTGCGACAACAGATATGTGAGACGCTAGCGGCAATGTCGATACGCAGAAGAAGAATAAAATAATAAAAACATGATCCGGCTACATAGCTACTGAACATGTGGTACTTGTTTATCAGTGCGTTCATGTGAATACTGATTTAACAGTTTCTTATCAATGGTTTGAAAAGGTCACCTAAACACTATCTACGACGTTCGTACATATAAAACGTAAGATTCTGTTATCTAACTTTGAGAGATATGTCAGTTGTGTATAGTGACGTTGTTGCTTTGAAAACAATAATTTTTGGGCATTTGTATAATCTTTTCAGCAGGTTTCCTTGGCATCAAACAGTTGAAGTTTTTGAATGTTTCGCTGTATGTTGTAAGTCAAAACGCATATTACAACAATTTTTAGCAATGAGTGTCAAGACATTGCTTTAATTATTTCTTGACATAAATTTCTCACAACATTTTTTAAGATGGTAAAAAGATCAAAATACGAACAACGAAATTACAGAGGATTGACCAACAGAATTGCTGTGAATGGTATACACTTAAAGTTAGATCCAGTTTATGGTAGAGTATCCAAGTATATTAACGTTAGGCCGTAAGCAAAGAAGAGTTTTTCAGAGCCCCTCTACCAGCCTCTGGTAGAACCAATCGCCCTGTATAAAAGCTTGTTTGAGCTCGAGAATTTCGAGCTTAAATTTTAAAACTTGGGAGCTAAGTGCATACACCGTTTCCAAATATTGTTTTTTGACAATATGTGCGAATTTCATTCAAATTGTACATGGTCTAGTCTAACCGATCCTTCTTCTAGATGAAACATTTTTTCCAATGTTTATTGAAAAATTGAGAATATGATAGCGAATTCTATCCTACGAAACATCTTAAATATTGTCAAACACCTGAGGGAATTTGTATAATGTATTTTACATGCTAGTGCAACCTTTTTCAAGCGTCCCACGAGATAAACAATATATGTTATATTTAAGAACCTAAGATGCATCGAATAAAATTATGGTAATGGAGTAAAATTGGATTTAAAAAGGCATGTAAACAAGTATTATTCATTTGCCGATGTAATAACACCACATTATCCGTACGAGGTGAAGATATTTTTCACATTACACTTCTTCATTGACGTATCAAGTGACATACATCCAGATTGCGGTATTTGTCAGCCCGACAATTCGAATAAACCACATCAAATCACACTCTGCTCAATTCAACATAACCATCATACCCGCAACAAGGGGCAGACACAGTCAAGCTTCTCTGCGCGCTACTGTCAAGTGCCCGCAATCAGACGCAGTAATTTACTCTCATTTAAAAATAAATAAATCACCATTGAAAACATGCTTATGTTACTAAACATCAATCTAACCTGGTCACTCATTTCGGTACAACCGTCGTTGCGTTTTTATTTCGCAAATAGAAAAGCCGCCGCCGTTGAACCTAAATTTTTAATTTTCCCACAAAAATTCCACTCAGTTCATTGGCTCCTTCGCGGTCTGCAGATACAGCTGTTCTTGCAATGACGTCTTCGAACAAAAATCCCGAGTCCACACTCGCGTGTAATAAACAGCCACTATGTTCACACCAAAAATGCCGCCTTCGACTTTGTCGCTTCAACACAACAGGGAGATGCAGCGACTGAGTACCGACTATCCTGCCGACGAACGGAAATTCACTTCTCACACCGAGCAGCTGCTAGTTTTTCTGTTTCACTGAGACTTTTCGCCGTACTTTGGCTACAGACTTTCATGGAAAACCATCACGAACTGTTGTTTTTCTTCTTTGCTTTCCTTCGGTTCTAGCTGTTGTTTTGCACTATTTACTTGTGTGTAATTTTGACGACTCCGACAGAAGAGTTCTATTTTTAGTAGCCAATGGCGATTTGAAACGGACGAAGGTGAGTCGTTCGCGACCAGCTAAATAGGATCCCTTTGGGTTGGAAAAAAAGCCTATCAAGTACTAATAGCAAGCTCATGAAATATTCTAGTAATTTCAATAATTTCACTTCGCGTAGAAAATATAAATAAACAAAATCTAATGTTCAAACGTGAGCAGTGAATATTCAAGTCTGCTTTTGTGCGACATTATGTAACTGCAAGTAACAAAATATATTTTAAACTTATCTAGAGTTTGTTTTCCTTATTCAAATGTTACCAACTCTATTCGATTATACTTGCACATTCAAATTGAAAAATTACCAACCGATTTATGTATATCTACAATTGATCAAGGTAGTACAACTTATCTTCTGCGATAAAAAACGTTACTTCACACTTGACGTCAAAGGTCAACGAAATAAAACCGAGCAAAATTATGTCCCAATTGGTCCTTTCCGATCGAATCAGACAACTAATTAAGTTAGTTGAAGCACTACGTTCGACTCTCCTAAGTTCTTTTGTACTCGCCACTACCCCTTCTTACCACCGGGTGTGCTCCAATTTAAGCGGTAATTTACTATTTAAATTACCCGCAAGTTTTGGATTGCTGCGGTGGAACAACCGAAAAGCCCAAAACAAATATTGGTGCCCATTAGTTCCTCTATTTCGATGGCTACAGTAAACTTTAATGAGAGTGCAAACCTCGCTTCGGTTTAGATAATAGATATCTCGATTCGTAATTGATATTACTTAGGAGACCACAGAAATCACACCAACTAGGAAATCCTGGAGGAGTTCCGGAGAGTACGCTCAAACACGCTTGCTGCCGCTAAGAAACGCGCCAACCGACTGAAAAATGTTGCACTCGAGAAAAAGGAATACTGATATACGTCTCAGACTTCGGTGCTGTTGCTTCTATGTAGAGTGAATGTAACAACAGTTCGAGTCATGCCATGCCGCTGCTGCTTGGAATATATCTCCTGGCGTGAGGGTGGTACCATTAGTGTGGCGTTTCCTCCGCCAGGTTATGTATGATGTAATGTTGACTACCAAACGCCTAGAGGTGAGTTGATACATATATGGTGCCACTTTTTAGAGCTATTTTCAAGGATGTGAGGATTCTACAGTTTGTTATGCGAATAAACACACAGTTGAAAATTTATTTTGAATATTATCAAATAAGTAACAAATGACACTAATTTTTCACACTGAGTCAAAGGAAATAATATTGACTTCTTTGATCTTTGAAAGTATTTTCGATGATTTTTCTAATCATTAGAAGCATTTTGCCGATTTGGCGTTTGATTTGGGATTATTTCCAGTTTGGCTCAACTTGGAAATAATTATTCTGACTTTCACAAACGATTACATAGATGTTAAGCCTGATTGAGAAATTTTTACTGAAAGGATCAACAGAAGAAAATTTCATTGTGATTTCAATATTAATTAACATTTATTAACAAGATTATATTTTTTAACTAGGGGAGAACTGTACAAACCGCACCAGTTGGGTAAGATGTCCCATGCTATTAATTCACTCACACATGTGGCTTTTGATGACGAATTTCTTCGCTTTTCTCATAGAAACCCAGCTTTCCTACAGTTTTCATTTAAAAAAGGGTGTCAAAATGACTAGAATACTTAAAAAAATGTACAATTGGCTGTGGCTCTGTGCAACATGTAATTATTCATGATATTTATACAAGCTTTTATGATTAACTGACTTGCAGATAACACAAAAACTGTGGTTTCGTTCACTTTCACACTTTTGAAATGTTTAATACAATGAATAATTCAATCAATTTCACAAACTTTCTTCAACTTCTACCTAAAAACGAATAGCATAGCATAGCATAGCATATCTGATCGCCCGTGTGTTGCCCGCGATTGACCAGAATCAGCTGAAATTGCACAAAGAACCGTCAAAATGGTGCCTAGGAGTAGCAAACCATTTTCAGTGTACAATTCCTGGTGATCTTCCTTTTCACTGGTCAATAATGAAGCTGGCCACGCCCAATGCAGATCAATAGAGGAAGGGATATCGGGAGTGTTAGTTCAATACTTGTTGCTACTAGAGACCGAGGAATCCTCTGCATCATCCACAAGTATCAAAGGAAGAAATTAGTGTTAGTGGAAAGGAATTGATCTGGATCCATCGAGGTTGATGGTGCGATCTTTTCTGCACAAATTCGTGCACGATATGGTTACTTCTGGGTCTCTGGGCAACCGGCCACCAGGAGACGATATAAATAGAACTGCGCAATCGTTAACAGTCTGTATCACACCAAACTTCGCGTTTAATACCGTGAACTTAATTCAAATTCACCTAGAAACGAATGGATTTCGTTAAACGCAACAACCGCACGCCGACCTAAACTATGAAAACTATTGGTACCAGCTTAAATAACCGATAGAGCGCTGTATTAAGATAGTCACACTGAGCGAAGTCAAAATACCGTGCGCGAAACTGAACTACCTTCTCCGAAAGCAAACAAGAGCGTGCCGACCACTGGTATGACGAAAAAGCCAAAACACCTGCTTTATTAAAAAGAAAAAAAAGGAAAACAAGGGTCCCGGCGAAACAGAAATAGATTTGGCATCCATGCAGGGTTTGTCTTTGTCGCGATTGAATAATTACAATATTTATCGAACGAACGAAACCTACTCTGAATCGTATCGTGCTAAAAAAGAACTAACGGGCGTACAGTCTCCGAAATAATGATTTGGTACATCTCTGAAATCACAATACACCGATAATCCTTCCATGAGCAAAGCTCACCAAGGCCGAAAACACGTTTACATCGGAGCATTATGTACGACCGCTGTATTCCCTCTCACCGACGCATACGCGAGAGGACACGGTGCTTCGCCCCGATAATCTGTTGTTTTGTATTTAAGTTAAGATACCTACTGAGTATGACAACTGGCAAAGTTTCATGCACTCATAGCTCAAAAATTGAAAAAAATGCAATATGCATATCGAACAAGACAGAATTCTAAGTTGATTGATAAAATGCCGAAGCAATCGCAATCAAAATTTAGTTGCTATTCCGACCAACAAGATTTTCACATAATTAATAAAAATTGTCTATGTGTTTCAATATTTGTTCAAAAGCTAGAAAAATCATAAAACAAAGGTCAGTTTTATACCCAAACGTCCATAACCGTTCGGTCAGGCCGCGATAAGTTTCTGAATTATATTCTAATGCTACTAGTGCCGTGTTGTTAGAACCAGCGTGTACAAAGGTTTAAAGCTCTCACCTATTGGGGCAATTCTGATTGTTCAAGCAGAGCTTTAGCAAATGAAACGACTCCACAAAACCACGCTAAAATAAATCTCGACATATTGTAAGCAATGCACCCAGATTGGCATCTACCAAAAAAATAAACAATTAAAAGACCAATTATTTTCAAAACGGCTAATTGACAACGCAGGCAGGGTATTTAAAGTATCCCTGCCGACGTCAGTGCACTGCTCACACGAGACGCATGAAACGCAAAAACTAAACATAACACTTACTGCCTGTAGATTTATTTCACTATTAATTAAAATATTTTTTTTTCTGTGTATATATCGAAAAAATATCGATTAACACGTAACAACTTGCACATCCCTACAGACAGACAATGCAGGTGTTACAGCAAAATTTTCCAATTAGAATTATCTTTCTAGCGCTTTCTTATTGAAACATTTTTTGCTAACTGACGCTAGTTATATGAAGCAATAATTGAACGAATAAAAGCAGAATACTTAGATTTAGGTACATAGGTTCTTCGACCCTTTTCCTTTCGCCTTCGTTCAACATTTACTATAGCACTTGCCACTGTATGACGTAACACTTTGACATTTTTTTCTTCGTTGGATGTGGCTTACAAAACAAAACAGAAAATTGAAACACATTTTGCCGGACGATTTTCACATGATATCGTTTTTTCATGCCAACTTCACATAATACAAACTTGAACTATTGTATCAATTCAAACTTCAGACTCTCCTTCCATAAATCCAGCAGAATACACTCGAATTACGCGAAAATATTACGGAGTAATTTTTAACGCGCCTACCAATGGCCGTGCTGCCAGAAACTCTCAACTTCTACCTAAAAACGAGTAATATTAAAATTGGGGCAGAACGCACTTTGAAGAGCTTGCAGGAGATTGCTTGACAACTAAGAGCATGTGCCATTGCCTTTAATTTTACTTCTGAGACTTCAAGTGCTTCTCACTTGACATATTGGCATATTAGCCTTCTGCTTTGGAGCATATTGGCCTTTGTTGTGGTGGTCTTGGTCACGGGCTTGTTTGGTGGTAATGGAAATTTTACCAGAAATAACATTGAAATTGAGTATCATAAAATTAACTTTGTCATAAACATGACCTTACAATCACCGCACACGTTTATTGTCCCCTAAAAATGAATAGAAGCGTTGGAAATTGCGTAAATGCCTAACTGGTGCGTTTTGTACAATCCTCTATACATGAAATATTTCCCAAAAAATGAACATTTCAGGATTTATTAGCCTCAAGGATTTTCTCCAAAGGCTCAAACCGGAAAAAAAGAAAGATCTCAGCTATTCAACCATTCCTGTGAATTTTGGTGTCCCTAGCGACTGATTTTTTTTTTTCAGAGACTGAAATAAATTTTCCCGTAAGCTACGTAAAAGAGACAAACCCGGTAAGCAATTTCTCTGCGGCCTTTTGACACACTTCTGCATTTACAAGGAGCACCAAAATTCACAGGAATGATTAAAAAGCTTTAATCTGTTTAAGCTTTAATCTTGTTTGAATATTAGGGCAACTTTTTCGCTTTTGTCGACCAGTGCACACTGGGCCAGGAATAGAAACTAGCGGAACGAAATTATTAGCGCTCTCCAGGTTTGACCAATCGGTTTCTGATCTTCTACAAAGTTTCTTCGTATAGTTAGGGCTTTATCTTGAATGTTTGAATTAGTTCGGAATTAAGCTGCGAAGGTGGCGTTGCGATGCCAACTTCTTTCCCTCACACGCTAGAGCATTGCAGTTTTCGACAAAGTTGTAAATTGTTTTCAAATTTTGTGTAATATTTTCACTTAAGTACTTCAAAAACTTATGTACTTGGAAGAAAACGACGTAATTATTCAATGTTTATCGAGAAAAAATACGTAAGAAATTATTTCGAGTTAACTCATAAGATTATCACAATAAAACGTGAAATTCAGACAAATTTTATAAAAACTCGTAGATCTCTGAAACTTGAAGAGTTAGAAATTTTGTATATTCTGTAAAGTTTCATAGAATTTAGAGATCTACAACTTTCGAAAACTACAAAGCTCTAGCGTGTAAGGGAAAGAAGTTGGCATCGCAACGCCACCTTCGCGGCTCAATTCCGAACTAATTCAAACATTCAAGATGAAGCCCTAGCTATACCAAGAAACTTTGTAGAAGATCGGAAACCGATTAGTCAAACCCTGAGAGCGCTAATAATTTCGTTAAACTAGATTCCATTCCTGGCCCAGTGTGCAGTGTAGTGCAAACATCTCTAATTTTACAACGCTGTTGATGAAATTAAATAATGATAAAGATTACAAGTGAAATGTGCAGTATAACAGATATTTGAAGCGAATTTTCAAGAAAATTTATTTTATTAGGACAAAATGTTTGTAACAAATCTGATGCGAGTAAAACTTTTTTCGTATCATGATACAAATATCATTATTTCCAATATTTACAATAACCGAGAGAGGTGGAACTAAAAAAAATGTTTTTATATGCTATTTGTTGCGAACAGTTCGTAAAATCCATTATTAAGAGTTATGATAATTTTTTTAAGAGTTATGGTATATTTTTTACTCATCAAAAAATCAAAAGTTTAAATTTTTCATTTTGATATTTGTGATTACAAGTTACTATATTCTTTTTGTGATTTTGTTCCATTTTTTTAATAATAATGTAGTATCTAGTTTTTTTGAAGACGAAAAAAAACCATGTTTTTACTGCGTTTGTACCTATTTATAATAGGGTAGGGAACATATTCTAAGCAGCTTTAGGAACCGCCTGTGCATTCAGACGAAATACTCGAAATATGTTGGGTGAAACTCAAACAGTAGTATATCAATCTGTTCGCTATCTTTTTCTCTGTCAGAACTTGTTTTCAGATTGTAAAACTAAATTAGCAAACTTTAACAATCATCAATCGAAGTTACCAATCGAGGGACACTATTCCAATCACCCCGAACCTATTTTAAGCAGTTTCCATATGTTTTGCAGGCGTTTTTTTTTTCAGCACCCTGAATGGCTGCAATATAGGTCGATTTGTTTCAATTGCAATCGTTCACAGATTTCTTTATGATTAACGGTATTTCTTATATTCGTAAGACAGCTAGACAATCAAAGTTTTCGTTTCCATCATTGAAATTGTCGATATTGATCAAAATGCAGGAGTTTGAGGCCTGATTTCTTCGACTGATTAAATAAGGGCGCTGCTGCTTAAGCCGTTCCCTACCCTAATTAAAGAGCAAGTTTAAATAGAGATAAAAAGCCGATTGCAGGTTATGAATAAACACGCTTAATGCATTCTCTTGACTTTTGCTCACATCTCTTCCTCCAGTTAAACGCCTTAGGAAACTAGACTTTCTCTCACACAGAGTTAATTTTTACACACAATAATCGCTGCGAGGTGCGCTGCGAGTTTTAGAAGAAGCCATTTTCATTAGCTTCTCAATACTAAGTGAGAAGTTGGCCAAAGAACAAAGCATTAAGGTTTACATAGAAGTCACTAGAGCGTCCATCCAGGGACGACCCGGGATGTAATTTCTTAATTCCCATGAATTTTAATTCAAATCCCATGAAATTTTAGACCCTTTCGAAATTGTGTACACTTTTGTTGAGCAATATTGCAAGACTATATATAAACCCTACCCTGAAAAGTATGAATCATCACTTTTGCTCTTTTCTGTCCATGAATACGGCTCTTTAGAGTGCAACATTTGTATGGGAAAACTTTGACGTTTGACTCAATCGGATTTTTGGAAGTGGAACCTCAGTGGTCAGAGTTTCGCTTTTTTGACCGTTAAAAAGGAAAAGAAGTAGTCAATGAAATTGTCGACTCCGATCATGTTTTCAATGTCAAATGTCTTAGAAATACATAAAACGTCAAGATCTGGTATTCTTTGAAAAATATTTATTTTAGATCCAATAAAAGTTTTGAATTAGAAGAGTCTCCCAGTCTTAAGTCCCAGATATTTTTTCAAAATAGTTATCAGTTTGTTTTCGTAAACAGATCGATCAATCTTTTTTCTTGTTTGAGCGCTTTTTTTAATTCGAATCATTACATCATATTTTTAATATTTTCTCCTATGACAAAATAAATCCAAATGATTCAATCGCCGCTTTTTAACTTTTTTTTTTCATTTTTCCATATATCCCGGAATCTTGGAATTTCCAGAAATTGATTCTTTATTTCCTGAGTCCCGGGGAAGTTTAAAACCGTCGGAAAATGGACGCTCTAGAAGACCCATCCTAGCAGATTTCGAATTTGAAATTATATGAAGATTCAGAACTCTCCAAGAAATGCGTATTTTAACGTTCCATTTTACACTGTTTTTATCCGCTAGGGAGTAACGCAATTGTGTGAATTTTACTGGAATTTTAGAATTTTACTGGAACTATGCTCTGTCGAATTAAAAGCGGTTATTCGCCAGAGAAACTATACCTCATTGCTCTCGCAACAGCAAATAGTATGATGCACATTGAATTTGAACTCACAGTTGTAGATAGAGAAGAAAATTGTTTTCTTTTTATGATCAAGATGAGCAAAGCGAAGCCTGTGGATAGGCCAAAAAATACGATCAAATTTACAGTCTTACAGTACTTCTAATCTCAAAAATATATTTTTTTTTTCATTTAATACACTATCGTCATGTTCTATCATAAAATTGTTGGATTATCCATATTCTAACGACCAAACAACCAAACAACAATGAAAATCCTTGACTTCATGATATAGCATTTATTTATTTATTTAATTATTCACATCATCTGACAGTTGTCTCAATGAATTGATAGACATTTGACAGCAAAAATAAAATACAAACCAGAAACAGGACCACCTGGTTTACTATAGAAACCACAACTAGAAAAAAATTAAAAATGTTGATGTGAAGCCCACGAACATTTTTAAAAAAAAATGATAAAATTTATGACGGGACAGAAACTTCTCCACAAAACATTGTTTATAAATTTAAAAAAAGGTAAAAGAATAGTTAACAAAGTGTTCCATTGTTGAATAAAATAGAATAGTTTGAGCTCTAAGGCGAACCTGAGTGAACTAAGCAGGACACAAATGAAAGATTGTTCCTATGAATTGTGGTGCTTTTAACCAGCTAGGAAGTGCGTGCTGCCGTCAGAGACTAACATGGTTTTTTTCCCATAAGCAAACGTAGAAGCGAAGAACCCGCTGGAACAATAGACCATTTTACAAACTGACAGGTGTCACGGATCCTGCTGATATTGATGTTGCTTTTGCGTGCGTTGTTTCAGTGGTTCCGAGCGCTCTGTCAAAATTTCATTCATGAATTGAGTTCAGAAACGTCTCGTAAAATGGCCTATTACCCTGCCGTCTTTTGGCGCGCTTCTTTCTTTGCTAGGGGCACCAAAAGTCACAAGAATGATTAAAACAGCTATATCCTTTTTTCAGTTTCAGCTTAAGGGCAAGTTTTATTTGCTTGTAATCTTTGACTTAATGCATTTGGTAGTACAAAAAATTGGAAATGGTGATCGACGTACAATTTGATATTACAAAATATAGAACGGAACAGTAACTGAGCACTAGCATAAGTGGCACTTTTTTGCAAATAAAGATTTATACTGTATTGTATGATTCAATAGAATGGCCACAGCTTATAACGCTTCCGCAATATCCGAAATAACCAGCATATGTGCAATCGAAGCTCAAATTGTATTACAGTATTGTGTTTTACATTTTAAATAAAATGTGTTCCATTGTTGAATAAAATGACTTCTATTGTAATAATTACTTCCATCGTAAAACAGATATAAATATATAAAATGAATATTTTGTGAACAAACAAAATATAAAATTTCCCAAGCAAATATCACAGAAGGCAGGACTCATTCTAAGATTATTAGGACTACCCCAGGGCCTCACTCCGGTCGCAAGAGCTTCTTCACCGCAGTGCCAATATTAAAATATCTTTCTTTCTTTCTTTACTCTGTATACCGCCGCGTTTACTGTCGTCACACTCGTGTATCGCGTTCAATAGCACGTACGGCAGAGGCGCGTTGTAAGACCGAAGAGAGAAAGAGAGTGCGTTCGCTGAAGTGTCGCGCAGGTCGTAGCTTCTACTGATGGGAGGCAGTTGTGTTGTGGTGGGTCGAAATAGTCCACTTTTGTTTTAGTTTTACTCGTTCTATGGGCCGAATATCCTACACTGTATTTGTATGATATATGACCGGCGGCAGTGATTGGCCAGTTGTACCCGAAGATGAAGCAAACGGTAAAGCTTACTTGCGTACGACAGAGAATTTTAACCAAAAATATTGTATTCCATGATTTTTTGTCGCAACACAAACTGAAAGGCTATAATCAAAATGCTGCACTATAAAACAACCATCAAAATCAAACGTCATTGAAAGTCAGCTGCTTCCAATCGTAAAAAAGTACACTAATCTCAAGTTGAATATTATTATCAGAACAAAGTATACTGGTATTAGGAGTACTCTGCACTCTGCTCTGTGTATCGCGAAAAGCGTAAATTTATTTGTGATACAGTTATCATTGCTAATAAAATTTGCCTTAGCCACCCTCACTCAGCTAATGAGCAAACACAAGTCGAACAATCGTTTGTTTGCTTGGTCGTAAAAATAATACATGAAAGATCAATTACGTTTATACCGCTGTAAAGCTCAAACGTTCTACAGGCAAGACTACGCGCTGTGGGAGATCTCGTTGCTGATATGTTTTTTTTTGTATCGGTGCCATAACTAATTGGTGGTAATTTCGGAATTATTGGTGCACTGGTAACAAAATTCAGGATCCAACCTCGGGAGGGTAAATTTTATGCTGTACAATTCAGGCCACACGATGTGACGTGTGTTTTGTGACGTGCGTCATCTGTAGAACGATAACACTAATTTAATGTGCTGTTACTGATGTTTTAATGCTATGAAGCAAAGGTTTATTCATTTCAGCATGAATCCGGATTACAACAATTAATCCGTTCCATCCTGAAATTAGTTCAACGTACAGAAAATAAAAGGCATAAAAAAATCGTTTAAATTCGGACACGCCGTAAGTCGACATGAATCTCATCAATTCAGCAGCATCCCGAATCAACATGCCACTTATGTTTAATTTCCGCTTAGTGATTGCCCTCTGCTTCTCGAATGGGAGGATTGAAGTCTTTTTCAATGAAATTCTCTCCGTTATCATCGTGCTTTCAGAGTACCTGCTTCTAGGCTATAGCCTTTGCTCACAGAAGAATGCGTTCTTGCAGGTACTTTTTCTTGTACTTTAATCTATTGTCTGGTTTGAAGCAAGAACCTGGGTTATCTGTCCACAGTTGTAAATTGCTTAAAAGATAAGTAACTTCCTAGTCAATTTACCAGTGTAAAGGAACTCGGTATTGAGAATATCTGCTCGAGCAATGGCTTTATACAGGGTGGCCACTCAAAATCGATTTCCGATTTCCCGGTTTTCCCGATGAAATTTATTAAAATTTCCCGGTGTTTTATTTTATTAAAATATGAAAAAACATCAATTTTCACATGTTTATTTATGCCCTCGCAAAAATAGTGATATAAAACAATGAAAAATATTTCTCCTTCTTCGCTTCCAATTGTTTGCGACTTTAGCAAATACCTTCGTAGAGACCTTTTGCACAATTTTCGCCATTTTAATCTCCAAGTCGTTGACAATCTTCTCCTTCTCGTGCTTTCTTGATTTCATCTGCTTTTACTCTCTGTCAACCTCTCTTGAGCTTGTTATGCTTCTGTATTAGAGTGTCAATAAATTTAACCATCGAACTTTGTTTGGCGTTAGGGCTTAGAAGTTTTTCTCGAAATAAGTCCTCATGCAAAATTTGATCTCAGACTTAGTGTGACCAATGAAAAAATAAACGCACATGAAATTGTTAGAATTTTTTCTGTGGCAAATGTCTTAGAAATGGACGAAACGTTGAGGTCTGTTATCTCGAACTTTTTTTCTTTTTCTTGAGAAACTTCGACCCTGCAACTTACAAAATTTTCGAGCTGGGCCCAATGCATGTATGAGAGATTTTCTAAGACCCGTAGAATAAATTTAACCGACAAAACTTTTTCTGGAAACCCGCATGATAAACCACAGAATTTCTGGAATTCGCGGAAAAAACGCGGGAAAAATCACAGCGGAAACGGTAAAAAACAATTTGTATTTATTTCTTAACAAAATCATGACAGTTTTTCAGGAATACGATAAACATGGCTTTTTAAAAAAAAACGGTGTACAACACATTCTAACAAGATCGTCTTGAAAATTCTAAAATATATGTCCGTGGTTGTTCTGCCGGAAACATTGAAAAATAATTTTTGCTCGAACTTACATGTTTAAATTTTTTTCTATTCGCCTGATCAAACTTTATTTTATACAATGCAGATACGAAGCGGTGGCCGACTTTGGCTTGAACCAGCAACCAGCCTTTCCATAATTGGCAGAATCATGCCAATTAGGTCATCATGCAATAAAAAATACAGATTTTCACGTTGACATTTCCTCAGAAATTGTTGAACAAATGAAACGACAGACATGCAGGATCTTGATTTTCCCGGCGTGAAACCCAATTTCCCGGTTTTCCCGTCTTTTGCCCGGTGATTTGAAATTCTCGGCTTTTTCCCGTTTTTCCCGGAAGAGTGGCCACCCTGTTTATAGATTTTAGACTTGGAATGAATGTTACCAGGTATCCAGATTTATCTAAATTATATTTTTAAACCAGAGGCGTCGCGTGGCTGATTTCGTTACATGTGCACAAACACTTTCTTAAGTCCTTTTTCCTTAAATTGAAGAAGAAAATCAAACAAAAGTGTTTCAAGCTTTCAATTGAAGGGCCTCGCTAGCATGCTTACTAGTTTTTTATATTTTTTTATATTTCGATAATCGCATATGTTCGTGTATATTAGGGAACAAAGTACCTGTGCAATGCACATGTTGCACAGGTGGAGCCGACGCCACTGTTTTAACATTTATCTAGAATTTGTTGTCAAATATTCCAGGTTTTACATAAATAATCCAATTTTTTTCAGATCACACTTGATTTGCTTTGTCTCGCATAGAAGTTTGTTTGTTTGTCACTTAGAAGGTTGCAATTCGATCCAAAGAATGACTGTCACAAAAAATGACGCCATTTATTCCAGATTTGTAATTTGTTTTTTTTTTTGTTTGTAAGATAACGCTGCCTGGAAGATGCGCAGGTTTCGTATCTAAGCATCCTTTGTCAGGCCTGATTGGTTACTTCCTGATACGGCATTTGAAATATTGGAAATATTAATCCTGGAAGAGAAACCATTTCAAAGTAAACTACTTGAAAAAGATTCCAGGTACAGCCACTAGGAGCTTTACTGTATAATAAGCAGTGATTCCGGATTTTATCTGCTTCGAATCTTATATCCAAACTCTGGCCAGATTCAATATTTTTTAATCATACGTGATTAAAAATAAATTTTGAAATCTATGATATCGTAAATAAATTTGTTAATATTTTCCGAGTGCCAAGAAATGACAAGAGTGACTGCTTATCAGTTTAAGGATCAACCTCATTAGGACGTGGATGATATCAGTGAGGATCGGCGGGCAAGAAACTGATTTGGTTGCTCAAGGACAAAAAGGATACTATCCCAAGCAGGTTCCATAATAAATTTTAAATTACTTTCAGCCCCATCCAAAAATATAAAAAAAAACTTTTTCCTGGAGAATCCTACACATTTCTAATGGGTACGCCGAAAATATGAATTGATTCTACAAACTCCAATTGAACGCTTTGATCCCACCATCAAAGGAGATTTTGACAGGGTCGTGGCGTGTTGAAAACACTAACAAGCAGTGCAATCGTAACAGCTTGAGGACAGTATTCTGTACACAAACACAAAAACATATACAAACATATACAAAAACATATAATTCTCGTTTGAACTAAACGCATTATCGAAATATATTGGCAAGTTAGAGCCTTTATTAAAAAAAATATTATAAGAATTCAATCATATTTTTTTTCTTTTGAGGAAAGCAAAGTAAGTTTACGCAAAAAGTAACTTGGCGAAATTGAATTACACAAAATTTAGAAGCCATCATAAACAAATTGCTTTTTTCATAAAAAAGAGGATAGCAGAAACTTTGAAAATTTATGACAAAGATTAATTGGAGCTGTGCTAGGAGAATCGCTAGAAGGAGATAAATAACAATGTACTAAAAGTAACATCGGCGTACCTTTTGGCAGCCCTCCCCCTTTCCATCTTACCATTCTTGCTGAAGTGGACTATAATGAACCTTGATTCAATTATTTTCTTCGCCTGCTCAGCCGAATACATAATTCTCACGAACATGGTGAGGTAAAAACGCTATTGAAAATGTACATATTCATGGGCTCTCGTGAACTCAACCCAGATTCAATTGTGTACGGATAACAAAAAAAAATAATAATAACGCTGATTTATCTCTCCGAATCTTTCTACTCCGTACAAGTCTAGATAAGACGTAAAAATAGCCTGATACTACCTTCAACAGTTGACTCTGCATTAAGACGCGATGCACATTTGCCTAGAGGCCATTGTTTATTCTACTTCCAAATTTGGACAAGCGAACTTACCTGAAAAGAAACAAAGAATAAAATATCGTAATTAGTGACACATGTCGAATACAAAATAATCTTCAATTAATCGCCCCACGGTTCCAATAATATTCATTGCCTAATAATATTCATGTAGCTACTAACTAATGAACCGGTTGTTATAATCAACTTACCAATGGAAGCGTCAACATGACTGATTCGAAACTGGCGTTCACTGCGATATAAATCAATAACTCACTTCCGTCTTTAACTTTTTTTCTGATTCGGTTTCTCCCAATCGGATACGTAATCCACTTTCTTTCCCCTTCACCTTCGGATTTATCTTTTCAGTGAAATATATTTTTACGTCACCCCTGCCTCATTTCCTTTTTGCGCGGCTTTGATGAAAAAGGATGTAAGGTAACTGAAAGTCAACCACCAACTTTAGTATTGTTAGTCAGTATCCGAGATTGACGCAGTTCCGTTTAAGAGTCTATCGACAGTAATAATCAACAGGCAAACGACAACCGTTGGTTAATTTTCAACACGCACGCAACGCGATTCCATCCAACAAGGACCGGTGGTAGTCAACAAGCAATAACCATTTTCCAGCGGAATTGTATCGCCCTAGCGAAAACGTGACTGTGAATAGCATTACCTACAGGAAGGCAAGGCTTGTGACCTTTGCCGCTGCCACGAATACTTAATCTTGCAGAGAAACTCATGAAAACCGGAGCGGCTCCTTATCGGCTGTCGGCTGTAAGTAATGACATTGAAAAGCGGAAGTGGGTGTTTGCGAACGAGCGAAGCTCCTATCACCTGATAATAACAGTATTACTGTAGTAATGAAGGTGTGGCAAATTAAATAAATTAATTGGTATGAATTTGACAACCCAGTCAGAGAAACATCTGGGTGAAAACTAGTTTAATGACCGTGCGCTTCCATAGGATCATTTCAAATCGACTCGGATGAATGTTATTGGGCATCTTGTTGAACAGGTAATTAAAAATCAACAAATCATGCTGAAAATACAGCTTGATTCATTCAATTAGCAACTTCAAAAGAACCGTTTTATCAAAAGCCGAAGTCAACCATAACGGAATTAAACGCATTGAAACGCTCGCTTATGTTGTACGATTGAATTCATTCATGCTAAAAACATTGCAATTAGAATTCAACATTATTTAAAAGTTTAGTTGATGAAGAAAAATCGTTTAAATACAAGTTCACCTGCCTGCGAGCGAGACGAAAAAAGTTACACAGAGAAAAGGGAAATGTATATCCAGTGGCAACCAGCGGTAAAACAACTTTCAACAAAGCTATATGGAAAACGTGTGTACCCGAAATGATAAATTCATGTGCATACAAGAGTAAGTTTTCCGCAATTCATTTCACCTGACTGTTGATGTGTCAACTAATTAGTAAATGTTTGACTTTACTGAAGTTTCGAAACTGTGTATACAGTGTATTAAACGCAAGCTGCTTTGTGACGAAGTATGATTGCAGATTCCACAAGCTTGCAAAGTATAATTAAAATATAAATTAGGCCGCACTCCACACTTCCATAAAGATCAACTGAAGCGAAACATTTGCCTACCTCAAAAGACAAATGAAAAATCCCAAAAATAAAGAAATAAAAATATGACATAACAATTACAATACACAGAATAACATTTTATGCGGAAATGAGGTTTTCGATACAATTTTGTGCGACATAATACAACTAAAATAACTTTTTTGTTTTTCTAGAAGAGGTCTGAAAATGTTTTTTTGATACAAATTGAAATTTCTCAGATGCAACTTTTGATGGCAAAACATTAAATATATCTTTTACAGGTGAAAAGACATTAACGTTTTAATTTTGGAAATATGCTCTTTTGAAACGTTATTATCTCTAAAAGTGGCATATAACACATATATGTCTTCTGGTTTCATTTGAAAGAACAACTCGCGCACTTTATTATATAAAAAAGAAGAAAGGTTATCTCTTAAAGATGAATAAAAATAGTTTGAGTATACTAATTTATTGTCAATAGTAGATAAGGTTAAGTATTCTTTTACAAAGTTACTTGAAATCAAGTTATCTTCAACTTTGCCGAGAATAGTAAAACATTTTTCTCACAAACAAAAAATAAAATGACCTTTTTTATAAAAAAAGTTCAGCGAAATCGAAAATGATATGTTGAAAATAATATTTATTGAAGAAATGATATGATCGGAGTGCGACCAACCCGAGCCAAGCGCCATTTGGATGTGCAAAGTGATACTCTATGTTCCACTAAAGAATAAAATCATTTGAACAGTTCATAGGCGTGCTATAATAAAAAATCTATGTAGCATTCTGTGAAAAGAACGAAATTGCTTTCGACCAGAGTGAACCGTGAACTATAGACATGGCATCCAAAGAAAGTGATTGTTGTGTATTCTACACTAACACAGCCAGTACTCGAAAGGATCCTGGAAAATGATATCCACCTTTTTTTGAAAAAATTATTTCCATACATTTTACATCCAAAGAAAGTGATTGTTTGTGATTTGAAAGCAAACTCTGCGATTTATTTTAACCAGTAACTTATTTTTCCGCTTCGGACAGTTCGTGAATACGATTGTCATCAGAATCTGATAAATAAACAGCAAGGTGGTTTTCGTAGAGCCGAATATTTTTCTTATTTGGCACATCACTTTTTTTCATGATCTTGTTGAGCGGGACCGAACCAAGTGCATTTTATTTTCATTTGACATTTTTGAAATAAAATTAAATTTTTTCTTGTAGCAAACGTCAGGACTGGGTTAAAAAGCAAAGCAAAGCATTGGTGCTACATTCCGATTCGGAACTTTACCTCCTGTTTGTTATACACAGACTTCGCAGCCAAGTGTTTAGTGTATAGGACAATTGTGGGGCTAGCGCTACGATCCTGCTGACACTAACAGTCTCTCCCGAGCCGAGACACGAACCTTCGACGACTGGCTTGTTGGGCATCGTACCTCGAGACCATCTGAGAGATATGACTGGGTTATAAACCAAGGAAATCAGTCAATACCCGCTTCAAAATACCAGTGCATTTCACATTGATACTATTTTAACAATTAGCATTTGGTGCGCTTTGGCACCAGAAAATAGGGCAACAGAAAATAAAGCTTTGCTTGTCTCTCAGCTGTATAATTTTTCATATAGCTTGTAGTGCGAGATGGAGCAGCGTTGATATTTATGTGTTACGTTGGTGGTTGGTATAGTTTGTTCAATAGTCAAATTGATATGTCGTAGTAAATACGTTCGACCATACCGAACTAAAGACCTTTTTTTTTAAATTTTTATCTAGATTTTTTTCAACCAGAGTGAATTGAGTGCATAGGTGTCAAGAATAAAAGCTAAATATTTTATCAATTATTCATTCGTGTATTTATAACTACAACACATTTGAATCAATGATAAGTTCAAACACGGTTAATTTATGGGTAGTCAAACTTTAAATGCCGATAACTCAAAATAATGTGTTTGGCGCTTGGCTCGGTCTGGTCGCACGCCGACCATATATTCGACAATTTGTAAAAATAATCATGGAATGCGCGGCAAAGACACATAATTGAAGGCAAGAAACCGAAGCGTTCCAGTTGATTACAGACTCGTTGTCGGATGCGTAGCGCTTGTACCAGCAAATAGCTGATTTAAAGTTTTTCTAAATTTACTTGATTCTAGGAACTATTCCTTAATCATAAAGGATAGTATGCATTTCGTACAATGCGTCAAAATATCTGTTTGTTTGAAATTTCTAATTTTCCTTCACAGAAACTAATTCACGAAAAAACTGTTTTTGTGGCAACTTCATTGGATGAAATTGATTTAATTTATTCGAAGCTATTGTCACTAAAATTTAATAACAATTAAAAATTCATAATTGTGACAAGGACCTCAACTCTTTTGTAAAAATGCAACAAAACCTAATAAAACCTGGGGTCAATGGCTTTTTTAAAAACCTGGAAAAGTGTGACTAACAGTCATATACGAAAATAAATATATGGCTAACATCGCTTATGGCTATTGTACGCATGGCAGCGGTTCATGTGGCATACGTATTTATGGCGTTCGGGGAGTCATAAAATAAATGACACGGAATTTTGCAAACTGAGAAAAATCATTTGTGAGCAAAACGCCAGAGAAAATCATTGCGAGCATTAGCATGACACAGAAGCAGTAGAGAGCAAATATTGACAGTACAACATTGTATAGAAGTCTCCTTTGACGTCACAAAATCGAATCGTATTTCATGGACATCACCATGTAGATAGAAATAAAGAACTAGATCTGAGACCAACCGAGCGCAGTGCTACATTGTATTGGAAACCAAACTCAATTCCGATAAACGTGTCACATTTCTGATCACAGATTGTTTAAAAATTCATATTCGTTATAAACTGATACACTTTTTTTGTTATTTTATACTTCGTTGCAAACTGAGAAGAACAGTCCCGCATAATAAATGGTGACCCTGTCGCCTATTTTACTTTCTTAGTGACGAGGGTAAACGTATCTCTGTACGAAAACATAACCCTTTCGAAACTTTCCTAATGTTTTACCAACCTGAAGCCTTGAAAATGTTAAACATATTTTCAATTCCATTCAACATCAGCAGTTGGAGTTGGAGAAACATGATTCGCAGAACCTCATTCTCAGCTCTTAAACACAGGAAGGACATTTTTCGATTGCCATATTTTAAAACCAACCAATAACTATAACTCAAATGAACATTTAAATTAGATTGAATCCTCCAAAAGAAAAACTAAGTAAACTATCGAATTATTCATGAATTATCTAATATATTAGAGAGTGAAACATTTTAGTTATTCAATACTTGTTTCGAAACGAAAGACTTTTTTCACTAAGCCACACAAACCAGAAATGGTTTCAAAGCAAAAAAAAACTAACAAAAATATCGATGATTGCATACGAAAGGTATGCATTAATTTATTTGCACGAGCTGGGGCTATTTGATTCATCTTTCATTTTACTCTCCCTCCAATAATATTGAATTTTCTCTTTTTGTATTTTCGACTATAGGCCTACATTTCTACCTACATTTCATGAATACAAACACAATATTATTAATCAAAGTTTTTTAACAGGCAGTTTGTATGGATTAAAACGAAAAAATATTTATTATTTTTCAATTAGTATGGTATTTATTTCAATGTTTGTTCGATTGACTTTATATGGAAAATCCCGCTGATTAGTGGAATCACGTTACTGTTACTCACGCTAATGCAAAAAAAAATGTTATTATCATCTCTTACGTTGCAGGTCACGCCAATTTCCAGTGCTGCGTAATTTTCAAACACCCGTGGCTGGAATATAACATGCATATTTATAATCCCTTTCGACATCGATTCAGGTGTGGTGCGGTGCGTGTATCAATATATGCTACATTATACGCTAAAAAGGTTTAGTTGCCTCGCAACGTATATGGCATTTAACCTCTATCTATCATTGCAACATGGATCGAAGCTGGCGTCATGTTCGCTCTCAAACCCAAGAATATGAAAATTCTCATAATAAAAACACGAACCGCAAAAGTTATTCATTCTAAATTCTCCGAATTTCCCTCTACAAAGAAAACTTTCTAACGCTATTCGTACAAGCTTCCCAATTTGACTGTTTACTCAAACAAACGCTGAACAAACAACAGGTTTCAATGCGTGACACATAGGAATGCGGTAGCATCGGTTGTCATTATCGATGACAAACTGTTTATTTTTCTGATTTTTTTTACCCGAAATATATCAACAAGAATTTCCAGCAAATTAATCAAATTACCACGCGTGGGAACCATTCTGGTGGTGGTTTGCTCTACCGGGGCCTGGGGCACATAAAATACACATTAGACAAGCGGTTCGCTGTCGTCCGCACGGATCGCGTGCCCAAGCAGCTTTTCACCTTTCGTGAGTATATTTCATGCACAGCAGCCAGTGCGGCGGCGTCCAGCGGAAGGCTGACGACATTAACAGCTAACTGCTTACTGCCTCCGTTAGATGAAAAGGAAGCCATAGCGGGAAAGTGAATTATGCATACTCGATTATGGCGTTATTGTTGAGGGATATTTTTAACTTATTTGCCATCATTAGCCCTGGTCACGCTACTTTCACTTGTCACTTTCTGGTACGTGCCGTGAGAATTGCTCGATAAGAAGGGCTGCCTGATATGGCAAGCAATTACAGAAACTACGGTATATTTCACCGGTTGGGAGTTCTCGGAACTGAGTGTTTGATGCGTAGATTGGAATGTATTTTATGTTTGCATTAACGGTAAAACGGCTACACTAAGTTACGCAGCAGATTAAAGTAAGAAAATGATATGTTATCAAATTTACCCTAAGAATATAATTTTTCGCCGGAGTCGTGGCGCACCAGGCTTCTCCATCGACTTAAAATATGGAGACGCATTATATTTTTCATTGGCCAAGTCTGCTGCGGTGGTACTATCAGAATCAACGCAAAATTTATCGAAAAGGAAGAAATAAGAAAACGTTTAAATCCAAGACTACGGTGTTTGAATAAGCATCAAAATTTTTTAATAGACATTGTTTATCCTGCTACAAGCTAAAAACATTTCTGGAACACGCTGGTAGGTAACTTTCTTGTTATTAAAGCCTTCTATAATATACATTGTTTATTTTGCTCCGAGCCAATAACTTTTGTGGAAAACGCAGGTAACTTTCTTGTCATTCAAACAGCACAACCATTCGATGTCGTTTGTTGCATAGAAAAAATAACCAACAATTTTGTGGGATGTTGAGTAAAACTTGGTCTTTCTTGAATGTTAGTAACAATGCTCTACAAGGAGGAGGCTTTTTCGTAATAAATAAGCCAATAATATGTTTACTTAAGCTGTCAAACGTATACCTATAGTGTAGAACGTAAGGTAAACGAAATATTTTCAGAAAAAAAAACTAAAAAAAAATTCGTGAACAAATTTAAAAGCATATTTTTACCTGACGACATTTTACGCTAAAAAAGCGTTCTTTGATTATGATCACGATTTGCGGAGCTCAATGTTTTGTATGCTTCTGAACATAGTTTCAATTTTTTGCATGTTTTCCTGTCCACTTTTATATACGCCTTCTGAAAAATACCTCTTGTTGAAAAAATTTAAAAACTTGAAAAGTAGCTAAAATTCATTCCAAAAAAGAGTTTATACAAAAATGGAATTTTCCGGTTTAACCTTTTGAGCTGGAAATGCTCTTTTCCGTCATGTTTGTCGAAAATGAGAACAATTCACCATTTCCAGCACTTGGTAAATAAAAAGCAAAGCCTTGGTGCTACATTCCGATTCGGAATTTGACCTTCTGTTTGTTATACACAGACTTCGCAGCCAACTGTTTAGTGTACATGACAATTGTGGGACTAGCGCTACGATCCTATTGACACCAACAGTCTCTCCCGAGCCGAGACTCGAACCTACAACGACTGACTTGTTAGGCCAGCATCGTACCTCGAGATCATCTGGGAGATACACTTGTAAATATATCGCTTGAATTTGTTGTAGAATAACAAATGACTGCAGATGCAGAAAACCGCACACGAAATGATGAATAAATAGAAAAGATATTAAAATATCATGACATATTCGTATTATAATTTGATTAGAATGCATTTTTTATTTGAATCTATCACTGCTCTATAGTTCGTCTGTGCTCTAGAGCAGTGATAGATTCAAATAGATTCAGTACTGTGCAAGCAATTTGTAAACTTTTTAGGACTAACGAAGTTTTATAAAAATAGTAGAATGGAAGAACACAATCAAATGTTAGAAACATTGCTGATGCATTTAAAAATACGACACCTCTTACAAGAATTATCAAAAACGTGATCCACGGCAATGATCTTCTCAAATATTGTTGAAATTTTCAAGTCCATGTTCTTGAGACTAGAATGATCCACCAAAATGAATGAAAAGTGGATTCTTTTTGTTTTTCATATTTCAATGACGATCTAGACCTTATCTTTAATTTCGAAGACATTGTAATCAAAATTAACAATGGATTCACTCAAAAGGTGAGACACAAGAATAAGCTATGATAATAGCCCAAACGCAATACTCCCTAAATATTTTTCCTGTGGAGGAAATATATCAACTCCACTGTCGAGAATTTGATAACAACACCATTTATCAATATCGGCTCAAAGTTCAAAAGAATAAATGTAAGCGGATGGATTGTACTACGGATAAAAGCGTTTGTTCGAATATAAAACCATACTTCTTAACACGATAACTCGAGGCGAGGCACCGGAATGATATCAAACATCCGCAAAGGGAACCCCTTCCTGTATGCAGCCAGATTGGCGCCAACATGATGCCCAATAATAAGTATAGAGTCGAAACTACACGCCATATGTAGACATCGCTATGAGGCAGAACGGAAAAGCTCATTGGCTTTGTGCTTCTGAAGGCAAGAGGAAATGTTTTTTTCGATTCCCTTGTTCGGCTCTTCCTTTTTTTATTCGTGAAGCTTGACCGTAACCTAGTTTGATCTTTCTTTCTGATTTGTTCATTCTGTAGTGGTAAACATTGCATTTACTCTAGGCTAGACAAGGTACTCATACCTATTATTCAGTCTACAGTACTGCAACCGCCCATGAACTATATACAATACTAGATGATAACCATGAACAATGCTACACCTAGTTTTATAGTTTTTTACTACATTCGTTGAATAATAAATAATTCAATAATATTGGAAAACAAATTTCGCAAAATTGGAGACCCCCGGCAACAAAAACAATCCTAAGTGTTCACATTCAGACAAAAAAAAATCAATTCGTTTTGTGTTTGTCATCATCCATGTCAATAGTAGAATATCCAGGAAAATAAAGCACACAACCCATCTAATACACACTTGTTCCGTTCTCATATTACCCGTCAATGTACAAAAGCAAGTGACACCGAAGGGCCTATCAACAATATTATTGATTCTGTTTTGCCATATGATGCCGTACAAGTACCGTATTGTTTACAGCGTGGTACGAGGACTCTACTCCGGAATAAGAGGATATTATTACAATACAACAGTACAAATTTCCGCCCGATGATGGAAGGGAAATGGCGTTTTTTGCTCAAGCCGAACAGAAGAAGAACCATGAATCCGGCAAAATTACGGATGTCCCACTCGATATTGATAAGCATCCCGAGGCAAGGTCGTTTGGGAAGCCGCAATAACATTTTGCTTTCACCAGAGCATATTACATCAGAGCTTACTTGTCGGGATAAAAAATGTTACAATTTATTTGATGTTGCAATTACTGCTTCCACGTGCTTACTACGGAGTCACACTATAACGCCGCACAATTTAGTTCATCAATTAAACTTCACTGGTGAAGCCGCCTCAAACAATCAACCAATTTTCGCAAACTCAATTTGAAAACTGAACGCGGGGAGAGCAATCCTTGCCTTGTTAACGAGCGTCGATTTCCACTGTGCTCTCAAAAAAACCCAACTCGTAGTGTTTAGCTTTTTCCTCTTTTCTGCGGGACTCGGCACTCCGGTAGAATCGATCCACTTGCATGCACGGATGCTTTCGATCCGAGCGTGAAGAAGATTCGCACACATAATCGTGCTATGCTGTCAGGCAAGCGAAAACGCATGCCTCACATTGCTCTCATCCGCACTTCCGCGCGCGTTATCCTCCATGGTTTCTACCACGCGAAGCAATGACGACCGCCACCCATCATCGTTCTTTCACAAGCCGTGACGTCAATCGGTCAAAGTGGCAAGCGTTTCCTAACAAGCACAGAATTCAACCTACATTGGTATGCGGTTCCGAAACTGGTCGAACATAGCGAGAGATGTAACGTTAGGTAAGATGAGTTTTAAAAAGATTGTACTATGACATGTTATAAGATGGAGAAAATTTTATTCAAACATTTGTGTCATCAAACTAACCATGAAATTGGGTTTAAAAATAACTAGACCTTAAAAAATATTAATTAATAATAAAACTGAACCAATTCCGGGTAGTGAATAACATATTTTCGTCCACTGAATTTTTATTTTATATCCGTACTCAACTTACCAAACACACACATACTCCTAAAACCATCATCAACCGAGAAAATTCGCACTTTACAATGAATATAACATCCGGCAGCGATTTACATTCTCCTGAGCGAGCTTTCTATGTCGACCCAAGGAAATAGAGCAAGCACGTGCAACTGTACATACATAAGCGCTGTTCACGCGACGGATATGGAAATTGATTTAAAACAACCTTTCAACGAAGATTATTTCTCACCTCTGTTATTCGCTGGAAATTCGCAATGACAAACCGCAGTGAATGAATAATTTAAAAGCGAATTGTCCCCCCATGCGTCTTGAGTTGACATTATCGCCAAGGGTATATAAAAGCGGGAGAGACAGAGGACGAGCTTAACATTGTAAAGTACTGAAAGCTCTTCCGAAGCTTCTCTTTCCAACCGAAAAGCACATGTCTCCAGTCAGGGTCAAGTTCATGAGAGAAACTGCTCAGTGTATAGAGAATCTTATTGAGTGCCTGGAAAAAGACGGAAATAGCGGCTGAGAATAGAGAGCGGTTGTCTCACAGTGGCAACCAAAATAATTTTTACGGGATAAATGTTGAATAAAATGTTGAACATATTTTTTTTTTACTTCTGGAAACAATAACCTCAATCAAGAGAAAATTCAATACAGCTTATTTTGTTGCACAGCAAACAGTAAAGTCCATCACTTTGTCTTAACCCTCTGCGCGATTTAAAATGACTCTTGAGTATCCCTGAAACACGCACGTAGCCACGATGGCCTTGGTCAATCGCGTCAGTTTATCCAGGAATCCGTTATCGTGCATGACCTGCTATAGCTATTTTCAATCGACTGTATCATAGGTCACCGAAAAGTCAATGGAGATGTGATGTGTGGACACGTTGTATACGTGACATTTCTGTAATCTGTGTAATCTGTGGAATGAAAAATATCAGGTCCGTAGTGGCGCGAGCTCCCATAAAACCAACTCTGAACAGGCCCATGAATTGGCGACCTTAATAAGCAAAATGCCGCGGTAGTTGCGGCACCACAGCTTGTCGCCTTTTTTTAGATGAGATTGACGACTCCCTCAGTCCACTCGTCTAGCAGTTTTTCCTACTCCCAAATCCTGGAATTTACCCAGCGCAGCGCGCTATCCGGTGCCTCTCTACCATGCTCAAAGAGCTCGTTCGGCAGTCCTTTTTTGACGGTGACTTGGTTGTTCTTCAGCTTCCCGATCACGTAACGAACTTGCTGGCTACTACTTGATCATCTGCTGCTGGTGTTCCTAGGTCAGTTCCTGTTCCGCTTCTGCGTGCTGTATCGCCATTTAGGTGTCCATCGAAGCACTCCTTCTACCTGATGACCACTGGTATCACTGAGAATGATCCTAACCGCGTCGTTGCCCATGTCGGCATAGAGTTTCTAGAGTAGATAGTGGTTAACCTTCTCATAGAATTTCTGCGTATCGCAGGCACGGGACAGCTGCGCGAGCTACTCCTGTTCACGATTCTCTCGTTGGCGCTTCTTTCGTTTGAGAACCGTGGTCATGTCGTTACACGCCAGTTTGTACTTGGCCTTGCTCTCCTTTGTTGACTTGTCAAGATATTTCGCGTAGATTCGGTTATTTTCATTCACCGCTGCCTCGCATCCCCCGTCATACCAGTCGTTCCTGTCGATCGGTGCCTCCACTCCTAGTGTTGCCGTTCTAGTTCATGTTCCCGATGACGATCTTGATGTCTCGACGCAAGTAGAGTTTGGCAGAGTTTATAACAAGCCCGATTCTCGTAATCCGCGGAACCTAGGAGCATGTGTGACTTCGTCATGACGGTGCCGCATCCCTGCACGCCTTCCGGTGTGATTCTGAACAATAAGTTTAACAGCCCGTCACCCTGCTTCAAAGCATCTAACATTACGCAAGCGTTCGATATTTTATTGGCTACCCTGACGCTTGATATGGAACCATCAAGGGTGGCACGAATCAGTCTGATTAGTTTTATTGGGAAACCTTGCTCGCGCATTAACTGCCATAACTCGTTTCTCTTAACTGAGTCGTACGCTGCCCTAGAGTCTATGAACAGATGGTGACTCTGCGAGTTGAGTTCTCGAAATTTATTGCGGATTTGTCGCAAGGTAAACATTTTTTTCTAGTGGAATAAGACTACTGCGTCCCTTAATTAGAACTGTTGGGTCCTAAAGCTATACAAGTTTTTATAAATCGTTTAAAAAGACGCGTTTCCTGAGCGAAACATGATTTTTAAAAATGTTGATAGTTTTCCTTCAATTTTTAAACGAAGAATAAAAAACTCCTCGAGTGGTCTTAAGTAACATTTAGCCCATGTACGGTGGGGAGAATGGGAGAACTGTCATTTAAGGCATTTCGAACATTTTTTAATTCTTCATTTAAAATGCGAAGGACAACGATAAACATTTTCAAAAATCACGTGTTGCCTAGAAGATTGCACTCCTTAAGCTGAAAGATAAAAATCAGCAAACCGTGAAAAACTTTAGGACTCAATCGTAGTAGGGTAAATATGTATAAAACGCCTCCCGGGGCATAACGCCCCAGTCCATTTATTTGGAAACACACAAAAAATAAGACATGAGACTCAGTAGCGGGTCATAGGACCAACCTTCTGTGCAAGTTTGATAATTGTCACTAGCAGCAAAAAATAAACAGAAATCAATTTTGATTTGAGCTGCTTCAGATCTAATTTCTTGCAGCGTTTCCGTAACGTTTTTTCACTAATATATAAAGTTTATTACCTGGTTTTTGTACTTATATATCTCAAATGAACCTCTAGGCAGCTGCTCTGCCCATAATTAAAAATTGGCTAATATGCCATTTTACCAAAATCGAGAAAACAGTTTCTCGTGATGGTACACACCCTAAACAAGGTCCCTACGAAAGCCGATTGTCAAAAAATGCATTTGGGAAGGCAGCAAATGTGAAACAATTTTGGCTTATATCCAAAATAATTGAGAAATTGGCTAATATCCAATATGATTCAACCTGTGGCATGTTCACGAACCAGTGTATTATTACTGTACTGCGTTTCGTCTAACTTTCGAAAGTGTGTTGTAGCCTGTTGGTTACTGGCGACAGGTAAGCGATCGTAAGGCCCTTGCATCAAATTTGGCTTTTTCACGAAGAATATTTGAAGCTACAAGAATTTATTTGTTGCGCTGCAAAACACAATGATCAAAACGTGTGACTGTTTCCTTCTGTCATAAATCTTTACATTTAAAAAATGCTATTTAGCTCTTTAATTAGAAGTAATATTAATAAAGAGAAGATTCATATTTCATTTTGGACTTGATGAGAAAAAACAGGAAAGTGGATTGTGAGATCATTAAGAATTAATGATATTTTCGTTATATTGTTGCACGTAACAATTGTCTCGTCGTCCTTTTCGTCCTCACTTGTGCTTCCGTGTTGTTTTATTAAATTTAAAACCATTTTTATCACCAACGATCACGAAATAATTCACATCGTATGGATATAAGCCAAATTGCACACCGGTTTGTCAACTGACCTTTCGTTTATAATTAAAAAAACGGCTACTGCGTTGAAAATACGTGGCGGATGGAATTTTCCTGCAGATTTCTCTGTATCAACTCAACGGCAAGGTTCCAGCATATATAAAGGGTGATATACTAAATGAAAAAGTTGTTATTAACAGTCAAAATATGTTGTACCGACAAAAAACTTTAAAATGCGTTTTTCTCGATTTGAAGCCTATGGCATATTAGCCAATTTTTGAATTATGGGCAGAGCTGTATCTAGTGAATAATTTTTTTTTAAACAAAACACCGTGAAATTTTAATCAATATCATCGGGAAAACCGGGAAAAAAACGGGAAATCGAAAATAATTAATTTCGAGTGGCCACCCTGATAGTCGCTGCGAGCATCGTCGTGAATCCTCTTTCAACGAAATTCTAGTCTGAGTGTCATCAACACAACATAGAAAAAATGAAAACAGAATTCACTGAGAGAGTTTATCATTCCATTTCAATTGTCAATGACAGTGAATAAAAGGTCTATACGAAAAGATTTGACGATAACACAATAACAACGAAACATATATGTATATATATATATATATATATATATATATATATATATATATATATATATATATATATATATATATATATATATATATATATATATATATATATATATATATATATATATATATATATATATATATATATATATATATATATATATATATATATATGTCGAGTCGACGTAACCGTTATGAACTCGGTAGTTTTAACACCCATAAGTGCTCGGCAGGGTACCCGGGTACCCACCAAAATGAAGTAAGAACTGAGAATCTTGACCGATTTTGGATCTTGACTCGTCGAAAGATTGGAAAATTTGTCTATTTAAAAAATCAGACCCCTTCCTTCGATCCCTCCCCTCGCTTTAACAAAGAGTCTGATGATGGAAAATGGTTTATTCCCACTAGTAAGGAGCTTTCTATGAGTTTCAGCTAACTGAGTTGAGATTAACCTTGTTTTTTAAAGCAATCAAGTCTGAAAATGTACTCGGGTGGAATGCCGAGCCCTAACGGTTAAGAATGCATATTAAAAATATATATTTTACTCAGCATTTCTGGTTTTTAACCAATATGTAATCACAATTTGTATACAAAGAAACAGTTCAAAGCTTCTATGGCATTAAGCAAAAACTTAAGCTGTTTTTTAAGCATTTATATTATGATTGTATACGAACAATAAATATATATTTCATGATTCGTCTTTTATAATCACTTTTACTATACTTCTTCCATTTATACAACGTCGGAAGAATTTGTTCAAATACCAGTTTGTTTAATTTTATCATCATAATAGCTGCCAAAGTTGCTTCTTTTAGGCAAACACGCTAATCGGTTAATACTAGCGCGAGGGCACTAAAAGCTGTTTCAACTGACACTTGACCAAATGGAGTAGCCAACACAACTTTCGCTACAGCGTAAAGTTCGGGATGAGATTTTTTTCTTGATATCCAGTAGTTCCACACATCTAAAACATGCTTTTGGCGTGGTTCCATGTCTAGCGCCTCAAGCGGAAGAAGGAAATTGGATTGACGTGGAGCTGTTTCGAATGGTACTGATTCTCCAAACAATTCAATAATATAACTATCCGCTTCGTCCATTTACCAGGAACTGGAGAGCGGAGAGCGTTAATAAATAATGAAAAATTCGAATCGCTAAAATCTATATTTCTACAGTCAAAACGCTGTTGTAAAATCAATAAGAAATTTGCTAAATATAAAAAAACATGTAGATACTTTAAAAGGGTTGAAAAGAAATTTCCTAGAGCACCTAGGGCCATCCAGAACAACAGTGTCTTAGCCAGCCGCTAAGGCTTAGCACATATTAGTTTAAGAACAAAAAACAAATCCATTATGTTTTGGTCCACATACCAATGATGACGTAAGACAACAGTGCTAACTCCTTATTTTCTACCTTAATTTCGATCAATTTTACCAACGTTTTATATCGTCTTGAGAAAACCAGTAATGGATACAGGCTCATTGCGCGTATCGCTAACGAGACCTGCAATTAGCGCAAAAATGCTTCGAAACAAGGACAAACATCATTAAACGTAATGTTTTAGCACCAGCGTCCTCCCTGGCATCAAATTCAAAAATGCAAAGCCGCGTTACAACAGATTTGCAAACACAGTTCACAATGCAAGTTGGTCAAATATAAATTGTTCAATATCCTCAAGTACACCGGTGAATAATTGTAAATTCAACCCCGAAGGCCAATTTGCAACCGAAGCAAGATTTTTGTAAAAGTGATAGTTTGGCACATTTTCTGGAAAGGTACCCATAAAATACTGGGTGCAACATTCGTTATTCAAAAGGTATGTTTATTTTTGACCTGGATTGCTCAGCACATTGTAGTAGTAGCCTGATCAGTAGTGAGTCGCACGGTTTGAGCTGAATAATTAAAGACGGTAGACAGCAGCAGTTGCTGACGTCAATTCTACGCGGTATGCGTTAGTAGTTAGCTTCTACAGTATTAATGTTTATGCTGCCTGGAAACTTTTAGGTACGATTCTCAAATGGCATTGCGTTCCATTTGACTTTTTTAAGTATTGCATTATCAACGATAGATCGGACAAAAAGTTTACTGTAAATTTATTGTGAATACTTTTTTACCATGCAAGGTTATTTTCAACTAACGCAACAACAAACGTCTTAAATTAATTAATTCATCAGTGCATTACATTCTGTGCCGAACACGCATCAGTATCGGACGTGTTTGGTGATCGCTCCGATAGAATATAAAACAAAAGACGTGAGAACAAGTGTTGGCATTGTTTGCCTGGTCGAGTGAAATAAATCCGGGTTCAAGGTCGCGCCTTTGTGCAACCGTTTCGCATCGTGACTGCCAGCTGGTGCGTAAGCCGATTTGGCTGCTGGCTGAATTGTGCTACAGCAATGGACGAGACACAAAAGAGGAAAAAGAAGAAGCCATCAGTTGACAGTTGAGCAGTATCGCTATGTGGAGTGATCTCACATCTGGCTCGCTGCTGGTGGCTGTTTAGTGCTGCTGTATTGGTGCTGCTGGCTGTAACGGCTGCAACTTCGAACGATCGGACAACCAACCTTACTGGAAGGGAGAAGTAAAAAGGTACGTGCTCTTGTCGGCGCTAGTGCGCTAGACTTAGCGGGATGGATGTAGATCCCTCGCCTCCCGCGCCACCATCCCCGAACCCCTCTGACCCTGACCCTTCTGTTACCCCCTCCCTTGTTCATTCTTCAGTCCCCCCTCGCCCCAGGCTTTACCCAGACGGAGCCCAGGGCAGCTATACTGTCTATTTTCGGCCAAAAGCGGGACCGAAATCGAAACAGTTGAACCTCTTGCAGATTTCTAAAGACCTGACGAAGGAGTACAAGGGCGTGACCGAAATTTCCAAGGTCCGACCTAACAAGCTCCGTATCGTGGTCAGTAACCTGAAAGAGGCCCACGATATAGCTTGCTCTGAGCTCTTCACACGCAAGTATCGCGTTTACATACCCGCACGAGACGTGGAGATCGACGGTGTCATAACCGATTCGAATCTGTCCGTCGAGTGTATACTGGAAAGTGCCAAAGGGTGCTTTAAGAACAAAACCTGTCCCGATGTAAAGGTGCTCGACTGCAAGCAATTGCGGTCAGCATCGATCATCGGTGGCAAAACACTATACACTCCGTCAGACTCGTTTCGTGTTACGTTTGCCGGATCTGCTCTCCCTAGCCACGTCTCGATCGATCGGGTTCGTCTGCCTGTGCGATTGTATGTACCCCGTGTTATGAATTGCACCAATTGCAAGCAGCTAGGCCACACAGCCGCCTACTGCTGCAATAAGGCACGATGTAGCAAGTGTGGGGAGACTCATGCGGACGATTCTTGCAGTGTAAATGCTGAAAAATGTATTCACTGCGGGGAAAATCAGCATGAGCTCTCCACATGCCCGGTGTACATGCAGCGCAGAGATAAAATCAAGCGGTCACTTAAGGAGCGTTCAAAGCGATCTTACGCTGAGATGCTGAAGAAGACCGTGACCACTTCTACCATAACATCGAACCCCTTTGATCTGTTGTCCTCTGATGAAACCGATTCTGACGATTCACCAGCGGGAACAACTTATGCCAATCTTGGGGCGTCTAGAAAGAGAAAAAATATTTCCTCTCCTAAACTTTCCCGAAAAGGTCCTAAGATTTCCCAAAGAGAAATGAAAGTTACAAACAAACCAAACAGTGCTGCGGAAAAACCGAAGCAAACTCCTCCTGGGCTTGCAAATTTAAAGTCCCAGAAGGAGTTCCCAGCACTGCCAGGAACATCTAAAACCCCAGTTGTTCCTTTTGCACTCCCAGTTGATGAAACAAACTCTGGATTAGTGAAATTTTCTGACATTGTGGACTGGATTTTTGAAACTTTCAATGTACCCGATCCAATTAAAATTTTTCTTACAGCATTCCTCCCAACAGTTAGATCATTTTTGAAGCAGTTGACTGCCCAATGGCCCCTCCTTGCAGCGATTGTATCCTTCGATGCCTAATTCATCTGCGTATACAAAGGATTCTATCTCTGTCTTACAGTGGAATTGTAGAAGTATTTTACCAAAAATGGATTCATTTAAAGTTTTAATAAATAGAAACAAATGCGATGCATTTTCCCTTTGTGAAACTTGGCTTACTTCAAATATTGATCTCAACTTCCATGATTTTAATATTATTCGCCTTGATCGAGACACCCCATATGGAGGAGTACTTTTAGGGATTAAAAAGTGCTATTCTTTCTATCGTATTAACCTCCCCTTGATTCCAGGCATCGAAGTTGTCGCATGTCAAATGACAATACAAGGTAAAGAGCTTTGTATTGCCTCAATATATATTCCTCCCAGAGCACAGGTTGGGCAACGGTTGCTCTTTGATTTAATAGAACTTCTTCCCTCGCCACGTTTGATTTTGGGAGACTTCAACTCTCATGGTGTGGCTTTGGGTTCCCCCTACAATGATAACCGCTCCTCTTTAATCTATAACCTTTGCGATGACTTCGACATGACTATTTTAAACAACGGTGAAATGACACGTATCCCAAAACCTCCAGCGCTCCCAAGCGCTTTGGATCTATCCTTATGTTCGACGTCGCTACGGTTGGATTGCACATGGAAGGTAATCCTCGATCCTCACGGTAGCGACCATCTGCCTATTCTTATTTCAATTACTAACGGTTCAACTCGCACGCGACCAATTAACATTCCGTATGACCTCACACGGAATGTCGATTGGAAGTTATACGAGGAAATGATTTCAAAAGCGGTCGAGTCGATTCAACATCACCCACCACTTGAAGAATACAACCTCCTCGCGGGCTTAATCCTCGACGCCGCGTTGCAAGCCCAAACGAAGAAATATCCCGGCGTAACGATCAAAGAGCGGCCTCCAACTCCGTGGTGGGACAAAGAGTGCTCCGATGTCTACACGCAAAGATCCGACGCGTTTTTGGCCTTCCAGAAGGGAGGTATACCCGACGACTATATACGGTATTCGGAGCTTGATACCAAGCTTAGAAGCTTGGCTAAAGCAAAGAAACGCGGATATTGGCGTCGGTTCGTGAACGAGACGTCGAGGGAGACATCGATGAGCACTCTTTGGAACACAGCCCGAAGAATGCGGAATCGCGTAACGGTCAACGAAAGCGAGGAGTCTTCAAGTATGTCCGGACTCTGTTCCTGAGCAAAATATTGTTCGCGATGCGTCTCCGGGCCACGACGCGATAGAATCACCTTTTACGATGGCAGAATTTTCAGTTGCCCTCCTGTCCTGTAACAATAACGCGCCTGGGTTAGATAGAATCAAATTCAACTTGTTGAAGAATCTTCCCGGCAATGCCAAGAGGCGCTTGTTGAACTTGTTCAATAAGTTCCTGGAGCAAAACATTGTACCGCAGGATTGGAGGCAAGTGAAGGTGATCGCCATCCAAAAACCAGGGAAACCAGCTTCTGATCACAACTCTTATAGGCCGATTGCAATGCTATCCTGTATCCGGAAATTGATGGAAAAAATGATACTCCGTCGTTTAGACCACTGGGTCGAATCAAATGGTCTACTATCAGATACTCAATTTGGCTTCCGCCGTGCCAAAGGGACGAATGATTGTCTTGCGTTGCTTTCAACAGATATTCAGCTGGCGTATGCTCGCAAAGAACAAATGGCGTCTGCGTTCTTGGACATTAAGGGGGCTTTTGATTCCGTTTCTATTGACATTCTTTCGGGTAAACTTCACCGAAAAGGATTTTCTCCAATTTTAAACAATTTTTTGCACAATTTGTTGTCCGAAAAGCACATGCATTTTACGCACGGCGATTTGGCAACTTTTCGCATTAGCTACATGGGTCTTCCCCAGGGCTCATGTTTAAGCCCCCTTCTTTACAACTTTTATGTGAACGACATCGACGAATGTCTGGCAAATTCATGCACGATAAGACAACTTGCAGACGACAGTGTAATCTCTGTTACAGGAGCCAAAGCTGCCGATTTGCAAGGACCATTGCAAGATACCTTGGACAATTTGTCTGCTTGGGCTTTACAGCTAGGTATCGAATTCTCTCCGGAGAAGACTGAGATAGTAGTTTTTTCTAGGAAGCATGAACCTGCTCAGCTTTAAACACAATTAATGGGTAAAACGATTTCTCAGGTTTTGGTACACAAATATCTTGGTGTCTGGTTCGACTCTAAAGGCACCTGGGGTTGTCACGTGAGGTATCTGATGAAAAAATGTCAACAAAGAGTGAATTTTCTTCGTACAATAACCGGACATTGGTGGGGAGCCCATCCAGGAGACCTTATAAGGCTTTACCAAACAACGATATTGTCTGTCATTGAATACGGGTGTTTCTGCTTCCGCTCCGCAGCAAACACACATTTGATCAAACTGGAGCGAATACAATATCGTTGTTTGCGTATCGCCTTAGGTTGCATGCAGTCGACCCATACGATGAGTTTGGAGGTCTTAGCTGGAGCCGCTTCTGGAGCCTGTCTTCTCGTATTCTTATCAAATGTGAGGTCTTGAACCGTCCTGTGATTGAAAATTTTGAAAGGTTAATCGAACTTAATTCTCAAACCCGTTTTATGACATTATATTTCAATCACATGTTCCAAAATATTAACCCTTCTTCGAATATTCCAAATCGTGTCGACTTATGAAATACTTCTGATTCTACTGTGTTTTTCGATACATCCATGATAGAAGAAACTCGTGGAATCCCGGATCATTTACGCGTGCAGCAAATCCCCAAAATTTTTTCCAATAAATATCGAAACATCAACTGCAACAATATGTTATATACTGACGGATCACTTCTTGATGGGTCCACTGGCTTCGGTATTTTCAATAACAATTTAACCGTCTCCCATAAGCTGGATAATCCTGCTTCTGTTTACATCGCAGAATTAGCTGCAATTCAGTACACCCTAGGGATTATCGAAAAAATGCCCACGGACCATTATTTCATCTTTACGGACAGTCTCAGTTCCATTGAGGCTCTCCTATCGATGAAAGATGTTAAGCACTCTCCGTATTTCCTGGGGAAAATACGGGAACATCTGAGTGCTTTATCCGAAAAATCGTTTCAGATTACCTTAGCGTGGGTCCCTTCTCACTGCTTGATACCGAGCAATGAGAAAGTGGACTCTTTGGCTAAGGTGGGCGCAACAAACGGTGATATTTATGAAAGACCAATTGCCTTTAATGAATTTTTCGCACTTGTACGTCAGAATACGATCATCAGTTGGCAAAATGCTTGGACCAGAGGGGAATTGGGAAGGTGGTTACATTCTATAATCCCCAAAGTATCGACGAACCCGTGGTTCAAGGGGTTGGATGTAGGTCGGGACTTCATTTGCGTGATGTCCCGGCTTATGTCCAATCACTATAGATTTGACGCGCATCTCCGTCGTGTTGGGCTCGGGGAAAGTGGTATATGTGCCTGTGGTGAGGGTTATTACAACGTAGAGCATGTGGTTTGGTCATGCCCGGTACACCGTGACGCCAGGTCTAAATTAATAGCTTCCCTGCAGGCAGCCGGCTGTTGCTGTTCGTGATGTCTTGGCGAGCCGTGACCTATCCTACATGTCCCTTATACACGTTTTCCTGAAATCCATCCACGCCCCAGTTTAATCCTATTCCATTCCGCCTACATCCAACCAAACGACAAGAACACGTTAAGACCACGGATCCGGAAACAGCAACTAGACCCGCGCGATACTCTCAGGTCCCGAGGGAGACAACCCAATATGCCAGTCCGTAATATCTTGGCCCAGCAGCGGAACATATTCAATATGCTGCTTACCTATGGCGATGGAAAACCATCAAACAACAAATCAGTGCTTTTTATGCAAAACATTCTAGCTTTAAGTTAGATTTAGTTTCAGCTCGTAGTCGGCAACGAGGATAAAAAATTTGCTTTTAGTTATTAAGATACTTTAGAAAGTAAGCTACCAGATATAATTGGCGCCGTGAAACATTAAATTGTATTTGTGCCGTGTCAAATAAATTATAGATGAAGAAAAAAAAAATCAGTGCATTACCTGCTGACAAAGCTCAGTACGATCTGTCTCTAACTGGTTTCCTTCATTATCTTCCCTCATCCAACTAGTGCCTATGGTATCCTTTTCAAAATGATGCACTTTCCGCCGAAAGGGTCCTTCATCACATTTTTCTGGAAGCAAATCAGTCTCCCCAGTGCAAGCTCCTTCTGGATCGTCATCCTTTCGATTTCTATCTTTCCGCCAGGATTTCCTCACGAAACTAGCGGCACGAATAATAGATCTTACACGAGAAAACTTCCTGTCCGTTGGGTCGTTATCTTCTGATGCGGTGGCTCGGTGCTGTTGCCGTTGTACCTTGGGAGCCGCACTGAAGGCGGCACCCCAGCGAGCAACCAGTTGATTTCCCATGCGTACACTTGCTAACAACTAACGAGACACAATTTGTCTTAATTACTCCTAGAGAGCATTAAGACACGAACTATTTAATTTGATAAAGACGGATTACCGCTTGATGACGGATAAATTACTTCTTTTTGGAATAATCGAAATGAAAATGCATAACGAAAAAATCACCCGAGAAAACTTTTGACGTTATGACTGATTACAATCCGATACTGTACTGTGTGTGCCTTTGTGGGGGTTGCACGAATCTTTCTCTTCAACCCAGAATATATCGAGCTATAGTGTTTACATTCCCTCCGCTTATCTGTAACTGATAACGCTTTATCCAAAAGTACTGATAAACCATAATGAGTGTAAGATGAAAAAAATACGATTAGGAAATTATTAGAATAGTGTTGCATTACTGATGCAACACCAACTGATAAATAGAAAGCAGAAGGGCTTACAGTGAATATATTAATGAAAAGGAAAACTCCTTCATGCAGTCGATCAATATCAGGTAGAGCAGATGCGGATCTGCCAAGCATGCCGCAAGGCTATAAAACGCCATAAGGTATGCTATCTAACATTACCAGCAGCTGCCATGTTCTCGTGAAAAAATCTTATCAGCTCGAATCGATATTCAAAGCCGGACTTGCTGCAATGCAGGTACTGAGCATTGTTGGTTTGGTACAGTGTCAGTAAAATATAGAAAACACCGGGAACATTTTGAACCCCAATTCAAAATAATGGTAAACACTTATTTGAATTGGACATTTTCCTGTGTTCTGACAATGGACTGACTACCCACTGGAGTAACGGATTAGGGGATTTTTTTCTATCCACAAAACAACAGTCCACCTAACGCAATTCTCGCATAGCATCCACACTCCGAATACAAAACTACTAAGTGCTGATTAGTATTCCTAATAAATAATTGCTGATGCACTTAACCTACCTAATTGGAGCTGATTTAAAGATTTGATTAGGCTTTTATGATGCATCATACCTAGAGTATATTCAAGGTTGAAAATTGCTGGAAAATTGAAATCAGCCATGTTGGTAGGAGTTCATGAAAAGTTGCTATGCTCACATGGAAGCATCCTCAAGCTCGACTGAAATTCGCGGAAGAACATCTAGGTTGGATTGGGCCCGAAAATAGTGGGAGCTTGCAGAAACGCCTGAAGTTTTTCATTCGTTATTGATTTATAAGCGTTTCGAGTAAATTCAATTGAAACTACAATTGATTTGACAAACATTAATGCAATTTAGCATATACAAAACTTACATACAATTTTCATGTGCAAATAATATTCGATTTTTACGTGTTGGTGAGAAAAAACACACGCGTAAGTTTCGGAATCTGCGTAAAGTACGCATCAAAAACTTTCTTTTTCGAGAAAAAAAAAACAACTTAAGAATAGAATTGATTCACACCTAACACTATCTGAAAAAAATATCCTCCAATATCAATATTCAAATATCGAGGTAAAAATCAAGAAGAAAAATAAATAAAATGATATTCAGAAAATTCATTTTGAGAATTCTTTCAACACTCCGAATAAACGAATTGAAAACGCAAACTCGACGTAGGAATCCGGATGGTACGACTTAATGTTTTGGTTATAATTTATACAAAAAATATAATTTCAAATAAACTTTCAATACACAGGGTGGCAAAAAATTTACTTCGAGCACCGAGCACGACTGCACGGGTCAGCAAGAAGACGCCAACTACCCAAAACTTTGCACAACATGGATCTTTTTTATACCATCGATCGAAAATAACTTTTTATAAACATGATAACACAAACTTCACAAATAATGCAATAGGAAGACAACAACTGGAGAACTTTCCAAGATTTTATATCATTTACACTATTTGGCTGAATCCAGTGGTTAGTTGTCTACTAAATAGGCACCGTGCCCCCGTGCTGAGTCTAGAAAATTTCGCTTGTGATTTTATATCATTTACACTATTTGGCTGAATCCAGTGGTTAGTTGTCTACTAAATAGGCACCGTGCCCCCGTGCTGAGTCTAGAAAATTTCGCTCGAAAAGTTCCTCGACCAGATCGGGAATCGAAAACGACATCACAACCGTGTGAAAGAGTTAGCCGACCGACATCGCTAACCACAGAACCACGGGGACCACATAAGTCCTATACCTATAATAAAACTGACCAGAGGTTTTGCATTAGGAGCTTCTCCAGAGAATTGTGATTGTGATTGTAGCTCCTGAAAGTTGCCGCGAAACGCACGATTTAAACTTAACGTGAAACGGGACAGAGTCCAAGCATGGGAGGACCGATGGCTTCCTCCTGCATACTACCGTATCTCGGGAATGCCTCATAAAATTTTAATTGTAAAACTGCTAAACTGCTAAACCAGCACCAATGAACCTAATTCAGTCAGTTTGCACATTTGGTTTTACCTTGCAATCCTAAAAACGTTTCAATCCTGCTATTTTTCACATTATTATTTTCTATCTCCCGGGGTTGTTTATATTTTCACGCCGGTAGCTATTAGAGTGCTTTCCACATATGCCAGGTACGTAAGAGTCGCGTAACTACTAGAGATGGTCGGGTATGGGAAACTTTTTACCCGTACCCGACCCGTACCCGACTCATCGAAAATTTCCAAACCCGTACCCGACCCGAACCCGAAGTCTGGTTTGTTTTAAATACCCGTACCCAACCCGAACCCGAAAAATATCTATTCTAACTACCCGTACCCGACCCGTACCCGATAGAAAAAAACGCCGAAGTTGCCGGTACCCGACCCGTCCTGGTTTTTTTTTTAATTTTTTTTTGTTCAACATGCCTGGGTACCTCGTACATTTTATGCACTGATTGCCATATGTGGTTTCTCGAGATGATGGCCGGAGCCAGGTTAGAACCGAGTGTGCGTGTGAACGAATGATAATGAACCCAGAGTTTCAGGCGGGTGGTCCACTATAAGGAATCGGTTCACTATGAAAAGTGCATGTCTGGTAAAGTTTAAAATAAACGACGAGTTTTATAAACACATTAAAGGGTCAAACGAATTTTAAAAGGTCAAAATAAATATAGTTTATAACTTGATAATTCACTTCATTTGCCAAAAACCTGTAATTTTGAGTATAGATTCAGTGTCATTGATAAATTCTAAAAATCAGTAAAAAACAGATATTAAATAAATAAATAAATAAATAAATATTTAAGTGCTTAAGTCCAAAATATGGGTGCAATATCATAAAATTTGATTTTTTTATAACTTTTCAAAACTCGGCATACTGACGTTTTTTGACATATTTAAAAAAAATATATCATTACTCTGAAACGCTCTGCAGCTTCAATGATAGCTTGTTTTTTTAGCCTCGAAGAAAAAGTTGATTTGTAGTTAGTTTTTATTACCTATTATAATATATAATATTGTTTTAATTTTCATAAAAACAATTTTTTTTGCGAAATTTGGTTGATTTGAGGAGTTGTGCAAAAACTACGTAAGCTGTTTTTGTAAAGAGGACGCCCTGTGGCGTTGCTTGTGGTTGAAGATCATATAATTCTGTTTAATAAAAAAGTTAGGGGAGAAGTGCTAAAAAATCATGAAAAATTAAGTCACGTGCTTTATGAACGTCTCCAAATAAAAAGTGGAATGGAGATTCGTGTTCAGCACCCCAAAATTAAGTATATACCATATTTTTGTCGTATTTATCGACACTTTTTTTTACTTGGCAAGCATTTGTATTAAGTCGTTTTTATTTGGAGACGTTCACTGTGCAATGCTCCGCGGTTTTCCTGACAGTTATGAAAAAAGCCCGACAAAAACTACATTTAAATCAAAACCGTTGCAGGAAGAACTGTTCAATCTAACATTAGAAAGCGATAGCATGATGTCATTCCCTTGGTGCATAGACTGCCGACAACTGTCAGAATAGGTATTGGGCGATCTCTCGTTGAGTGATGATGGGCGATTTTCTCTCCGATCTTACCGATTATCGAAATTAAGAAAACACCTATTCTTGAAATGATAAAAATTGAGTTCTCACAATTCACGAAAATTGAATTACCCGTACCCGACCAATTGAGAATTTTTCAAACCCGTACCCGACCCGAACCCGAAGCCTTGGTTTTTCAATTACCCGTACCCGACCCGAACCCGTAGAATATTTTTTGGCGTTACCCGAAACCCGACCCGAACCCGTCGGGTACGGGTCGGGTACGGGTTTCGGGTAAAAATACCCGTACCCGACCATCTCTAGTAACTACTCAAACTAAGTATACTTTTTTCTTAACACTAATGAACATCGCGATCGTAACTAGTTTTCGCGAAAAATTGACCAAAATGGGCTAAAACATGCCTCTTATGTGTTGCGTCTCAAACAATCCTGGTTTCCGCTTTTTTCTAGTTTCAAGGCAACTGCGTGTGTCAAGTTGTGCGCTCGTGTTGCCAGCACTATCAGCAGCAGGCTGCACTAGAATACAGACTCTGTTCGATTTGACCACGTTTTACTTTCGGCACTATTCAATTTTGGCACGGTTCGATTTTGGCACACATGAGCCATGGTTATGTTTAATCTTATTCTATAGTTTTAATTTTTCTTTTGAACAATTTAACCCTCTAGTGCCCAGTGCCGCCTCTAGACGGTCTTCAGTTGAACCTTTAAAAAGCTTCAATCAGTACTTAAAAAATGTTTATAAGAATTCATAGTGATTTTTTCGAAGTCCGTCTGAAAATTAACTTGGGCACTAGAGGGTTAAGTTCAACAACCGCCAATAGATAGGCATTTTGTCCTTTATGTTGCCGAAACGGATGACTGAAATCGGTAAAAAGATTCTGGAGATATGACCGGAACATGTTACGGTAATATGATGATCACGATCAAAGCAGTACTTAGTACCGTATCATGCCACTAATTACTCGGAAGTGTCATATCAAGTGTCTAGGTCTTTAGAACCAACATGCGGACCAGTTCTCGTTTCGTTCTGGATATTCCCATATTCTTGAGCCTAAATCCATCAAGCGACACCTCTAACGCCTTACAGCCCTAAAACTAGTTCATTGGTATTTATATCTATTGTTGAGGTGGTCATAGGCCACTAAAAAGTCATAGGAAGAAAAGCGTTTGTTTTTTGACATGCTTCGATTTTGCCAACAGAAAAAATTCTGACATGTTGCCGAAAACGAACGGGGTCTGTATTTTGATTATTTCTTTGCAGACCTCTAAGAAGAAAAATTATTCTTTTCAACACACGCCGTGTCAGAAACGGGATATTATGCAACTTTAATGCACCTCGGGTTTTTCTTCACCAAAAGTTTGTTTAGGGTTTAAGCATTCGAATAAAAGTGGTTTTAAAATATTCTATCGGGGAAAACCTAAATAAAATGAGTTTAAGGTTTTATTCAATGTTTTGTACATTTTTGTCCATTTATGGAGACGCTAGTAACATTGAAATTTATGGCATGGTAACAATATAAACAACGTGCGTGTATATGTGTGTGTACGTGTGTAAAAAGAGAGAGAGAGAGAGAGAGAGAGAGAGAGAGAGAGAGATTGAAAGAGATAAAAAAGGCCCTTGTTTGCCATTCTAAACAAGTCAACAAATGATCAATCGATGGTAAGTTTTAATAATTGGAGGCAAAAAAAAAGTTTTAATAATTGGAGGCAAAAAGCCCACTTTGGTTTGTTCAGCAGAGTTTTAGGCAACTTATGGTAAATGAACCCTGCAAAAAATTGAGTTAATTTTGCGAGTGGTCCATTATAAGAAAAGGGTCCAGATTAGTTTACCCTAATTGTCAATATCAAAAAACTTATTTCGGATAAAAACCCTATTTTTTAGAACAACATTTTTTTAATGTTTTTTTTTTTTCAGTGTAAGATCTCTCAGTGAAAGAAATCAATTTTGCCAATATTTGTCTATGTTCGAACCAGAATATATATCATATACAAAAAAAATGTCATGTTTTGGTAAACTTCGGTTTCAAGCGAACGATCAGTTTTACGACACCCAAAAAAAACCGTGGTTCATTTTCCTGAGCCGATATCACATGAACAGCTCTTGAGATGTTCGCCCATCCCTGACGGCATTGTCTTTTACCGCAACATTCATCATTATCACTAATTTAGTAACCACAGTACCAGTAACGTGAAACCGATATCCCCACGAATAAAACCAGTAGAGTCAAAGTTAAAAGCAAAATGGTTTTACTAAACTTAAAATCTGTTTTATTGTTTTGCTTTGGAATTGAGCTTATAAATTTCGCAAATCCATAGATTATTTCTGCGAAAGCTGATTAGCCTCAGGATATCCAATAATCCAATAAAATTTAATGTGCTTTGCAGCAATGAAAGGACTTGGACGGTGTTCGGAACAGACTATTGAAACTATTCACCACGACTTTGTTAAAAATGGATGAATCGTTACGTTTTTAAAACTCATGAAAAATATCAGCAGAATATTCCCAAGGCAGTCGACGCATGTAACAGCAGCTACATATGAAACACAATAAAAAAAACATCATAAACATTTTGAATTTTTTTTTTCTATCGATAAATGCCGTATTATACCTACTACTACACTGTACAGGTCCCCCTTTCCTCTCTCTCTCATACACACACATGCACACACTCACATACACACAAACTTTGTTTATATCGTTACCATGCCATATATTTCAATGTTCCTAGTGTCTTCAAATATGGGCAAAAATAGTCAAAACATTGAATAAAAACTTAAACTCATTTTATTCAAGTTTTCCCCGATAGAATATTTTAAAACCACTTTCATTTGAGAGCTTAAGCCCGAAACTAACTTTTGGTGAAGAAAAACCCGAGGTGCATTAAAGTTGCATAATATCTCGTTTCTGACACGGCGTGCAACATTGAATAATACCTTTCATCCTAATGCAGTAAATTTTCTTTAACACACGAAAAAGCAACCTTCTATAAAGATCTTAATTGAGAACGTTTTAGTAAAAAGTAAACTTCCTTTTATATTTACTTGCGCTTGCGGAAGATAGCTCACACTCACCGATTCCAAAGCAGCATTATTGTTAGTTTCCTACAACTACCTAGAAAAGATGTCACATAAAAAAATCCTGTATTTACAAGCTCGTGGGAAAATAGCGATTAAAAGTTGCAGTTTCAAGTTATTATTATTATTATTTATTTTTAAGGACCTTCTAACTATTCGTCATTCGGGTCCTTTTGCAGTTTTAAGTGAAAAATGTATATTTTGTAGAAACTTTGAAATTGTCATTGAAATTCAGGAACATGTTAACATTACATTCATATGTTTCAATTTAGACCATTTTAAACATTTATTCAGCAAGCAGAACAAGAAAAAAATTAATCAGTTTTAGGATACCAAAAAACAACAAAGATGCCATATTTGAAAGTCATCTGTCTCTTTCCTTCAAAAATTACCATGGCTAGCATGATAAACAACATTAGTCTCACTAATCGTTGTTTGCAAAATGTTGTTCGATTATGTTACAGTACGGTAATGAAAGGATGTGTTCATATGTTTAGTATCTAAATATTTTCTTACAGATGTTTATGTATTTTTTTTTTTAATTGATTGAACAAAAAACAAAAAAAACGAATTTTATCTGAACAAAGCAGCAACCTAATGCAGCTCAGAATTTAAAGAATTTGAAAGAAGCTTTTATCATTACAACATGGATATGAAAACCATTTCAAATGCCATCTACTCCTCACGACAATCAGAACGAAATGAGCAAAGGGGAAGCGAGCTTCTGATTGATTGACTGTGAACGATTTTTAACAACCCTCTTGTTGAAAAGATATTTTAATTATTATGTTACAGTTTTTCGCAATAATTCACCTGTCGATCAAGACATCGATGTTTGAAATCTGTTCAGGGGTAGTAATACAATAAGCACTTTAAAACGCCAAACTGAAACTGAAAAAAGTGGTTTTCCACTAGGCTGTTTACTGATCTACTACTCAATGATATGCCAATTATTGTATCACAAGCTTCTTCATTCGATCAAAACACTGGTGGCCAAAATCCGTTCAGCGGTAATCACATACTGGATGGAACATCCAACATCGTGATATACTGTTGCGTACAGAATTATTTTATCCCCGGCCGCACAGCGTAGTGTACGACACTCTCGGATTTATGCTTCTATACGACAGAAAAGAAGAAGGCAGTTCGATTGTCTTCCAGGTCACAACACGGTAAAAAATTGTCATGTATATTTCGAGAGATTGTGCACTTCACTCAATTCGTAACGAGTCACTAAAAGTCGAAGTGGTTTTGGATTCATTTTCAAGAGATTCACATTATTCAATAGAAATCACTTTCGAATTGCACCACGATTTTAATCTATTAAATTTGTATTTTTTGCACCCTATCAATGACAATACAGAACGAAATTGGCGTGTCAAGAAAATACTCGACGAATGCAAGTGAGTAAATTGTGTAGATTTTAGAAAAAATGTTATACCAAAATAAAAATCTGAATATGCAGTATTTGGGTATGTTGTTTATAATAACAAATAATTTCCGTAAACTTGAATGAGCAGCCTTTAAAATCTTTTTGAGCTTCGTAGCTTCTAGTCTCTGTATATTTTACTACTTTGGCGAATTGAATCCGAGAACCAATTTAAACTGTTATAACGGGAACCAGTCAATGGAGATTCTATACGACTAGTTCCCGTAATAACAGTTTAAATTGGTTCCCAAATCCACTCCACCAGACTGTAAATATAGGGACTATAGTTTTCATTTGGCTTGGCTGCACACAAATGGAAATCGAGTGCTACTGCACTGACTGAATGAGCAACCAGCGCTTAATTCATACTGTTGTAGTACTGTTGACTGTGCCAGCGTGTTTTCCTTCAAGACATCAGTTACGAACTTTCCGAAAAAGCTTTTCTTTCAAGACATCAAAATAGTCTAGGCTCATAGAAGCCAATATTAGTTGATCTATTGGGACGGGGAGATTCCGTCGATTTTTTTTTTCTTTTTGCCCCTGATATAGAAGTTATCATAGCAGGCAGTTGATGTCTATTCATGAAGTCTGTGTCAGGCGAACTCGCATGTGATTGGTACATTGTTCGTGGGAATTCGACCTTGAAACTTTTCACCAAGTTTCACTGTTTAACAATGAAATAATGATAACTGAAGAAATTGTCCATCATTTTATCAATCCAACGACATATTGACTATTGTGATTCGTCATGTGGTTACAGCAGTATTACCGTTTGAAATATATCAATCCAACGTTACACCTTTTAGTTTTTATTTTCCGCAGAATGTATCTCGATATAGTGCGGTAAGACGTAAGGGGCCATCCACATACCACGTGGACAGATTTTTAACGATTTTGACCCCCCCTCCTCCTCCGTGGACAACTGTCCATATAAATTCTAAAAAAATTGTATGGACCGTGGACATTAGCCAACCCCCCTCCCCCCCCCCCCAAAGCTGTCCACGTGGTATGTGGATGGCCTCTAAACCAACGTCAAAATAAGGGGCCATAACTATTTACGCATGTAACTCAAGTTACTCTTCGTCCGTCTCTGGCCAGCATTGAACCTCGAGACCAGCTAGGAGGATAAGGTTAGCAAGTTACTGCTGGTTTTAGGTACAATCGATCGTTTAAAATTGTTGAAAATAGTAAAGTCGTTACTTACAGGCCTGCCTCAAGGGGTTATATACCTTTTTGCTAGAGCAAAAAAAGGCAAATTTTGGAATTATTTTTAAGTGTGTAGCACCTTTTCTATTGCATAAAAATAGTCTTTTCTAAACTTTCTGAAAATTCTTTCAATCAACAACAAAAAAACACGTTTGTTCATAAGAAATACCAATTATTAGTGGAGTTTCCCCGAAACGTTGTATTTTTGCAGAGGTTTGCGGTGTTTACGATAGTGACCCAGCGGATCAACTGAAATCAAAAAACTAATTTTATTTCGGAATGCGAGGCGGTCGGTGTGACTGCTACGATGCTCACCGCTCGCGGAACAAATAAAAATCAAATCCAGCGTGTGCATGGATTGCTTGCAGTAAACTCTACTGTGTGTGGAGCTGATAGTACGCACTCAGGAGAGCCCGCCAAACAGCAGGAGTGTGCGAGCTTTGCTACACTGAACGAGGTTTTGATAAGACATCTTTCTTTTAACAAAATAAGTCCTTCTTATAGTGAAACCGATCAAAGAAATATCAATCCTCTCCAGGGAACTGTAACTGGCGATACTGGCACGGGGAACGAGGTTTCGATAAGACTCCTTTCTCTTGACATTATAAGTCCCTCTTAGAATGAACCTGGTTGAAAAGAAAGATTAGGTGAAGTATCTCTCCAGGGAATTGCAATGAAAAGGGGCTCGGTATAGTAGAGCAGTAAGCTTGAAATGGAAGGGTAAAACTCTCACTCATCAGCACGGATATAAATGATAAGCGCATCACTTAGGGCCCATCCAAATACCACGTGGACAGTTTTGGGGGGTGGGGGGAGGGTTGGCTAATGTCCACGGGCCATACATTTTTTTTAGAATTTATATGGACAGTTGACCACGGAGGGGGAGGGGGGATCAAAATCGTTAAAAATCTGTCCACGTGGTATGTGGATGGCCCCTTACTCCAATTGTGATACTGCCAATAATATTAGGTACGGGTTACAGAAAACACCTGGGCAATATCATGAATCCATACAGGGAAAAAAGTCATGTCACTATTTTTGGAAATATTCTACCTGTCGATCATGGCCTTGATGCTAAAAATTCGTTCAGTGGTAGAAAGGTTACGTGCATTTGAAAGCAGCAGTTTTTCGTGAGCCTGCTAAAATGAGATGTAGTCCAACGTTAAAAAAATATTTAAGGTAAGAACAATACGCGTAAAACTGACTTAGAACTCTTCAAGACGGAGTGTTTTCGCCTTTCATCCAGACCAGATGACGAGTGCAATGGTTATGGCAAAGGCGTACAAGAATGCAAGTTCCAATTTGTTCAGAACAAAGCTGGGCGAACCTCGAAAAATGATTTGTTTTGTCTGAATGCCTGGAGAAATCTTTAATTGCCAATCAATTCTTACAGATTTTTCCAAAGTGAAAACTCGCGAATCCGAATGAGTAAAGTCGAGATATCATAAAACATAAAACATCAGATATGCGAAAATCTTATTTGTGTTATCCTGGTTGTTTGCCTTTTTAGGTAAATGCATAGCAATCCAGAAATGAATTCAATGAAACACAGGAATGAAACTTCGAAAGTCAATAACAGCAGTTGTAGGAAATGTCCTGTAGTTCATCGTCAAACTTTGACAGCATGACAAATGATAAGGTAGCGGGAAGCACGTCAGAGAGTTGTGATTTTTGTGACATTAATAAAATTTCCTGTTTGTTCCACGACCGCTGGCAGTATGCTGCAGGACCTGACGCAAGCCAGATCTTGTTAGATTTAGCCAGTTTGCCAACTTGATTGGTCCAAATTCTAAGAATCATACTCAATAAAAATCAACAGCTATATCGCACTTTTGATTGAAGGTCAAGAGCGTTTTAACTAGATGAACAGCCTTAAAAAAAACGAATCAGTTTCAGTTTATGTGTAGAACGTAACAATATGCATAATATGAAAACATACGCACACCATTTTGGCTGCCTAATCCATACTGCTATGAATTTGCAGCGTTTTTTTTTTCTTGAAATCTTGACATAAACTACAAAAATATAGTCGATGTGGCACGACACATCGTAGTAGCAATACAAACGACCAAGGTACAACTTTCAAGTACCTTTAAATATAGCATTCTGGAGAGCCCTTGATTCGAAAGCAGCAAATACTCAGCCACATCAACTCGTGGGGAGACTCGTAACCAAACTAGGTCTACCAGTACCCGAGCTAATGAAAATAAGCTGAACTTTTGGCCTGGACAAATGAGCTTCTTCAATTTTGTTGAATAGCTTCAGTCATTTCACCCACGCTACATATTCGCAATCGCAATTTGGCCGTCGCGCCCATGTGCCATCATCACATGGAATCGGACCATCAGGACGAAGCTGACTACCGTTGATCACGTCATCACCGGCAATTGAATTAAAAGTATTCGATTAGGCATCGGAGCGAACGAATATTTTCTATGCAATATACAAGGTACAACCGAGACAGTCAGACAGTCACAGTCATGCAAGTGTATGTATTGATCATGCAGTGCGTTGTTACCTTATCAGTTACACGCTGAACTACCGGGCCATCAAGGAAAAATGTTTTCATTTAACTGCACCTTGTTCACTTCTTCTCCTGTAGCGACAACCAAATCTTGTACTCAGTGAAAGAGTGTAAGAGATATTTCACGCAAAGTCATTTGTGCTTAAAATGCTTTTTCTCAGATTTTTTTCATTCCTTCATAGAAAAAAAGTATTCAATTTATCCTTAAAAATTTCTGATAGAAATTTGATATAAAATCAATATGTATTTGTCTCAAAAACTTATTTTTTATATTTCTAATTTAAAGTTTAATTTTTCTAGTTTTTATTTAGCAAACAACACAAAAGTGGAAACGGAATCAGGAGATCCGTAAAAAAATGTAGTAACTTTCTACGACTGTAATTATATAAAAACTAAAAATGTTCAAAAAGAAAGATTTCATGCGCTTGCGTTCAAGACGTTCACGACTTTTAAGGTAAAAAGAAACAGATTTAAAAATTTTCGGAAATTTCCCCTATTTATGTCTCTGTCCAAAACTTCCAACTCACACAGTCACCAAGAAATGTGTAAGGGTGCGGGCAACGGTTTGGTGAATTGGTGAAAACCGTCTTGAATGCTATAAAATGCTGCCACCGAATTTAATTTTATATAAGTACTGCACATTTAGTGGACAATCTACGAATATTCAATTAAAAATTTCATTATGAATTTTACAAAAATAGGAGTTGATACTTCATGTCCCTTTGCCACGCTACATTTAAAACTAGAGCGGTGATGGTGACGCTTTTGGAACTGGCATTGCGTCGTTCGTAGCCTTAATAAGTTCAAGAGTTAATTGAACGCGTCAACATTGTCGATGGTGTTAATTGTTGTATTCTATACTGGAATGCTGAACGCTTGTGCCAATACGAAGATTGAAAACAGTTATGCGATTGAAACTATTTGTTCGCAATGTGATATTGTATTGAAACAATCAAATCAACTGTTCTAATTTTCAAGTTTAAGATGAATCAGTATTGTGCTGAGTCAACATGCGCCGCTCAAGTACCTTGAAGTTTCAAATTTAATAAATCTGTTGATTTTATAGCCTACCAGAAACGAGCTAACGTTCTCATCAAATATAAACTTTTGTACCCAGAAAACATACCAACATTTTTAACTACCAACCTACATTTCCTAATTCTGGACAACTAACATTAAAATAACAAGTAGAATCGCAAAATTATAAACTCACCCTTTCCAGGTTCTGAAAGTACTGCCGCAGGAAGGATATCGGATTGTCCGGGCGGGCAACGCAGAGCTGCACGATGCAGTCCTTGAGAACTCGCTGGATTCGGTGCGTTTGGATGTAGGCCTCGCACTCGCGTAGGCTTTGCTCCTCCTCCAGCAGAGACGCCATAATTGCTGCTGTGATTTCGTGATTCCTTCTCCTGCTGGTACTGCTGCTAGAATCTAGAGCTAGATTCGTCGGGGGTTTGTGCAGCTGTCGGGCAATTTTTGAGCGATTTATCGGGTAAACCCTTTGTTAGTTTATACGAGTGAATGTAAACAATGTAACTTAATTTTTTGCTAAAAAAATAAAGACACGCTTTCACTTCAGTACGAAATCGATGGAACACTTTCCAAGTTTTTTAATTTTAATTAGCACACGGGAATAACACCTTTGGACACTACTAATAAGAACACGATTCAACTCGAAAGGCTATACAAAATCGCTCACAAAATGAAAAAAAACAGTTTCGTTTCTCGACGCCAGATTGCAAAAAATACCAAGCTTTTGCAGTTTACGTGGGCTGCACTGCTTCCATCCACGATCACTTTGATTGATGCGCTTTCACGTAGATGAATGGGCACAGCTTGCTTTTTGATCGCTGTGTGATTGATTAACGATGATGATGTTTTGTTGTTTCCACTTGTGGGCGAATTTCCCTCTGTGACAAAAGAAACTGAATCTGGTACTTAAAAGTAGATGCTACTAGTGCTACTGGTGCTACTGCAGTTCTCACACGCCTAGCTGATGGGGCTGGGACAGTGACGATGTTGCGAAAAGGGAAGAATATCTTGTAAACGAAACGTCACACTCTACCATTATAGTATGCGTATGTGTGAATTCGGGTTATTCGCGTTGAAAGAGATTTTGAAGGCTGTTCGCACCTACGTGAACACTCATATGTAATTGTCAAAATGTGCGTGATGACAAAAGTATTTCCTTCCTTCTTTTTCGCATGCAAAAACCAAACAAATATCAGCAACACCGTCAACGCGAATGAGAACTACTTTTGTCAAAGCAAGTGTTGCCATAATCTGCTTAAGCCATAATGCTTTACAGATATGAAAAAATATAGTGAATCTGAGTTATGTTTATCTAACTCAATATTTCTAGCGTGAGATTTCAAATAGACGTAGGGGAGGAGCACCAGTTATGGCAATACCTAAAAAATGTACCAGTTATGGCATGAACCAGTTATGGCCTATGGAGTTCAAATGGAGTATATATTGCCATAACTGGCTCGCCTACCCTATGTGAATACGAAATCAAGGCAACGATTCGCCCTCATCGCGAAGTAGTCCGGATATTTTTACAAAGAAAATAACCAATCAATCAAGTTAAAGCCTGTATTACACACTTTGACCAATGGTCAAATATTTGACCATCTGACATAATGGTCAAATTTATTTGACATCATGACGGTTGTTTGCCCGTGTTTGTCACATGTAAAAATTGGATAGTGACAAACAATTATCTTTGACTAAACTTTTATCTGTCAAAAAGTGACAATTATTTGACCAAGCGTCAAAGAGTGTAATCCAGCCTTAAGATGCCTGTTTTAACTGAAAATCGAGATTGTTTCAACTCTCCTCGAGCCTTAAACAATCTTTTAGGAAACGGCCACCATTACTTGCACAAGCAGAAATTTATCTAAAGAAAGGGAGCAATCAAGTAGTCTATTCTAAACCTAAAGTGACCAGACGTCCGGTATTTCGCGGGACAGTCCCGCGTTTTAACAAAATGTCCCGCGTTCATCTGAAGTGTACAAAAAAAAAGTGTACAACTTTGCCTTTGCAAAGTTCTGCGGTTTCAAAAAAATTGAACCACCTGATGTCACATATTTTCATTGGGACGGTTGGCGGTATGTCTTAAAAATGCATGAAATGTTGGGATCTGGATAAACCGGCTTCCTGGGACTTGGAAATTCCCGAGTTGGGCCAACGGAGAGTTTTCTAGCCCAAAAAAATCCTCAAAAAAGACCAGGGAGTCAATTTTTTCGATTTTTTTAGATAACATCAGATCTTGACATTTTTGCATTATTAAAACGTTTGACATTAAAAAATTTGATACTGACAACCGTCCTAGTTCCAGTTCGATATCGAAATGAACATTTCATGAACTTTATCAGTCAAAATAGGGACGCTAGCGCTGATGTCGGAATGCAAGATGCAGCGTGACAACGGCAGCACGTGGTGCTAGTGTTACAAACGTAAAGCACTGATATAAGCCGAACGATTATTTTATTGAAAATTTGTTCAAAGTGTTATGTCTGTTAGCCTGTGCTGTGATCATTTCGAGAACAAATTATAAACGGGGTCTACGATTTACTAATATATGTATGTGAAAAGTTATACAATGAATAGTAAGATTCGAGTCTCAAAAACTATACAAATAACTGTAACTTGTGCTGCCTTTACTTCGATTCATTAATATAGTAATAAGTACATCAATTTTATGAAGGCAGCAGAAAAACGAAAGAAAACATGCCGTACAAAACATTTATCGAAAAACAACTGCAATGTATTTGAAAATAGTAATCATCACTCAAACGGCCAGGCCACCAGCCTTCCAAAAACAGTAGTATTTTCGCAGACAAACGTCCAAGGTGAATTACCAACATATGTAAAATTTCATAATACTAGCTGTACTACCCGTACAGATGAGATTTTTTTTTGTTTTGCAATAAGGTCATCATGCGATGCTAGTGTACAGTAGTGGATCGGATTTCGGGTTTGGAAAACATCAAACCCGACCGTCTCTAGTGTACAGGTAATTTATAACGTATATCTGTTGAATGTTTACAGGAAATTTTCGATTAATATTGTTTTTGCTTGAACGTCTGTTTGTAGTATTTTGCTTCCAATGCTAACTCACAATTTCTTCTAGAAAATCTTGTCTTGTTACGAAATAACAAGACTTCTTCGCAATATTTCTTTGACTCGACAAGCGGTTTACGTAACTGTTGTAAACATTCAACGTTTTGTGTAATGTCTATGCTTCCTTTGGGTTGTTTTCTGTTAAAGTGCAGAGCGCTTATTTTATAGCATCTATTGCATACAATACACGATGAAAACGGTACACTTCATTTTGAGTAGAAATCAGACCTCTAGTAGATTCTAGTAGATTCGACTCCACTCTTGATATCAAATGAGACGAATGGCTCGTCGAATAAAGTGACCAGACGTCCCGCGTTTTACGGGACAGTCCCGCTTTTCAACAAAATGTCCCGCGTTCATCTAAAATGTCCCGCTTGCCCTTAAAATGTCCAGCGGTTTCAATAAAATTGGATCACCAAATCTCACAAATCATTACTGAGACAACGTGCCTCTTCGATTAGTATCAATCTACTCATTTAAGCCCCTTGCTTCATTTTGGAATCAATATTATTGTATTCCAACCTGCCCAACTTGTCTAGAGGTACAATGGTGGCCTAACAAGCCAGTCGTCGTAGGTTCGATTCTTGACTCGAGAGAGGATTAGCGATTTCATTAATTTTTCAGCTGGAGCTCGTCAAAATGTTGGTATAAGTTGCTGATGGGCCTAACAAGCCAGTCGTCGTAGGTTCGATTCTTGACTCGAGAGAGGATTAGCGATTTCATTAATTTTTCAGCTGGAGCTCGTCAAAATGTTGGTATAAGTTGCTGATGGCGTACATAAATTGCTACAAACGGTAAAAATGCTTTACTGCGAAAATTATTTCTAGAACGGATGTTGCATTCAAAGAATGATTAATTTTCATAATTGTTTATTTTCAGGATGATTTTTTGTAATGCTCCAAATATTTTGATTTAAAAATGTGTTCCGCCGACTTTTGAAACAATTCACGTGTGGTTTTTTACCGTTTCAAGGTAACAACCCAACCCTTATCCCCCCCCTTCCTCCTTTGCATCCGACACACAATTAAATAAGTGTGTCTGCATTGGGGCTTTAACTATCTGGTCTCTTTATCGTCGAAGCTTCTGTAATACGGCCCTATTTTAAAGGAGCTAGGTGATTTCGGAATACAAGTAACAATTATCAAGATTTTCCGCGAAATTGACAACGTTATACCGTAAAGCGCCCTATTTCTGCGCGGTTCCTAATTCTGCGCACTTCATATTAAAATGTTAAAAAATATCAATCAAAAGCAGATTTTCAAAAATGATGTTTGGAAGTGATTTCCTATATGTTAACTGTCAACTTTCTGCTTGTGTTTCCTTTTTTACTAAACAGCATCAACATTTTGATACTAGGTGCGCAGAATTAGGGCGCCTCGCGGTACCATATGTACTGGGTATACGGTTTAAAACATCAACTGCGTATTTCAATCCATAAAAACGCTTCACACAAGTTCACGATGCCAACAATTGTGTCGATTCAAGCATTCACGGATGGTTTCAAATATTGACCACGATACGGTAACCTTATGCTACCATAAAGATGGGAATTTTTTTTTCTCAAATACCGTTTTTTGCTAGTTTTTTTTTATTACAGGTAGAAAGCAACTAATTTGTTTGTATCTATTTGCAAGAAGTCATACTATACATTTAAGCAGAAGTGCAATATAAATAGTTAACATCAGTGGTGAGGATCTATTAAAAATGGTTCTTTGTCAACGTGCTTCGTTAAAACTAGGTATTAAATTGATTTGACTAGATCTACTTTCACAAAAGTGCTCCATACAAACATTGAGATCCATTGAATGACTGTGTATATCTAAACAATACGAGAATAGTTCCCATCTGACTAGGGTATGAGATCACACATATCTCCTTACGTAGGATTTCCTAACAGTTCGCCTAGTTTTTTATCGACTCGATCGCATTGTAAAGCTTTGGCAGCTCTGACTCGAGTCGTAATAGTTGAACGAACGTTTTGAGTTTCATGCTAGAGCGTTCTCCTGTTTCTGGCTCTGTTTTAACAAATGTGGAGTAATATGACACCAGTTCCTGAGAGCCGTCATCGTCTAAATCGGCGATGAGCAAAGAGTTTTCCTGATAATTCAGATCTGGCTGACAAACTACATCGGAAGCATCTTTTACATTCTCGCGGCAAAATTGAATTACGTTCGACTGACTGGTATTTTCTATTTTAATATCGGTGGAATTGAACACGATCAGTTTGACCATTTCTTTGAGGTAGCGCATTCTTGTTTTATATATTCCTGGGCGTAACGTCTGGTTCACGCTGCGACGCATTTTTTCTGAGTAATCTGATTCGGTTTCATCGGCTGGCAGCACCCAGGTTTGTTTTTTCACTAGAAGACGGGAGAAAGGATTGGGTGTAGGCAAATCACGCTTTTCGCGATTGCTTCGATTGTCCGGTTCCTCCTCACTCCACTCCCAAAACTTAACTACAAATCCGTAAGTTCTGGAACGATTATCCGCTGCAAAATTATTAAAAGTTAATCGAACAGGCTGCATTCCATACAACTGTTTGCCAGATATATCCCACAGCAATTTGCCACTTGCTCTTTCGGTTAACAAAACTGATGCCGTGCAGTTTTCCGGACATCTTCCACGATTTTCAATTACCAACTGTTTACCTCCTACATAAGTGATGGTTCTCTGCTTTTCGGTGTTTTTCCTTTGACCGTAAAATTTATGTTGAGAGAAACTCTTCTGTTTCTTAATTTTTTTCATATCCAGTGCCTTGCGTTTTATCAGCTTGTACAATTCTGCCAGCGGTTTTGAACGTTGTTGCTCTGATTTCTCCCGAACACAGTTGTACATAACGTTATAATCCGCATCTATCATGAGTTTATGAACGTAAATACATTCCTTCACAATGAAGGAATCGCCTATTAGCTGTCCCTTTCGCCCGGATATCATGACAAACTTGTTGTGCTTTGTTTCCCCAAAGCTCGTGATAAAGAACAAATCATTCACACCATCACCATCTACATCTGGGATTACCAGTGGAAAATCCAAAAGATCATTTTGTTTTAGGATATTTTTCCGATCGTATATGGGTGAATGCCAGATCCACTCACCAGACAGAGGATTAATGCATTCAAGCTGCCCATACTCATCCATGATAAGGCAATCCGGCGCGCCGCTCAAGTCTGCATCGATCAGCGTGCAATCGATACTTTTCGGTTCATTAACCATTTGATCATACCAAGCTACCTTTCCACTGCTACCTATCAAGGAGATTATCCCATTTCTTCTCTTGTATGAATCTTCAAACTCGGGAAATAATTTATCGCCACGATACATTAATACTAAATTCTTACTCTTTCCACGAATACCTTCAACTACGTTAATAACGCCTTTCAGCTCAATTTTTTCGTAGTTTTTAATCCAGTTCTGCGTCTTCGTTCTTTCTGTCCCAGCTGGACAGGCCAGCTCATCAGAACAAGGGATGACCCATAGAAATATAATAAGGGACAGGAAGCAAACTGCTAGCGAAGCTATAAAGCAGCACTTTCTTGGAAATGACATTTTCCTCTCCGTAATAGATCCAGCCTCCTGCAGGATCGCAACATTATCCGCTTGAAATACTCCGTTGGCATCCTCAACATCGCTTGGGCTGGGCAATCCATTGTACAAGTTATTACAAATAGTACTACCGTTCTCACCACTAACTACAAAATTTCGTGGTGGTCCCGCTACCAAAATTCCAGCTCCATTGAGGGAAGGAACAAATTGCATTTTCCCTTTTCCGCTGGTACCGTTCATAGTTACCAATGTCTTCCCGAATCGCACACTAGAATACTGCTGCTGGACCGCTGGTCGTATTACCGTGCTGTGTAGATCCTCTTCGCTCTCGGAGTCAGTAACAGTTGACTGCGGAATAGGGGCGTAAATTCCACCAGAAGAGTCACTATTCGGCATAACGTGCTGTATGGGAACAAAGAGGAATTTTTATTTGTTATTTAAGGCGGTCAACTAATCGATAGTCTTTTTCGTCTTTACTGTTTCGACTAACCTTTCGCAGCTACTACAGTCAAAGTAGCCAAAGATTCATGCAAAGCACTAGAATATTTTTGCGCAAACCACCAGCATCTTTCCGGGTAGGGACATCTAGTTTAATGTATGATATTTTACGATTACCATCAATATATTTTCGATTTAAATCAACACTGCTGCACCGCAAAAACTATTCAAATTTATTGACATATTCACGACCCGTGATGACTTGCGTGAATTTACCCACCAAAATATTCACCCACTAAAATTTTATTTGACCCTCTAGTGGCGAATAGGTGAACTATCAACAGCGCCTCCTACGTGTCAAACTACAAAATATTTTAGTGGCTTGGTGGGTGAATTCACGTAACCGTACACTCAAAATATTTTTCACGTTATTGTTACGTGAAATTTCCTGTACTTATTCATTTTCATGATTTATGTGACAAACATAACATCTACGTGAAAATCACATGCATACTATGTTCTATCACGTAGTATCTACGTGAACTTGGCAACGTCAAACAGAATGAACTCTCCGTGCGAAAATATACAAGAATCAAAATGGCGAAGCTGTTATGTAATTCGGTCTCTGAACATAAAATTGATTCCATCGATGGCTTGCCAATGAGTGGATTTAGGAAAAACCATAATTCGACATGGAATCTCTAGCTTACAGATTTTGTACAGATTCAGTTCAAAGATCCAGGAGTTACCTGAACATAAACAGTAGCAGCTAACAGTAATTATAGACGGTGAATGTCTCAATATTTGTCAGTTTTTTTGTCGTTCAATCCCTTTTCGAATTGGAAATTTTGCATGCCCGTGCGATTTATCTAGCAACATATTTCAAAAAATTCTTAAATCTAATTTCTCTCTTAAGAATTTGGGAAACCACAATCGTAATTAATACGTTTTATAAAACGTAGTAGCTATCCGTTAATCAAATGCTTTTCACTTTGCCGGTAGTTAAATTCTACGTGAAAATCACATGAAACGCATATGTCTACTGAATAATATTCACAGGATAAATCATCTCACCAGATCATCAAGTGTATGTTAGAGCCTCCCATAGTAACATTCATATTCCCATACACATATATGAGCGGAAAAAAAACAGGAGGGTTGTGTGCAAAGCCACGACCGCAAGGATGAAGTAGAATACTTTTACAAGACAGATAACCCGGCTGCTTGCGTGTCAGTCATTTTTTTCATTTGTTGTTCAATATCGAATAAGATACTGATCACATCTTGGCGTTATCACTGACAGTGCGAATCAAATTATTCCTTGTGATTAAGTAAACAGTGAAAAGCTGATTTAACACTCAAAACTACACGGTTAATGTGTTGTAGAAATGAGTTAACTTTTTATTGAATGCATTTACGCCCGCTATCGCGCAGAGACTGCATTGCACTAAAGTGCCTCACTGCTTCAGCTACTATCGATGCTGATACCCGCTGCAACTGCTACGCTATCCATAGCCATGCCAATGTTTTGGCCGCTAAACACTGCTATTGGTATCCGCTGTCCCTGCATCAGCTGGCCCAGCTGCTATCGATGTTGAGATTCGCTGCAACTAGTGCGCTCTCCATTGCTATGCCACAGCTGTTGCCGCTATCCGCCTGGTATCCACTGTATTACTGCTGCTATTGCTAAGGGAGAACTGCTGTTGTCGCTGTCTAGAACTATTATGAGCGGCTTCGACTGAAACAGGCTCTTATATAGGGATGAAAAACCTAGGAAATCATTGATAACTATTGATAGCCATTTTAGTCGATATTTCCCATCCTTACTCTTATACAGACAAACAGCACATTCAAATTGCAAGGTCTATGTTTCTGTCGACTGTGTTTGGGAAGCAATCATATTAACAACCAATCAGATCAATCGCATTTTGCGCTTCAACAAGAATCGACCATTTTCATTAATATAATAAGTTGCTTGTCATGATTTGAACATGACAATTTTTGAATTTTGATTGTGCGAAAAATTAATTTTTATGCTGATAATCAAAGCTATCCGGATGTTGTGCTCATGACTGAAATAGAAGATAATTCAGTACGTTCTGAGACACGGAGATGAAGCTTAATATATATCTGCTCCAAATTTCGCCAGGTTTCCAGAACGTTCTTTTCATTAAATGCATTTACTAGTGTGCCCGCTATCGCTCAGAGACAGCATTTCAATAGATGCCCCACTGCATCAGCTGGCCCTGCTTATATTGATGTTGAAATCAACTGCAACCGCTGCGCTATCCCCGTTGCCACAGCAGTGGACGCTTCCGTTGCCATTGGTATCCGCTGCGCTGCGTCTGCATCAGATCAGTCGAATTTTGCGCTTCAACGTCAAGCCAAATATATATCTGTTCCAAATTTCTTGAAAGAGTAAATTGATTTTAGAGAAAATATCAACTCTTCAATTAGGTTTTTATTTAATCCTGAAAAGGACAATTTGTTGTTCAATTCAATGTCTGATAAGATGCCGATCACATCTTTGCGTTATCACTGGCAGTGCGAATAAAGTATTCCTTGGGGGAAAATAAACACTGAAAAGCTTGACACTCAAAACTAGACGACTCATGTATTTTGAACGCCAGCTTTCCAGAACGTTCTTTTCATTGGATGCATTTACTAGTGTGCACGTCGTTCAGAGACAGCATTTCATTCAAATGTCTCACTGCATCAGCTGGCCCTGCTGCTATCGATGATGATATCCGTTTCCACAGCTGTGGTCGCTATTCGCTGCCATTGGTATCCGCTGCCCTGCATCAGCTGCCCCTGCTATCGATGCTGAGACGCGCTGCACTATTCGTTGCCATACCACGGCTGTGACCGCTATCCGCTGCTATCGATGCTGATACTGCTGCTGTATCCACTGCACTTCTACTGCTGCTGCTAAGAGAGGACTGCTGTTGTCGCAGTCTAGAATTATAATGAGCGGCTTCGGGTGAAACAGGCTCTTATATAGGTCAAAATGCACATTTCAAATGGCAAGGTCTATGATTCTGTCGACCGTACTTGGGAAACAATCATATAAAGACCAATCAGAGGCCGAATTTTTCGTTTTGACAAGGCTTGACTATTTTCAATAGTACAATCGTTTGAATAATAAAATTACAATTATCTGCATTTGGGAAGAATCTTAGAAGATTTTCCAATCTATTGCTGCAAGAATGAAGAAAATCCATCGAATACTAACCGATTTATTAGCATTTGAAATTGGACATATTTTTCACTTTTTTCGGTTTTAGATTTTCATTTCACATCCGTATGTAGCCGAACTTCCTGAGAGAAGTATTCTACTTCAAAATTCAATGAAAATTTTTTGCACACGACTTAAGTCCTAAGTTTATTTTTCCGTGATAGTTGAGACCCTCATGTATCGACCCAGATTGACTGAATGTGGCGAGTATTACGTTTTACTATGTTAGAGCCACCCATAGTAACATTCATATTCCCATACATATATATGAGCGGAAAAAAATCAATAAAAATTTTTTGTACACGACTTAAGTCCTAAGTTTATTTTTCCGTGATAGTTGAGACCCTCATGTATCGACCCAGATTGACTGAATTTGGCGAGTATTACGTTTTACTATGTTAGAGCCACCCATAGTAACAATCATATTCCCATACATATATATGAGCGGAAAAAAAATTCAATAAAAATTTTTTGCACACGACTTAAGTCCAAAGTTTATTTTTCCGTGCTAGTTGAGACCCTCATGTATCGACCCAGATTGACAGAATGTGGCGAGTATTACGTTTTACTATGTTAGAGCCACCCATAGTAACATTTAGTAAGTTCTGATTGCTTTTTTTCTTAATTGATGCTCTTTTTTTAGTCGTTGTGTTGAATTAAGGTCTATGTTATATTGTATCAAATATATTATCGTTTCGTGGCACAACTAGAAACGCATAGTTTCGAGAAAAATGCGTTTGAAAATTAGCGTCGAGAATTTAATTTTAATTTTCAAGAAAACTTTAAACTAAGATTTCCAATCATCATTTAACATGTTTTGTCTATTATGCGAATTTTATGAGCACGGTATACAAGTTAAAACGTGTTTTTTATGATCTACTTACTGTTTGAGAAATTTCGATTTGTGTTGTAGCACTACTACTTATAACTCTGGATCGTTTGAAAACCCTAAAAATCGAGGTGTCGTGAGAGGAAAATTTACAATATTCGGCATCGTCTGCCTTCCAAATTGCAAAATTTCGAGTTGTCCATGGTGTATGTGTGCATGATGTGTGTGTGTGCGCAAGGCGTATATGTGCATGATGTATGTATGTATGATGCATGCGTGCAAGCCCTATGTACGCATGGTATGCGTGTGCATAGTGTACGTGTGCGTGGTTATGATGATCATGATGAAAACACTTCATGATGATGAGAATATTCCATGATGATGAGAACTTTCGAAATATATATGTTGGAAGTGGTTAGCCACAACGCATTAATTGGTTTAAAAGTATTTTTCTGAGTGATTTACCGAATAAAGACGTCATTTTTAACTCATTTTCATAGTAAACACCAAATGAACATACTGTAATCGGTTTATTTGCCTTAATATCGTTAAGTTCATTACAGTACAACCACTATTGATTTTATCTCTATTATAGGAGTGTTTACCCTACTAAAACCGATGACATAGCAAGGGCGAAGCGTTGCGTTTTCATATATTTTCCCATTTGTGACATTATTCCTCACATTAGAAAAACCGCGTTCCGCACCATAACGCTCTTACTATGGCGATAGGATAAAACAATAATTGTTTGATTTGTAATGACTGTTACATAAGAACGCTACATATTTCTACAAGTTTTCCTATTCATATGCTTTTTAATCTCTTGGGGCAAAATGCCCCAGATGCAGTATAATACCGACCGTTAGCGACATTACGAAATAATATATATGATGACAGAGATATTGTTGATTGGGTTTGTTGTATTTTCCCAGGAAAGGGGAAAGGGTGTTAGTCTTTTTATTTGTAGTATAAAATTTTTAAACTCCAAAGTTAAAGTTTAAAGTTTTAAAAATTTTAGATTCTAACCCGATTCCAATTGTTCCGAAATATATGCACATTTTTGCATATGCATAATAAAAAAATAGAGAAACATTTGTGCATATATCTTTTCTGAAGGTTTAACAATGTCACAAAGTTCTCATTCTAAAGGTGAGGTCTTAAATCCTACCACTGAATGATGAGCGAATTTGGAAATCTGTCAAAATAACATTCCTGTCGATAATATTGCGTATAGTATCCCCTCCGGTACGTGTGGTTTCTGGAGATAGCTTCAGTGGTTCCCGTAGCATGTATCCATCGGCGACCTAGGGTAATGGCGGTGCAGCTTTGATTAAGGGTGCTTTCCGACTAGTACGGATCATGCCGTGGCAGCGGAGGCTAATCTGACGGAGTATCATCCTTTCGGCGATGATGTCGTCCCTTATGAAGCAAACACCGATGATGAGATGATAGTGGATACTCCACCTCCTGGGCATTCAAGCCAGGGTAAATGAAACATGTAAATCTCAAAATAAGTTTTTTAATCAATGTCTTACTTTCCAGAGACATTTGAACCCAACTTGGATGGAGCCACAGGTTGTGGTTCATGAACGACCTTAAACCGATCAGCACCGGTGAAGGCGAGGTGTTGGCCAGCACCAATACCAACATTAGTGAATTGTTGGCATGCACTACATGCCGCACAAGCCTGAGAAGTGGCAAGGTCCCTTCGCTGGCTAGCATCAACGGTTTCCGCTTTCCGGAATACCCATCAAACCCACCTCTTCCAGCTTTGGATCCGATCACGGAACGCTTGATTTCGCCTCGATTGCCGTTCATGCAAATTCGGCGTCTGCGCTTTGCCGCAGGTAAACTGCATTATTCATATTATCTTGGTTTGCGTCGTTTCTAACATTGAATGTATATCACAGGTAATTACGGAATCATCAGTCAAGTAATTAATGTACCCGTGGATGTTGATCAGATGGTGAAGGATCTCTCGCGCCAGCTGGACGACGACAGGGCAATCAATGTTTTCATAAAGAAGCGCATAATTCTTAAAACCAGCTACTTGTCTGGATTTGTGAAAAAGCAGACTGTCAGGATTTTTTTTTTTAGAAGGAGTTTTAGAAAGATATGATGATTTGATGTGCTCACCGATTATTTTTTCCATTGTTTTGAGAACGACTGACGATAAGGTAATTAGCCTAAAGGATTTTGGCAGAGATTTGTTCCTTTTGTTGGCCTTAGGGGTAAAAATAACCCGTACTTGTCGCCACGCTCCCGGAATATAGCCTAGAATAAAGCTGGATTGAAAGAGTTGTGTTAGAATGGGCATCAGAACTGTTTTACCCTTCTGTAGTAGTACCGGATAGATTCCGTCTCTACCAGGTGACTTGAAGGGTTCAAAGGAGTCTATTGCCCATTCAACTCTACTTTCGGTAAAAATTTGGTTGGCCAAAGTAATTGCATCATCCCTAGTTCTCTCTAGCCCAGTCATCGTATTCACTGTTTCGTGAATTTCTGTCCTGGCTATAAGATTTCCAGTGAATCCTTTTGATCTTCTTATTTCTTTATTATAGCAGTGAGGGATTGCTTGTATTCGTCCCACTGTTGGGTTCGTTTAGCCCGGTTGAAGAGTTTCCGAGTTTTTTTTCCGAAGTTTTGTAGAGACTGTCAGGATACTCCCCTGCATCGTCGGTACGGAATCACGTACAATGAGGATAATCTGCGTGCCGTTGATTCTGATCTTCCAGCACCTGGCGCTGCTGACGCTATCGAGACGGTTGAAGGTGACAATGACGTCGAGTTGCTGATAGGGCAGCAGCAAACTCTTCTCGGGAACGAAGACAAATGTCTAAAGATAGCTCCGGTCCAAAACAGAGTGCCATTGTCAATTATTTTTGATGAGCACGCTGAGGAGCTGTCGTTTCCAGACAATTACCTGGGGCACCCGAGAACCTTCAACCCAGAAGTGCGAGGACACCGTTTATGGTAGCCACCAGCGAACTGCGCCGCCGTGATTGACGAGCAGCGGCGCCGAAACATGTACTGTATGTTGCCATGAAGATACTACGTTTGCGAGTTAGTGACGGTCTTCAATGCACCTTTCGGTGTATGGCAACAGGAAACATTACGGGCGCCATGTTGAATGATAGAAGTTCCTGGAGCAGTGCATCGACCGGAACTTGTCATTTTGGAAGTCGATCCCGAATTCGGTGCAGTACTGGCAGCAACGCAAGCACGATTTGTTCGCTTTGATCCGGCAGCTGGGCAAGCCGACGATGTTCCTCACCTTGAGTGCAAGTGAAACAAAGTGGCCCCATTTGTTGCGAACGTTGCAGAAGTTATCGTCAGGTGGAGACAACAGAGTCGATTTAACTGATATCATGCAGCATCTACAACGAGCGACTCTTGTAAACCAGGATCCGGTGACTTGCTGCGTTTACTTCAAAAAGCTGGTTGATGTTATCATGCAGCTACTGCAGTCGTCAAGATATAGCCCGTTCGGACAGTTTCACGTTGTGGGATATTTTAAAAGAAGTTCCAAGAGGCAGTCCCCACGCACATATTCTTCTGTGGTTGGACATGGATTCAAAGGAGGCGGTATCGGAGAACATGCCCGCTACTGTTCAACTCATAGATAGTCTATGTTCGGTTGAAGCAGTTGATTTGCCTGTTCAATATGCAAACCAGGTGCATAAGCACACTTTCACCTGCTTCAAACGGGGCGAGAAAAGTTGCCGTTTCAACATCCCTTACTGGATGTTACAAGAATTCTGTTGCCACTTTCTGACGATAGACGCCGTAACCAGGTAAGTAAACGGGCCAGCGAGATTCACGGTGTTCTGGAGACCAAAAATTTTGATACGTTCCACCAATTTCTGGACAACTGCAAATGTTCTTATGTTTGCTACCTCGATGTCATCCGCTCATCGATAAGTCGGCCCACCGTTCTGGTCAAACGATCAATGACGGAGTTGTGGACAAATACGTTCAACCCGTGGATCGCCAGCGTCCTCCAGTCGAACATGGATCTCCAGTTCATCCTTGACGAGTACTCTTGTGCTGCCTACGTCGTCGAGTATGTGAACAAGACCAATCGTGGTATAAGTAGTCTATACCGTGATCTTGTAAAACTGCAGGAAGAATTCCCTGATTTGGACTATCAGTCACTGCTCAAGAAGGTCCGCATCAAGATGCTCAATTCCGTTGAAATGTCTGCTCAGGAAGCTGCCTGGTATCTTCTTCGCCAGCCAATGTCCGAAGCTAGCAGGTATGTAGAGTTCATTCCGACTATGTGGCCTCAAGAGAGAACTAAAGTCAGGAAACGCACGAAGCGGATGGACGAAAAAGGCATTGCCGATGATTCCGTCGACATCTGGACAACGAACATCATTCAGAAGTATGAGGCACGCGTGGGATTGGATGATGTCTGTCTTGCTGATTTTGCATCGTGCTACTCGAAAGGGCAGAAAACAGCAAATACGTATAGCCACCGAGCCATTGCCCGGACTGCGCTGGCGCGCGTATTCCATGACGGAACTGGTCGACTACATGCGAGAGATGGTTCTTTTGTTTCTTCCGTTTCACAACGAGGTTTGTGATGGACTTGATTGCAACAAATTTCTGGAGTTGTTTAATCAGCACGAACCAGCGTTGATGAGGAAGCGAAAGGAATACGACTGTGAGTTAAACCTTGAGCACACGGTTGAAAAGTATCTGCGTACGTGTATTGCAAGCGCAGATCAGAAGCAGGATGCCGCAAGTGAGATGAGTGACGAACGTGTTCGTGCGAACGTTATGCAGCCGAATGATGATGACATCCAAAGCTTGCCGATCCATGCGTTAACTGCAGTTGTCAAGCAGCGAGACAATGTGATGAGCAAACAAGCTTACTGCGAAATGGTGCGAGCTACGAATCCCGAGCAGCGAGCTCTGATTTTGCATGTATTTCACAGTTTGCACTGCTTCGATGACTCCCGGAAACCGCTACTTTTCTTCACTGGTCCAGCTGGAAGCGGCAAAACATTTACACTGCGTGTCATGATGGAAACGTACAATCGGTTCAGTCAAGCACATAATACGCAAAACAATAGCAGGTATGTAGAGTTCATTCCGACTATGTGGCCTCAAAAGAGAACTAAAGTCAGGAAACGCACGAAGCGGATGGACGAAAAAGGCATTGCCGATGATTCCGTCGACATCTGGACAACGAACATCATTCAGAAGTATGAGGCACGCGTGGGATTGGATGATGTCTGTCTTGCTGATTTTGCATCGTGCTACTCGAAAGGGCAGAAAACAGCAAATACGTATAGCCACCGAGCCACTGCCCGGACTGCGCTGGCGCGCGTATTCCATGACGGAACTGGTCGACTACATGCGAGAGATGGTTCTTTTGTTTCTTCCGTTTCACAACGAGGTTTGTGATGGACTTGATTGCAACAAATTTCTGGAGTTGTTTAATCAGCACGAACCAGCGTTGATGAGGAAGCGAAAGGACTACGACTGTGAGTTAAACCTTGAGCACACGGTTGAAGAGTATCTGCGTACGTGTATTGCAAGCGCAGATCAGGAGCAGGATGCCGCAAGTGAGATGAATGACGAACGTGTTCGTGCGAACGTTATGCAGCCGAATGATGATGACATCCAAAGCTTGCCGATCCATGCGTTAACTGCAGTTGTCAAGCAGCGAGACAATGTGATGAGCAAACAAGCTTACTGCGAAATGGTGCGAGCTACGAATCCCGAGCAGCGAGCTCTGATTTTGCATGTATTTCACAGTTTGCACTGCTTCGATGACTCCCGGAAACCGCTACTTTTCTTCACTGGTCCAGCTGGAAGCGGCAAAACATTTACACTGCGTGTCATGATGGAAACGTACAATCGGTTCAGTCAAGCACATAATACGCAAAACAATAGCAGGTATGTAGAGTTCATTCCGACTATGTGGCCTCAAAAGAGAACTAAAGTCAGGAAACGCACGAAGCGGATGAACGAAAAAGGCATTGCCGATGATTCCGTCGACATCTGGACAACGAACATCATTCAGAAGTATGAGGCACGCGTGGGATTGGATGATGTCTGTCTTGCTGATTTTGCATCGTGCTACTCGAAAGGGCAGAAAACAGCAAATACGTATAGCCACCGAGCCACTGCCTGGACTGCGCTGGCGCGCGTATTCCATGACGGAACTGGTCGACTACATGCGAGAGATGGTTCTTTTGTTTCTTCCGTTTCACAACGAGGTTTGTGATGGACTTGATTGCAACAAATTTCTGGAGTTGTTTAATCAGCACGAACCAGCGTTGATGAGGAAGCGAAAGGACTACGACTGTGAGTTAAACCTTGAGCACACGGTTGAAGAGTATCTGCGTACGTGTATTGCAAGCGCAGATCAGGAGCAGGATGCCGCAAGTGAGATGAATGACGAACGTGTTCGTGCGAACGTTATGCAGCCGAATGATGATGACATCCAAAGCTTGCCGATCCATGGGTTAACTGCAGTTGTCAAGCAGCGAGACGATGTGATGAGCAAACAAGCTTACTGCGAAATGGTGCGAGCTACGAATCCCGAGCAGCGAGCTCTGATTTTGCATGTATTTCACAGTTTGCACTGCTTCGATGACTCCCGGAAACCGCTACTTTTCTTCACTGGTCCAGCTGGAAGCGGCAAAACATTTACACTGCGTGTCATGATGGAAACGTACAATCGGTTTAGTCAAGCACATAATACGCAAAACAACGCGTACGTTGCGTGTGCTTCGACTGGAAAAGCTGCCGTTGCGATTAGTTGATCAACAGTCCATTCTGCATTCAGCTTAACCATGTCACGCAGGCACAACGAAAAGCTTAGCTTCCAGAAGTTGCAGTTGTATAGGAATGCTTTTGCGAACGTTCGGGCCATCATTGTCGACGAGGTCAGCATGATTGGTGCACATGTGTTGAACTCGATGCATTCCCGACTACAAGACATTACCGGTGGATACGACGAAGCCTTCGGTAGAATAGACATCAAACTGGTTGGTGACCTTCGTCAGCTTCCACCAGTAAACGCCACAAATATTTTCCGTCGTCCCGCAAATTCGATGCACGGTGCTGTGCTCTGGCAATCGCTGCAGTTTTATCCCCTCGTTCGAGTAATGCGGCAAAGTGACGAACAATTCGCTTCTGCTCTGACGAAGATCGGGAATGGCGAATGATTGTCAGATGACGAGAAGAAGCTCATCGAAAGCCGCTTCCGCTCAGCTCAATGGTGCAAGGAGAATGTGCCCAACGCCGTGAGGATCTTTCACCAAGGACGAGTGCCAAGGACGATTCCAAATTTCACCATGCCAGGGGATGCAATACGGAAAAGATGTTGTCCCTTCGAACCGAATTGCAACGGTTGTCCAATCATCGCCTGCGCACAATTGCGGATGAATTGGTGGACTTTGTTGCCAATAAAACCGCAGGCGTTGTACTGATATCAGCAAACGTTCAAAGCTTAGCTGTACATGCACTTAATATCGCTACCGATCATGTGCTGATGACCGGAGATCTCTTAGCGCTCAGTGAAACGTGGTAGGATGACGAAAATACAGCTCAAATAGAAGGATATACCTGCATCTCTCAATCGAAACGGCCTAATTTCAGAGCTGCGGGTGTGGCCATTTACCAGAAGAATGAAGCAAATACAGTAGCGGCTCCCCATATGATCCAAAAGTTTAGTGATAGTCGGGATCCGCAGTTTGGATTGCCGGCGGATAAGTTCGGTGACGTTTGTGCTGCTGAAGTTAATGTGATGAGTACCCGCACGCACTTGATTTCCATGTACCTATCACCAAGCCCAACTACCACACAGAAGAAATACTTCTTGGTGCGGAATCTAATGGTGTATACACGATGCACAATGCCGATCATCGTCACCGGTGACTTCAACATCGATGTTGCAAAGCCAGAGAATATGGAAATCATCGACTTCATGAAGAAGTTTCTCTACCTGGACTTAGTCTCAGACCGAACTTAAGCGACCACTCTCGGAGGATCATGCCTTGATCTAACGTTCAGCCGGAATATCCGTGCTGAGCGTAAAAGATACTGTTCGTACTATTCGTACCACCGACCGACACTGTCCATACTCACAGTACCTGGTAAGTTTATTCATAACATAAAGCAAATTAATAGTTAACGATTCTGAATTTTACTTTCTTATTCCAGAACCGATACCCAAGTGAAGTCGCCATCCTGCCAAATTGTTTTGTTCCACCTATAAAGTGGCCGAAACAGACACCACAGCCCGTGTGAAGTATACATCAACAAGCACATATTTTCGCTGTCAGGGAATCTTTGCCGGTTGCGGGTTTCGGCCTTCCTCCTGTGAAGCTCCTCTTTGTTCTGGCATTAAAGTTGGAAACAGCTCTCCACGGACATCTGCCAAGTCATGAGTCCTTAACTACGATGCCGTTCCTGAATGCGAAACCACTATTTACCTGCTATCGGAGCATCTTTGCCGGTTGAGGGTTTCGGCCTTCCTCCGGTGAAGCTCTGCCTCGTTTTGGCAACTACACAAGCATTCTGGATTTTGGCAATCAAAACTTCTGCTGGCTGTCTGATTTTCAGTGTGAAAACATCCTTCAACTTTGTTATCTGACTACGATTTGGTAATATCGTTTGAGTTAAATGTTTACAAAGTTTTACAATATTCCTCTTTTTCCCATTCAATAAAACAGGTAATACGATGCCTTCGTCATACGCGAGTTCAACATAACTCTCGCTATCGGCGTAACACAGAGATGCAATCAGCGTCATATCCGATTTTAAATTCAACAACAAACTGTCCTTTTTAGGACAACCAAATAAATGAATTGAAGATATCATATTTTCTTGTTCTGAGCTTTAACCAAAGATTAATTACCTTAATTTGAATTCACATGTACATATATTCTGACTGTTGAAACTTGTTTGCGCCGCAAAGAGTTTGTACTTTTCCTGTCCAGTAAGGTCATATTTATATGTGGAAACTGAAATTAAGTAGTACTTCAACTTCATTTGCACAGAATTTTCAATACTGCCAATGCGCGGTCAACATTTATTTACTAGGAAAAATGACTGACACGCAAGCAGCCGGGTTATCTCTCTTGTAAAAGTATTCTACTTCAACCTTGCGGTCGTGGCTTTGCACACAACCCTCCTGTGATTTTTTCTTCGCTCATATATATGTATGGGAATAGGAATGTTACTATGGGTGGCTCTAACATAGTAAAACGTAATACTCGCCACATTCTGTCAATCTGGGTCGATACATGAGGGTCTCAACTAGCACGGAAAAATAAACTTTGTACTTAAGTCGTGTGCAAAAACTTTTTATTGAATTTTTTTCCGCTCATATATATGTATGGGAATATGAACGTTACTATGGGAGGTTCTAACATAGTCAAACGTAATACTCGCCACATTCAGTCAATCTGGGTCGATACATGAGGGTCTCAACTAGCACGGAAAAATTAACTTTGGACTTAAGTCGTGTGCGCGATGTCGTTAATGATTATTATATTTATAAAAGAAATTACCACCAACATTCAGCCACAAAAATTTTTTGGTGGTTGCTTTTAGAGGGTAGATTCACAAATTAGTAAGGTTACGTGAATTCACCCAAGAGGTTTCCAACAAGCGTTTTACTGACAAGTAACTAGTGATTACTCTCAATTTATCAGATAATCAAGTAATCATAGGTAATCCAAAGTAATCTGGAGTAATCATGAATAATCAATAATAATTAACAGTAATTCGTCTCTAATTATACTCAAATTACAGTAACTGTTCGCTAACTGGGTGCTGTTTAACTGGGCTGCTTTTTAACTGGGCGTTCGCTAACTGGGCTATAGCCCAGTTAAAAAGCAGATGAACGTCAAAAATCAGCGTTTGGCATGTTGCTGTCAAAACGAGATAGGGGCACATGAATAGTAAATTGAGATTGATTTTTTCAGTTCAATGGATTCTGGTTGTCGTTACACATGCGATCCATTACATATTCATCTATTTGTTTCCAGGTCAAATAAATGTTTTATGAAAACAACATGTTTCCAGGCAACGGTTAGTGCAAATAAAGCACACGCAAGGCTAACAATTTATTTTTTCTCATTATCTGTTCATCAATCAGGATTTTTAGTGTATTTGTTCAAAACATTTTACAATTTTCGCTGAGAGTTTTGCCTAGCGCCATTACATCGAAATCCCCCTCGATATTTGACGACATTTGAAATGTCAGCCCAGATAGCGAGCGACATTCGTAAACTGGGCTAGGCCCTCAGCCCAGTTAGCGAACGAACAGTGTATAATCAATGATTAAAGTCCAACGTTTTTTTCATTGAGAAATAATCATTTATTCTTCTCATTCACGTTTCCATTTCTGATACTATATTCTCCTCAATGTCACGCATCATGCAAATCGTTTCTTATCCAGTTTCAGTTTAGTTTCGATTTTGAAGGACGATTGATGTGACCCTCGTAACATTCAATACGCAACGGTTGCATTTGATTCAGGCTTACCAAAATTGCATTCGAGTCAACTTTAAACCAACTGGAGATCACTACTAGTTCTTTTTGGTTTTCTGGTGCTTCGATAGGAGCTGTTTCAAATCGAAATGGTTTGTAACGCTGTATCGAAACGTTGTACTGAAAGCACAAAACTTGACCAACGATTACTTGTGCACTCAATCTGAAAAAGCAACAATCTCCGATAGTGATTGTGTTGTAAATTCCCAGTCCTCTGTGAACATCTGTTAGTTCGTTATTGGTTCTTATGTATCGTCTCAATCGATCCGGGCTGGCTGCTTCCTAAACATCTATAACAAAGTCGATATTTTTACCACTGCAATTTGTCCATTTAACGTTTTTATTTTGACAAACTTTTCTTTGTTCTTTAAAATCTCTGGAAACCGACAAATCAATTCAATCAAAACACACAAAAATAGTAATCTTACCATATTGATCAGAATAATCTTTTAAATCTATATCGTAATCAAGATTTTTGAAAAGATCGTTGATATCAATTATTTCCTCAAAGCGTTCTGCACCATCCCTACTAGAGTCAGCAGTGTCCTCTTTATTTTATCTTTCGAGTTCCTTTTTCCTGATCACCTATCTGATCAGAATTTACTTCTTTTGTTAGTATTACGGGTTGAATATTACACGTGGCGGAAAGATCACATTGAATTCCGATTGAATTCAAATCTGTCATTGCATCAAATTTTGCTGATTCAATTACATCTATTATATTTATATCTGCAGGCATTTCCGATGGCACGTAACACATTTTGGTTTTCTGACATTTTTAAAAAGGTAGCATTGATTCAGATTGAAGTAGAAAAACTACCCTTTTGACGCGCTGCAACGCCTGCATAACTGAAAAATTGACAATAGTCGAAAACGTAGATCTTAGTTTTCTGAAGAATGACTCATTCCACTGGCTATTGAAAAAAGTAGGTAGAAACACATGTGGGCACTCGTTTTGACGACAGTAATTAATAATTGTTATCAACTCATGCGCGTTCAATTCAATGCAGAATAATGAATTCAGTGTCACAAAGTTATCCTCAACTGATAATTTGTTTTGAATCAACCAGCTGTGCCAAAACCTTAAAAAGAATACTGCATACCATATTCGAAAAACTCTCTCCAAAACTTTTAGATTGTTATCTATGAAGGAAGAAACAACATATCTCAAAAGTTTCAAAAATAATACGGTACTGTCACTTTGCGCAACATGCATTTTCAAAGCATCGGTGACTCGTTCAGCGATCATTTTTTCAACAATTTTGAAGTTCATCCGATCTGCCGTGGTAATTTCACCTATTGGCAATCCATGTTCTGATATAGGACGATTTTGCACAAGAATGCACAAATGGCCAACTATGGCAATATAATTTCCTGTAAAATAAATTATGTTAAGGAGCGATAAACATCCAAGTTTTTCACAAATACCAATTCGATGGGCTTTTCCAATATGCAGAAATCGGTTTTTCAACTTTCCCCCAATATGAACAGCATCCTGCACACAAAACGGAGGTCCTGTTTGTTCACTTTTAAAAAATGATGTGTAATCATTAGGAATTCCACCATCCGTCGCAGATCCCAAACCGGAAACTATTTCCATACCGCGATAATACATTGATGCACCATCAGATGAACAACCAAGGTTAATAATACAATGCTTAGCTAATTCGGCAGTAATATATCGTACGCGAGTTACATATGCTTCTGCTTTCATTGATTTTCCGACGCCGTAGTCTCTTAGACAAAATGAAGCTGAGTTTAATTACATTTTGATCGTACCAAAGTACATAATTTAAAATGTTTAGAAAAAGCACGTGTTTTATTCAACGTGCGAATAAAGTGGGAAAATTTCAAGAGACATGGAGGAATCCATAATCTTACGCAATGTCGGAATTGTCAAGCCTATGGTCATGGAACTCGAAACTGCCATATGGCTGCAAAATGTATGATTTGTGGTCACACTAGTCACACGAAAGATATCTGCCCCGTGAAAGAAATCACTAATAGTTCCAAATGTGTAAATTGTGGGGGAAATCACAAATCTTATTTCTTTAATTGTCCTGTAAGGTCAAAAATTTTGCTTCTAGACAACGTAGGAATTCTAAACAACCTGTTGTCAATGTGGGTAATCAAAAGACTTTCAGTACTGTTCAGGCATCACCAGCACTTTCATTAGCAGGTGTGTCTGTAGGTAATAATTTAAATTCAGATAACAAATTTCAGAAAAATAATCCTGTTCAGGCAACACCAGGCTGTTCATATGCCAGTGTCCTTTCAGGTAATATTTCAAATTCAAACAGTAACAAACCATTCGTGTTTGGTGCTGAAAAGTCAGCCAGTATTGATTTAGGTAATCCAACTCCCGAAAAGATTGAATACCTACAACAATCCATGCTGCAGCTAATGTCCGTTTTGTTGAACTGTAACTCGATGTACGAGGCTGTTCAAGAAGGTATAAAATTTACAACTAATATTGTTATGAAATTGAAATTCAGCAATGATTTTAAATAATGCTGTAAATTTTCTGAATTGGAATGCTCGCTCTTTGAAAGCGAAAGAGGATGAATTTTTCAATTTTTTAACAGCCCACGATGTGCATATTGCAGTTGTGACTGAAACGCTTTTAAAGCCAAATATTAAACTAAAAAAGAACCCAAATTTTATAGTTCATAGGTTTGATAGAATTGATGTTTTTTTTTCTCGCTTATTTTCCGTCGGTCTAGTTCCGCCACTGTTGTGGCCAATCACCGACGCCCAGGGAGGCGACTCCACACCCAGGACCCTAACTCACGACCCGTTTATTAACGGACCGGCGCCAACGGCTTTACTTCCCCATGCGATGGAAGGCGTGATCCCAGAGATTTTTCGCCTCAGAAAATCTCCCGGTGTCGGCTAGGATTTAATCTAGACCAGTTGGGTTGGTTGTGAGTGGATCACGCCACCTCACAACCATCGACACCTATGTCGGCGGTGGGATACGAACCCAGGCGTCGAGCGTGGTTGGCGGAGACGTTACCAACCACACTAGGCCCCCGCCGATTGATGTTGCCGGTGGTGGAGTTGCAATAGTTATCCACCGTCGAATAAAACATCGTGTTTACCCCATCTTGAAACCAAAGTTATCGAGAGTTCGGGAATTGAAATTGAAACAAGTATTGGCATTTTATTTATAGCCGCAGTGTATTTGCCTTTTCAATGCACTGGTGAGCGAAAAAATTATTTCAAGGGAGATTTGCAAAAACTCACAGGAAATAAATCTAAATTTTTAATCATCGGTGATATTAATGCGAAACATCGATCTTGGAATAATGCTCAAAGCAATTCCAATGGAAAAATATTGTTTAATGATTGCTCGGCTGGATTTTATTCAGTTTTATTTCCAAATGGTCCTACATGTTATTCTTCTATTAGGAATACATCTACAATTGATTTGGTACTAACAAATCAAAGCCATTCATGCAGTGATTTTTTAACTCATGCTTACTTTGATTCTGATCATCTTCCCATAACATTTTCTATTTCCCATGAAACTATTTTAAATCCCACTAGATCTGTGTTAAATTATCACAAGACTAATTGGGATAGATATCGTTCTACGATCGAGGAAAATCAGAATGATGATATTATTTTACAAAATAGTGCTGACATTGACAGAGCATTAGAAAATTTTAGCAACTTAATACTCAATGCCCGGAATTTATCAGTTCCTAAGGCAAGAGTGAAATTTAATGCACCAATTATTGATAGTGAACTTCAACTTCTTATACGTTTGAAGAACATACGGAGACGTCAATACCAAAGATCTCGTATCAATATCGAGGATCTGCTTTGAAAATTATTTTTCAAGAATTACAAAAGGAAATTAAACATATATTCACTCTCTTGCGAAATGAGAATTTCATGAGAGAAGTTGAACAACTAAAACCTTATTCAAAACCTTTCTGGAAGCTTTCGAAGGTTCTTAAGAAACCCTCGAAGCCCATTCCAGTCCTTAAAGATGGTGATTGCATTTTTCTAACGAATGAACAAAAATCTCAAAAACTTGCTCAGCAGTTTGAGAGTGTTCATAACTCCAATTTGAACGTAGTAAGTCCTATTGAAAATGAAGTAAACCAAAAGTATGTTCAGATCCCCACCCAAGAATTTCTTTCCGAAGAGGTATTGGAGGCAAACTTGAATGAGGTGCGAACCATTCTCAAAAAATTCAAAAACATGAAAGCACCAGGAGATGATGGGATTTTCTATATCCTCATCAAAAGACTTCCCGAAAACTCTTTAAATTTCTTGGTAAAATTTTTTAACAGATGCTTTGCACTAGCACATTTTCCTACGAAATGGAAAAATGCCAAAGTCACTCCAATTTTAAAACCCGAAAAGAATCCAGCTGAGGCATCAAGTTATCGACCAATTAGTTTACTTTCCTCTATTAGCAAACTTTTTGAAAGAATAATACTCAATAGAATGATAACACATATTAATGAGAACTCAATTTTTGCAAATGAGCAGTTTGGTTTTCGCCATGGGCATTCCACTACTCATCAGTTACTTAGAGTAACAAATATGATTCGAACTAATAAATCTGACGGCTATTCGACTGGAGCTGCTCTTCTAGATATAGAAAAGGCATTCGACAGTGTTTGGCATAAAGGTTTAATAGCTAAAATGTCAAATTTCAGTTTTCCGCTTTACCTCACAAAAATGACGCACCGCACCGGGCGTTGCTATGTTGGTTTGGGAAATAGCAATCCCCACCTCGGGTAGTAGCGAGTTATTAAATTTGGCAACGCGATAGCAACGTGCCGCATCGTTGCTATTTGATGAATAATGTCAAACTGTTGTTTGTTTTGTTGTGCTCGATAGTAAATGTTCGTAACAATATTATGCAAATAATGAGTGTTTCGAAAATAATTGGTCGGCCCCGGAAGACGAAACGCTTTGCCTTGGTTAAACACGTCGTAGGACGCAAGTATCGGCGTGAACCAGTCTATTTTAATTTCGATTGAGCTGAAATTTTACACAGGGTGTTTTTTCGGGCGGATGAACATTCACAGTTTTTTGGTCAACCATGTCATTATTTCAATAAACCTGGAAGGTTTGAGCGAATTGCTCGGGAGTATAACCGACTATTGCTGCTGACACTTTTGAAGGCATGTTAGTCTCAGTTTCCCGTTGCGTCCGGTTGTTGAATAAAAAACAATTTTTCGCATCTACAGCTGTTTTAATCTTCGAAAACAACGTAAGACGATTTCGAAAGCAGCGTTGGAAATGGTCATCGGTATAGACAGGTGTTTCCAAAAAATAAAAACATTGTTGGATGGCAAACTTCCTCAGCATAGCGTTCAATATTTTACCGTTTTCCAAGCTGAGAGCCACCCCGAATCTTTCCAAAAATCCTTTTCATACTCGCGTATAAAAAGATTTGTTTCGCGAAATCATTTTCTTCGTCACTAGAATCAACCAAATACTCGAGAACAATTTCCGCGTTCTACATTTAAATTTTGTTTGGCTGCAAATTTGCAAATATTAATAGCAAATTGTAGGAATCGAGACAGCACAAAGTACAAAATACAATTAATGCCAGTTCGCCAATTTTGAGTATAATAGTTATTGAAGGCAACGTTGCGAAACATTCCACGGTCTAACGCAATTACTTTAATTAAACATACAAGGATAAAAAAAATCCATGAACGCACAAACGAAGAAACCTGCAACAGAATTGTGTTATCGAGTATTTGGGAGAACGCAAACAAGGTTAAAACAGAGTTGCTCGAAATAAAGGGAATATTTTATGAAGCTGAAAGAACGCAGATCATTCCGGAAACAATTGACGGACAGATAAATTGGTTATTACTAGATGCGCAGAGCTTTTGGGAAATACGACACACACAAACATTTGGTAATGCTAGCTAGTGACGGTCTTTATAAATTAGCAACTGCCGGCGTTGAAAAAAATAAATGAATTGGTAATCCCCAATAGCAACGACCGGTGCGAACATCGGTTGCTATCCAAAATAGCAACGGCCAGCGTTGTGAAAATAGCAACTCACCGGTGCGCTTGCTCTTAACTATCTAAATGGTAAATTTAATAGATTGCCTGTTAGAGCTGGTGTGCCTCAGGGGAGTATCTTGGGCCCAATCTTATATAACATTTTTACTTCTGATCTTCCTGATTTACCACCAGGTTGTGAGAAATCTCTGTTTTGTGACGATACAAGCATTTCCGCAAAAGGAAAAAGCCTTCGTGTTATATGTAGTCGGCTTCAAAAAAGTTTATATATATTTTCTTCATACTTACAAAAATGGAAGTTTTCCTCTAATGCTTCTAAAACACAGTTAATTATTTTCCTCATAAGCCAAGAGTTTCATTTCTCAAACCCACCCATAACCACGTTATTAAGATGAACGGTGTGGTCTTAAATTGGTCTGATCAAGTTAAATACTTAGGGCTAATTTATGATAAGAATCTTACTTTCAAGGAGCACATTGAAAATATCCAGTCAAAGTGCAATAAGTATATCAAATGTTTATATCCTCTTATCAACAGGAATTCTAGACTTTGTCTCAAGAATAAACTGTTAATTTACAAACAAATATTTAGACCAGCAATGTTTTATGCAGTTCCCATCTGGACAAGTTGTTGTGCAACCAGGAAGAAGACACTTCAAAGGATTCAGAATAAACTTTTGAAAATGATTTTGAAGCGTCCTCCCTGGTTTAGCACGAACGAGCTACATAGGCTCACAAATGTAGAAACATTAGAAAATATGTCAAGCCATATCATCAACAAATTCCGACAAAAATCGTTGCAATCCTCAATTGCAACGATTAGCTCACTTTATAGTCAGTAAGATAGTTTTAAGTTTATTTTAAGTTTCGTTTTATTCCTTTTTTTTTTCTTGACAAGTAGGTTTAATAATTTTCCTACAATTACATTATCTTAACTGCGAAAGCTAATAACATTCAATAATACTAAAAAGCGTACAAATATATATATATATATATATATATATATAGTGTTGAAATGTCACCGTGTTTGGGGCAGAACACACAATACTAGTTCTGAATAGATATTTTAGTACATAAATAAATCATTACAAACTACCCCCCCTATAAAAAAAAAGCTGAGTTTAATGACAGACTCGTACACATTATGACATTAAGATCAGTAGCTGGCTGCTGTTCCAATGCCTGTTCTTTGACATCTTTTGCAGAAAAAACTTGAGATTTGGTCAATATTGGCATTCCCGTTGCTATATGTTCTTTATATATATTTCCAATGATTCTTCTCGCTATGGAATCGTATTCTACTTTACTTGTAATAGCCGTTGCATCTTCAGAAATCCATACAAATCTCGATTGATTGAATTTTTCAATATAAGTCACTAGCTCTTTGATTCTTATATGACCCTCTGATATGTTATCCAATTGACTGGAATAAAACGAATACAACGTAGATGTTTTTGGTAATGGAAGAAGTTCCATGAATTGAATGTAGTTTGCGCGACCTCCAGTAATATATGTGCACATCGCGTATCTCTTTATATAATCTGAATATTTGTTTTTCTTGCCATCCTTAATTTTTTTATGAATTTCAACTAGCTTATCGAAAAACGCGTTACCAGGACTGTCACATTGTTGCGTTATACCTTTCTGTAAAATATTGTTTGAAATTTTCATGGATGGTCTTCTTGACTGAAGATTCGAATTTTTACAATATTTTGTTATTTCGGTTTGCTTCATATCAACTAAAGAATTTAATTTGCTTAAGCGCTCTTTATATCTATTTTTTGTTTTTTTTTTTATTCTAATATTGATACAGTACTTGCTTTATTGCTCTCAGCAGCGTTCATCGCCGATACTTGAAGGTTTATTTGACCTACGAAACACAAGACTATGTGAACAAAACTTTTTTTGCAAAAATAAAACAGAAAATAGTTTGACAATTTGATCATATTTTATGTTTAATAGAGCTTCTATCAAATAACACAACACTGTTATTCATTATATATGTAATATTCATCGACTAATTTTACAAAATTTATGTACCTTCGGAGTCTGCATTACTTTTTTCTGGGGATATTGATGAATGCAAAACAGACTCTTCATCTGAACTATTGTCGTATTGCTCATCTAGACACTCCAAAGTACCGTCAAAATTTGCATCCAAAGAACAAGAATATAATATATACAAAATAATTATTGATTCAACCCTTATAATGTTAAAAAACCACCGTTGGAATGCTCCGGAAAAGATGTTTTAAATCCAAACTCTGACACTATTTCAAACTCTTCAGTAGTCAAACTGGTTGGTTCTAATCCAAGCTCTGGAGATGGGCCAACTGTTGAAACATATAGTTAAAATAAATTAGCTTTCACTTCAGCAATAACGATGCTTGAATACAAAGTATCGGTGTTTCTATCGAAATAATGTAGTGTTCTAGGATACAACAGCAAAATTAAATTTGTACTGACTCGATCGAATTAGATTTGATCGAAAATACGATACTCCGTATTCAAGAAAAAAAAACTATAGTTGTCTGAGTAAATATAGCAACTGAAACTGCAAAGCACACGCTGCTAAAAATGTACCTTTTATCAAGGACTTTGGCTTTTTTGATGTTTTACAGGCAGACTTTCCAAGCTGCCCGGAGGAGGAATGCAACAACTGTTCCAGCCGTGGTTGTTTAGTATTTTTGCTGATTGAAACCTTGGGTAGTGGTTTGTGAACAGTGAATGTTTTATGAAATTCGCAGTTGTAACTTAGAAAGTTTCCCCAGTAGTGTAACTGTAAAATAACTTTACAACCTTTTCTGGTTGACAAAATGGACATATTGCACCAAATTTTCGCAGTCCCACTCCAGGTATATCTTTTATAATAAAATCTGTTTCGACTATTGAAGAATGCTCCTTCAATCCACTCGTTCGTACAAATTGAGTCAGCCGCTGCTTAAAACGCAAAACAATTTTTTCCACAAGAGTATCACACATTGGATGAATATTTCCTGATTTTTTTGTATGGGTTCCATAATTTGTATGGGGAAATGATGGCTTTCGCAATTTATTAATTAAAGTGCACCAGTCGTTATTTTGCACAAATACTCGATATCCATTTATGGCAGCTCGGTGCCCCGGAAGTAGGTTGAAATTTTTCTCGAGATCAGCAAGATCGGTGTCCGTAATCGATCGAAGTGCTATGTAATTATCATAGCCAGTGTTAGTAAGAAACATCCGCACAGCCTCCGGTACAGGTCCTTGAATTTCTAAAACATCCCATATAGAAGTAGCGCTATTGGTTGTCATCGAACCGTGCTGTTTATCCTGGTTCATTATACTGTGCGAAAATAAAAATTGGTCACCATACATTCAGAGTCACAAATAAATTATTAATCACCGTATATATCCAACTAGGAAGAAACTAATTAAATTTCTAGTATAACCATCAACGTTTTAGAAACAATAACAACGAATAATATTTATGAAAAAAGTAGGAGGGTGGTATTCAAGACACGACCGCATGACGTTGGTCTACGGTATTCTTATATTCCATTAAAACAAATAATAGAGAGAATTGCAACTCTAGTATTTGCTGCAATTTTATCTAACAGTGCATTTCTGGATGCTGAGACGTTAAAACGTTATAAATAATAATATATACTAAAAGAATGGATATCTTTTATTTAATCGCTGTCATTTCATACATATTCGAATCAACCCTTTCTTTGCTGCACTACCAAGACAATCATTTAATTGAGCGAATTGGTAAAATTTTCCTATCTAAGCAAAAAGCAAACTTCACGAAACTATCTGAAATTGGAGCCCAGAACGATTCAACCGAAAATTTTAAATTTGAAAATTGTTTGACATTTAATCGATAAAACTCATGCTAGGTTAGTTCCAGCCCAGCATATAACTTCATGTATTTGAAAAAAAAAAACGTTTGGTTCAATAACTCAATATAGCAAGAGCTCAATCACACGTTTTTCGGTAGTTGTTATCAAGGTTTGGGCGAGTGACAGGAAAATATCTTAACTTCTTCAGTTGTGATTTAGAGCATTTCTAATTGTTTTGTTATTTTTCACGATAGCGACAAGTTTGTTTCTTCCTCTGTGTGCGAGAAACAAAATCAAAACCGCGCACCGAGAAACAAAAACGAAAATTTAATGAATGCTCATTGAGAAAACTTGCAACTTTTTTTACCAATAACTTATGATACTCAAAAGAACCCGTTTTGATTTAAATCAAATTTCTAGTAAATAAGTGTTGATCATTCATAGGTAGTAATTTTTCCTCGATGAATAAAGACTGGCTGAAGAAGTTAAAATCGCTGCTGTAAAATCAAATTCACAACTGTGTTCGTTAAGACGTTTTAGTATTTTCAATGACAATAATAATCTTCGATAAACACCCGCTATAGTTATTCACACACATGCTATAACCACATACTTAGACATACGTAACACTGGCGATTTTGTTGGTACTCTTTGCCCCACATCACCCGGTACCAATACGAGTATGAACTGCTCGACGAAAATGAACGGAATGAATTTTCTTCATAGCGGCTCTACTCGAGCCCTCAACAAAATCCCTTACGAAACTGTCAAAAAGTTGTTTACAAAATCAATGCTGCATTTTTCGAGTGGGAACGAGACAAATGCAGGGCTGCGCATGTACACAACCTCCAAAAACTACTCAAACAGAGGTTTTTTTACAGAGGTTGGTACTTTCGAGTAGTTCATTTTGTACCAACTTTTTTGGAAGATTTCTTCCTGAGTGTTACGTATGTCTTATGTATGTGCTATAACTATCTAAACCCGCGTTAAAACTATTCATACACACGCTGTAGCTATAGCTATCCATACACACGCTATTCCTTTCCATACATCCGATACAACTATCTATACACACGCATAAGCTATCCAACCATGTGCTATTACTATCCATACATACGCTATAACTAATCATTACACACGCAGCAGCTATCCACACACAAGCTATAACTATCCGTACACACGCTGAAGATATACACGCAATAGCCATAATATGCTACACATGCTAGTGTCTTACACACGCTATAGCTAGCCATACACACGCAACAGCGCCATCCCTATCATTGCAAATGTCATAGCAATACAGATGCACATACGCTATATGTGCACACTGCACACACACCCAACGTTTTCACCCAACGATATCTGAATTGGATTACCGCTGGTGGGGTCCAACTCAGATCGAAGGAGCACCGAACAGAATGAAGAAATGCAGCTTCCCACTACCTCCGCCGCTGCTGCCTGATACCACCGCTCTGGTTCTGCTGCAGCTCAGTTTGGCCGCTGGAATCAGCCACCGCTGCTGATTATACAAGACCGGCCTGGTGGCCTTTCACTTGTTAACTGATGACTGCTATGAGACGACACAGGCTATTATATAGCCCAAAGCAAAAATCCATCCGCGAGCAAACAAGAAGCGAGCTTGTGATTGGTTGAATGTGCACGACTTTTAACACAACTTTTAACTAGTTTAGTATCGAAAACATATTTAAATTATTATATGACATTCTTGCGCAATATTTCCCCTATCAATCAAGCCATTGGTGTTTAGAATCTGTTCAGTGGTAATGATAAAAGAAGCATTTTAAAACGGTGTTGAAACACCTGTTGAAGCTACCGAAAGCGAGCTCGTTATTGGTTGAAAGCTGTGAGACTGTCAGATTGGTTGTATCCGTTAGTGTCGACTGTGCTTGTGAAGAGAGGTGGTGATTGGTTGCTCGGTATGATTTAGACAATCGATGTGATTTATCAATTTTTCAATAGTGTATCTCGAACAATAGGTTATTTTTGTTACATAAATTCAACCGTAAAAGAATTTCTGATCGGTTGATGCCAAAACCTCGAAATTCTGAAAAGAAATGACTGATATATAAGCGCTCAAAACCTGACCACTTTTCCCTGGTTTTCCCCGGTTGAATTACTAGATTTTCAAATTCAGGTGCCTAACTTCGATATAGACGTTAGTCCAACGTCAAAACCTATCTATGAAAAAAACGGTCCACAATCCACGATGTATGCATTTTAACGTTCTCAAACAAGCTAACACTACAAGTTACTGAAGAGCGACGAACACTTTTTTCCCTATATGACTTCATGCTGAGTAAAGAGTTGCGTCATTATAAGTATTACACACAACGTGAATGAGCATTCAAGTTCGGGCTACTCTTGCTTTTGACAATCCTTATGCGAATTTGCGTAGGTGCGAACAGTCGTGAAAATCTCTTTCACCTTCACTGAAACAAGTCGACATATATTCTCTATTAAATTTGTCCAAAGAATTTAACGTACCAAAAGATCTCTTAATTTTATATGATTCCATTGGAAATCCATTTGTAAATTAAATGTGATACAATAATTTTAACAAATCGCACAATGGAATAATAATTATCGGATTTTCACATCCATTTTATTTGAAATTCATTTACGTCTAACATATGTCGTAAAAATTTAAATTTAAGGCAACATTGCGGAATACATTTCATAAAGTAGGTATATAAAACCGTCATGTATCGAAACCAACATATAAATCTTATTGATAAATCCATAAAAAAACACATGTCGCCGTGACTTTTTGGCAGTTTAACTTGTGAAGTTTTGTTTCGACGTTTGGATTTGGTATCGAATAATCCAGATTGTTATTCAAAGTGGCTACACCACAAGAAGACGGCGTCTTATTGAGAAGGAATTTTCTTATTTTTCTTTACTTCATTTGAGTTTAAACTTACATAGATATTCACAACTATAGATCACACCGAAGAAATTGGCACTTATATAATCGTAGGGCAAACAACGATCAGACCATTGGAACTCGGATCAAGTGACCAACGTTGAACCGGTAATTTCTTCTTTTTTTTAATCATTTGTCAGGAAGTCGGTAGTGAAATCTCTCGAAAGTTTTGACTGCCACTGACCGACGTAGTTCATCTTTGCTTTAGTTTATAGGATTGCCGTTTAACAGTCAACAACCAAGTACCAATTTTTTAAAATAATTATTATTTTTATAATAAATTCTTGTATCCTTTATAAAAAAAAGCACTTAAATTTGTTTTCATGTACATATCATATGAAAGAAACCGTCCCTTTAGTGAAGTTATTTCTATAGGATAATAACACGAAATGTATGAGATTTTCCTATGAAATTGTTATTATATGCAAAGATATAAATTATGGCATTTCCAATGAGTCTAATGAATTATTTGTTCTTTAGTTTTTAAAGGATTCTCTTATCTATTTTAAAAGCTTGGTAGTAATAAGAGTCTATCAGACGATCCTATGAAGAATGCATGACACATTTCCGATCACATCGTTTTGATTGGAAGTTCTAATAGTGCAAATTTATAACACTCTCATATAATATGAATAGGTGAGATTATTTCAGTGTTCGTTTGCGTGAAGTGCATCTTTGTGAGGTCAATATTATGTATGTAATCAGGTGCGGAGATCAAATGTCCCCACAAAATTATCGAGGTACAAAAACTGGAAAATACTTTAGAACGCCAAAACAACCAAATAATCAATGATAACCCTGTGTAACTGGCGGTAATCAGAGCTAACATTTTGGTAATCAGAGTAATCTTAGTAACAAGTCTCCAACAAAACTAATCAAGATAACTGTGAAATAATCATTGTAATTTTACAGTAACAAGTTTTACAGTGATCAGTAATCGATGCTATTGGAAACCCCTTGAATTCACCCACCAAGCCACTAAAATATTTTGTAGTTTGACATGTAGGTGGCGCTGTTGATAGTTCACCAATTCGCCGCTAGAGGACCAAATAAAATTTTAGTGGGTGAATATTTTGGTGGGTAAATTCACGCTAGTCCCGTGATGCCAGATTTTATTTTAGAAGATCTGTTTATAATCGGCATGCACTGGTAAAAATCTAATTGAACATTTTGCGTTCTTTCATTTATTTATATACTTGATTTTGTGATTCTCAAGAAATTTCAGCATATTGTTAATTTACTTTTCTGTCATTGAGTTGTGCCCAAGGGTATAATACGTATAATTGAACATACATTCAAATATTTTGAGCGCTTCTGATTTACTGTTAGACAAGTAGGTCTGTTAAATTCTATTCTCTATTAGGTACACCAGACGATTGCTTTTAACATGAAAAAAATATGTTTCACATTATAAAGTAGGCAATGTATGTGATTTTTTCGAGGATGCGAAAAATTAACACGGGCTGAGGGTGTGATTTAGACTTAGAAAAAATTTCTCTCGTCCAGTTTGGCCGTTTTACATGCCCAAACATATTTGTCATAAGAGAAAAAAACACACATGGGCAATAATATGCTTGTAACCTTACTTACAAGAAGCGGAATGTATTTTTTGACAGGCGCACAACTGGGCGCACAACTCTGTTTCCCGCAACTTTTTTTTTCCTGTATGGACTTCCTCACTGCGACCAGAATCGTTGATCTATTGTGAGATATGCCCGGGTGTCTGCTGTATCCCGCACTTCTATTATTAGCAATACCGCTATTGAGAAGTGGCATACTTATTATTATTTTTGATCAGTGCTTGTGTGTAATGTATTACCCTTCCTTTTACACGCTTACTGCTCTTCTATACCGAGCCTCCTTCCTCCTGCCAAATATCGCCAATTATAATTCCCTGGAGAAGTTTCGTCGTGCGTCCTTCTGGCCAGTATTATTGATAAGCGGGACTTATTTTTTGTTAAGAGGAAGTCACGCAAATGTATTATAGATTTCAGCGTAAAGGAAGGGTAACTGGTGGGGAGCCTGAGAATAAACCCATGCTTAAAAGTCCTTTTTGACATCGAATGGCCTGATTCTACTAAGATTCGAACCCATGACCATCTGCTTGACAAAGCGAACTCTGTAACCTTGCGGCTACGCAGCTCCTCTCCCGCAACTTGTTTGATGGTCTGCGGGTTTTAGAAAAGAATCGCAATAAATTAAATGACCAATTCTGAGCAACACACGACAACGGTTTTAAGCCTGTATTGCACTCTTTGACGAATGGTCAAATATTTGACCTTCTGACATAGGGTGGTCTACCGGTAAAACGAAAACCGGTAAAACCGATATTTTTCTCAATACCGAAATACCGGTATTAGAAAGGCGAAAAAACCGGTATTTTTGGTATTTGTCTTTAAATTGAAAAAAAACTTGTCACAATATTCATAAATCATTGTTAGGCTAATGAATGCTACTCACTTAGGCAGGCTTTACAAATCACATGATGATGTATATGTATAATCATACAAACACTTTATACAAAAGCAACATTAAATAATAATTTACCCTTAACTATTTATCAATTTTTGTTATCTTTTTGTTTGTTCTGCTCGGATTCAAACGATGTGTTTGTTTGTATCACTCAAAATATTTTTCACGTTATTGTTACGTGAAATTTCCTGTACTTATTCATTTTCTGTCAGTTTTCATGATTTATGTGACAAACATAACATCTACGTGAAAATCACATGCTTACTATGTTTTATCACGTAGTATCTACGTGAACTTGGCAAAGTCAAACAGAATGAACTCTCCGTGCGAAAATATACAAGAATCAAAATGGCGAAGCTGTTGTGTAATTCGGTCTCTGAACATAAAATTGATTTCATCGATGACTTGCCAATGAGTGAGATTTAGGAAAAACCATAATTCGACATGGAATCTTTAGCTTACAGATTTTGTACAGATTCAGTTCAAAGATCCAGGAGTTACCTGAACATAAACAGTAGCAGCTAACAGTAATTATAGACGGTGAATGTCTTAATATTTGTCAGTTTTTATGTCGTTCAATCCATTTTTGAATTGGAAATTGTGCATGCCCGTGCGATCTATCTAGCAACATATTTCAAAAAATTCTGAAATCTAATTTCTCTCTTAAGAATTTGGGAAACCACAATCGAAATTAATACGTTTTATAAAACGTAGTAGCTATCCGTTAATCAAATGCTTTTCACTTTGCCGGTAGTTAAATTCTACGTGAAAATCACATGAAACGCATATGTCTACTGAATAATATTCACAGGATAAATCATCTCACCAGATCATGATGAACTCAAATGACAATCACGTAAAATCTACGTGAAAGCGACAGTGGAAAATATTCACATAACTTTTCCGGTAATCATAACGTGAAAAATATTTTGAGTGATTGATAATATGTCAACAAACTTCATATCAATAAAGCAAAACATTTTTTAAGTAGAACAGCTAATCTTTATACACTCTTATACTCACAGTGGCAACGCGTGGGTTTTGAACCTGCCAGTTAAACTACAAATTATGAAAATCATAGTTTGAGGCAGTCATGTCAGCGAAAATTCATTATTCATTTGTGCTACTTGAAAGTAAAACTTAAAAAAATAATAAATAAATATGAATTTGGATTAGGAATTCATTTTTTGTTGATATAAAGTGTTTACAGGATGAAATAATCAACCAATAATGAATTTCATCTTAAAAATTACTGCTCCTTGAAAAAGTGAAATTTGAATAGGTCAAACATTCGTCGCCCGTACTGCAGCGGGCTTTTATTAGCAACTATCTGAATGTACCCGGCCTCACTCTTGTAAACGCTTTTTCCATAATTTTCTATATTTTTATACATGTTTTACCAACCTTTTCATTTCAAACATTTATTTCTATTTCAGTTACAAACTTGTTCATATGCCACATTTTTCATTTCTCCATCAAAGGCTAAAGCACAGACTAACAGACGTAACACTGGAACCTAGCTCCATCGCCACAAAAAACGATCATTTCAAATTTCCAATCGTTTAATAGTCATCGCGCGACAACACCGTCTGGGGCGCTGTCATGCAATCTCATACATATTTTGTAGTTCCCTATTTGACACATGCAGTAACGCTAGCGCTGATGTCGAAATACACGACGCAGCGCGAACACGGCAGCAAATGGTGCTAGTGTTACTAACGTAAAGTACTGGAATCATCCGAACGATGATTTTATTGAAGATTTGTTCGAGGTGTTATGTCTGTTAGTCTGTTAATAAAATAATTACAATAATAAATAATTTGAACGAACTGTTTAAAGAGCATCGAACAGAATAAAGAAGTATTTACCTTTTATTCATTCGGATTCGTAAAAAGTAAATTCTGGTCTGATCGTAATTTATTTTTTTTTATTTAATTCATATACTCTTCTGAACAGTTTCAAATATTGTTTTTCTACGAATTTTAAAGTTATTCACTAATTTGAAACTAAGTTTTGCGATGTGAAAAAAAAATTAAGTAAAAATCTGCATGTTTTTTGTTATTACATTAGTTTCGAAATTATGTTCTTCGCAATCATATCACTAGATTCATTCATTGGAGTTCTTCAAACACTGTTATCCAGTGTTGTATCTGGATCGTATACCACAAGAGATCAAAATAATGGTCGCAGAGGTCCTAATCTTACAAAAAAATCTGGATCGTAATGAAGCATAGGTACACTCAAAATATTTTTCACGTTATGATTACCGGAAAAGTTATGTGAATATTTTCCACTGTCGTTTTCACGTAGATTTTACGTGATTGTAATTTGAGTTCATCATGATCTGGTGAGATGATTTATCTTGTGAATATTATTCAGTAGATATATGCGTTTCATGCGATTTTCACGTAGAATTTAACTACCGGCAAAGTGAAAAGCATTTGATTAACGGATAGCTACTACGTTTTATAAAACGTATTAATTTCGATTGTGGTTTCCCAAATTCTTAAGAGCGAAATTAGATTTCAGAATTTTTTGAAATATGTTGCTAGATAAATCGCACGGGCATGCAAAATTTCCAATTCGAAAATGGATTGAACGACATAAAAACTGACAAATATTAAGACATCCACCGTCTATAATTACTGTTAGCTGCTACTGTTTATGTTCAGGTAACTCCTGGATCTTCGAACTGAATCTGTACAAAATCTGTAAGCTAAAGATTCCATGTCGAATTATGGTTATTCCTAAATCTCACTCATTGGCAAGTCATCGATGAAATCAATTTTATGTTCAGAGACCGAATTACACAACAGCTTCGCCATTTTGATTCTTGTATATTTTCGCACGGAGAGTTCATTCTGTTCGACGTCGCCAAGTTCACGTAGATACTACGTGATAAAACATAGTAAGCATGTGATTTTCACGTAGATGTTATGTTTGTCACATAAATCATGAAAACTGACAGAAAATGAATAAGTACAGGAAATTTCACGTAACAATAACGTGAAAAATATTTTGAGTGTACTCATAAATGCAAAAACATAATCATGCAGCGACACGTCCATACATACATGCAACCTGAAACGCTAAGCAAAAAATAAATTTCGAATCCAAATTTTATTCTCCGACAGTGGCTTACGTCGGCAGGTTTTTGCATAAGACTGCGGCAGAAAACCGGCCGAAGACAACCACTACCGGAGACGTTCGAAACCCTACACTCAAAATATTTTTCACGTTATTGTTACGTGAAATTTCCTGTACTTATTCATTTTCTGTCAGTTTTCATGATTTATGTGACAAACATAACATCTACGTGAAAATCACATGCTTACTATGTTTTATCACGTAGTATCTACGTGAACTTGGCAAAGTCAAACAGAATGAACTCTCCGTGCGAAAATATACAAGAATCAAAATGGCGAAGCTGTTGTGTAATTCGGTCTCTGAACATAAAATTGATGATTACCGATATGATTACCGGAAAAGTTATGTGAATATTTTCCACTGTCGTTTTCACGTAGATTTTACGTGATTGTAATTTGAGTTCATCATGATCTGGTGAGATGATTTATCCTGTGAATATTATTCAGTAGATATATGCGTTTCATGCGATTTTCACGTAGAATTTAACTACCGGCAAAGTGAAAAGTATTTGATTAACGGATAGCTACTACGTTTTATAAAACGTATTAATTTCGATTGTGGTTTCCCAAATTCTTAAGAGCGAAATTAGATTTCAGAATTTCTTGAAATATGTTGCTAGATAAATCGCACGGGCATGCAAAATTTCCAATTCGAAAATGGATTGAACGACATAAAAACTGACAAATATTAAGACATCCACCGTCTATAATTACTGTTAGCTGCTACTGTTTATGTTCAGGTAACTCCTGGATCTTTGAACTGAATCTGTACAAAATCTGTAAGCTAAAGATTCCATGTCGAATTATGGTTATTCCTAAATCTCACTCATTGGCAAGTCATCGATGAAATCAATTTTATGTTCAGAGACCGAATTACACAACAGCTTCGCCATTTTGATTCTTGTATATTTTCGCACGGAGAGTTCATTCTGTTCGACGTCGCCAAGTTCACGTAGATACTACGTGATAAAACATAGTAAGCATGTGATTTTCACGTAGATGTTATGTTTGTCACATAAATCATGAAAACTGACAGAAAATGAATAAGTACAGGAAATTTCACGTAACAATAACGTGAAAAATATTTTGAGTGTACTCATAAATGCAAAAACATAATCATGCAGCGACACGTCCATACATACATGCAACCTGAAACGCTAAGCAAAAAATAAATTTCGAATCCAAATTTTATTCTTCGACAGTGGCTTACGTCGGCAGGTTTTTGCATAAGACTGCGGCAGAAAACCGGCCGAAGACAACCACTACCGGAGACGTTCGAAACCCTACACTCAAAATATTTTTCACGTTATTGTTACGTGAAATTTCCTGTACTTATTCATTTTCTGTCAGTTTTCATGATTTATGTGACAAACATAACATCTACGTGAAAATCACATGCTTACTATGTTTTATCACGTAGTATCTACGTGAACTTGGCAAAGTCAAACAGAATGAACTCTCCGTGCGAAAATATACAAGAATCAAAATGGCGAAGCTGTTGTGTAATTCGGTCTCTGAACATAAAATTGATTTCATCGATGACTTGCCAATGAGTGAGATTTAGGAAAAACCATAATTCGACATGGAATCTTTAGCTTACAGATTTTGTACAGATTCAGTTCAAAGATCCACGAGTTACCTGAACATAAACAGTAGCAGCTAACAGTAATTATAGACGGTGAATGTCTTAATATTTGTCAGTTTTTATGTCGTTCAATCCATTTTCGAATTGGAAATTGTGCATGCCCGTGCGATCTATCTAGCAACATATTTCAAAAAATTCTGAAATCTAATTTCTCTCTTAAGAATTTGGGAAACCACAATCGAAATTAATACGTTTTATAAAACGTAGTAGCTATCCGTTAATCAAATGCTTTTCACTTTGCCGGTAGTTAAATTCTACGTGAAAATCACATGAAACGCATATGTCTACTGAATAATATTCACAGGATAAATCATCTCACCAGATCATGATGAACTCAAATGACAATCACGTAAAATCTACGTGAAAGCGACAGTGGAAAATATTCACATAACTTTTCCGGTAATCATAACGTGAAAAATATTTTGAGTGTATATCTTAAATTATTTTCCAGTTTTATTTTGAATACCTAGTACAGAAAGAATGACATGCGTTTGTTTTTTTTTTCGTGGACAATCATCATTACTTCACCAAACTATGATTTTAAGAATTTTGTAGTTGAAAAAGTAGGTTTAAAGACCACGAGTCACCTCTGGTTTGTATTAATCCGAAAAAAATAAAAATACCGGTTTTTTACCGGTTTTTATTTTTGTGAATACCGAAATATCGGTTTTTCGAAAAGCGGTAATACCGACCACCCTACTTCTGACAAAATGGTCAAATTTATTTGACATTATGATTGATGTTTGCCCGTATTTGCCACATATAAAAATTGGAGAGTGACAAACAATTATCTTTGACCAAATTTTTATCTGTCAAACAGTGACAAATATTCAACGCTTGGTCAAAGAGTGTAATCCAGCCTTTAAGCCTGTAGTACACTCTTTGACCGAGCGTCAAATATTTGTCGCTTTTTGACAGATAAAAATTTGGTCAAAGATAATTATTTGTCACTCTCCAATTTTAACATGGGGCAAAAACGGGCAAACAACAACCATGATGTCAAATAAATTTGACCATTATGTCAGAAGGTCAAATATTTGACCATTAGACAAAGAGTGTAATCAGGCTGATTTGTTGTCTTCGTTTCGCGCAACCCGGTGGCATCGCATTGTTTCCTGAAGCTGCGTAGAAGACAGTGGCGCTAGTTTCATTTATGTTTTTGAAGGTTTGTGCACACAGTGTAAGCGTGACGAGCGAAGTTGTTCTGAGTTAAGCGTTTGAATCTATTTAATTATTTAAAAAAACTCTGGATTAGTTTAGCGATATGCTATACATTGAGATGTTATTCCCTTAATCATCGCGCGATTTCAGCTGCCTGCAAGAAACACCGTCGTTCGCAATCGGCAAGAATAAACGTAGTGTACATTCTACAAGATGCAACGCTAAGCACACTGCCGCTGAACACCGACTGTGTATGCACGTATGTACAATACTTTTTTTCGTGTTTCGATGAATCAGCTGTCAAATTGCATGTAAAATTGATCCAGTGATCCAGCTAATGCTAGCTTCACTTGTTTTGTATTTACATAAACGTCAGTGATGCCACCAGGTTGGTTTCGCGCCATCGATTTTTTTTTTCACACGAGTATCTGTACAACACGCGCAAACCAAAGGGCTTATTTTCTTCTTCTGGAAAAATAAAGCAAGCAAGAAAGCAGGATGATCTACGAGTATTGTTTCTAGGTACCGAAATCTAAATATAGGTACTGCTTGACAAGTTTGATACTCTCCAATGTTTGGAAAAATGTGTGATTTACAAAACGAATATACTTTAAAAAGATTGAGCTTGTACGACCGCACATTTCGTAGTTGCTGCTCCGTGATCGATCTGAGCTAGTGAAGTTACACAAGGAACCACGTAAATGACTACTTGGGATTAGTTTGCCATCTTCAGTGTACAACAATTCAATAACTACCGCTTCGTATAGATCGATAACGGCGCTGGCCACGTCCTTACGATCGTTAGGGTAAGAAGGATGTTGTAAGGAAGGAAGTGTAACAGCCGTTGTTGTCAGAGACCGAGTTTACCTCTGCATCTCCACGACTGTTACGGAAAGGAAAGGTTGTATCACCGCGGTAAGTGACGAAATCGAACATAGGTTGCGCGGGAAGTTAGCGAATTACGAAGGCGAACGAAGTATCTTTAATGTCAATCACAGCGAATATATACGAGCGGCGCGCGTCAACCATCCACCACCCGATGAATCCAAATGTTTAAACATTTATCTCGAGAAAGCAAACGCACTTCGGAAGACGCGAAATCAATCACGATATTTATCAACCGAACTCGATTCACGACACGCTTGACGCTTCTATAAAAGCAACTAACAGGCAATCTTCGGCTGAACGGTCATACCAAGACTAAGCTTATCCCTGCATCGTTACTCTGCGACGGAGATGAAGGTTGGTGTTATTTCTCCGTGGCAAGTGATGGAATCGAATGATGATGCGCACGAGGCTCGCGAATTACGAATACGAGCGGTGGGTATGTTTTTTATCAACTCCGCGAATCTTTATAAATGACGCGCGTGGAGGTCATTAACTATACGGCTCGAATACCTGCAAAAAAGCAAACACACTTCAGTAGATGTGGTTCTTAAGAAGGTATACATCGCGTATGATCCAGATATTGATTGCGAATAGTTATGATATTTTGTCGCGATCAATTAATAACGATATTTATCGAACGAACGAAACCACCTCTGAATCGCAATGTGCTAGCGGGACAGGTTAAAAGTCTGTGCCTACTAGCGGAAGAAACCGGTGCGCTATACGGTCTAGCGCATATCTCGTCACCTGCAAACCTTGAGATAACGGATAGGCTTAGTAGTGCAGAAAGGGGGCGCTGGTCTGCCAGGGTGAGGACTGATGAATTACAATTACAAATTTTCGTACATAATAATAATATATTCTTCGGTGTAAATACGTTACGTATATTATTTTACAATTAACAGTAGTGTTGTACGAAATAAAATAAAATTCATTCTCTTAATCTAACTCATAAAGACATAAGATAGACGAAAATTTGTCAGTTTTCGATGAAATTTAAAAAAATTACCCTAATCAACAACACTTGTCTTTCTCGGTACTCTTTTTGAAGAGAACCATCGTTCACTGCTTCAGCTCCATGTGAATATGCTTGGCCATCCGCTGCACCAATTCGGTCAGTGTAGACTCTCGCATCCGGCCAATACCGACGATGTCTTCATGGCAGGGCTCTTCCTCTTCGTTGTACTCTGGAATGCAGAGATTCGTGATCAGGCTGAACGCAAAGCAAGTCATTCCGCAGTGTCGAGCGGTAGTGATTTCATGCACCGTGGACATCCCAACGGCGTCCACACCCCAAACGCGCAACATTTTCAACTCGGCTACTGTTTCAAAATTGGGGCCTCCCAAACAAATGTACACCCCTTCGTGCAGGTTGTTCTCCATACCAATATCTTGTCCGATTTGTTTAGCTTTCTTAAGCAGTGCGCTGTCATAGGCGTTGAGCATGTTAGGGAATCGTGGTCCAAAACGAGAATCGTTTGGACCTTGCAGAGGGTTGTTACCGGCAAAACCCATAATGTTGATGTGATCCTTCATTAGCATAATATCACCTACTTGATAGTTCGGATTGATACCGCCAGCGGCGTTGGTAGCGATCAGATGACTACAGCCAACCAGTTTCATCACGCGTACTGGCATTGAGCACTGGAAATAAATAAACATAACGAGTTATGAATCGAGTCATACTGCGCTAAACAAAACTGACCTTCGCAAGTGGGTAACCTTCATAGTAGTGAAACCGCCCCTGCATACACATAACAGGAACGCCCTTGAGATAACCGAAGATCAGTTGGCCCACGTGACCTTCCACTGTAGATACGGGGAAGTGTGGAATCGTCTGGTAGTCAATGTAATCTGCGTCGGTCACCTGATTAGCCAAGGAACCCAGTCCGGTGCCCAAGATAATACCGATCTTAGGCCGGAGCTTCGTACGATCCAGTAAGTGGTTAGCGATTTCCTGTAGCATGTCATAGGTGTACCTGAAATAGAACGACAAGACAAACGTGTGTTAGTACGCAGTAAACTAGCCAGAGAGACTCGATTAACGTGTCAAGCACGTGATTATAATGCGGTTATTTGCATCTCAACACTATTATGTAATTATCAGCAATATAGTCGCATGATTCAGTTTCTATATGAAGTAATGTACGTCTGATAACGCTGAGTTTCTCACGTTTATAGAATTCCATTGCAGACAGAGCATCTCTAAGGATGTGCAAATTAATATGGGTAGGAATTTCGTGAATGTTTTCGGTGACTCTGTTCTTCAAATATTGCAACTTCTGATGTAAACCGAACTAACAATATTTAATAATAAATTATTATTTTCTCACAGTAGCTAGCAATTTTCCATCGTTTTAGGCAACACGCAATCGTTTCATTTTTTCATCGTTTTTTCGGATTGACTTTTTTTGTAGAAAGCCTGATTAATTTTCCCAAAAGATAAAAGTTATAAGCAGTTATGAAGCAGAATTCGAATCCTGCTTTGAAACCAATCCAAATCCATCCGCGTACGCACAGCTGCAAATCCAGGCAATGCGTATGCGAGATGATCTTAATACTTTAACCCATAACGACGGTTTTTACGAGCCGACGGAAGTAGTTGGTAACAAGTACAACTCATAAATTGGTCAATTGCGCATAAATTGAAACGCGCAGATACCTTCTTATCAATTTCTTTCTATGCCGCCACCAAGATTAGAGTGAAGCGAGCATAGGTTAACAAAGATTGACTAAGTATTCGTGCTTACATCTAACTGAACGGAAAATGATGTTTACATAATGTATTATAAATACTGAATCTTTAATTAGACAAAAAAAAAACAAAATTATGACCAGTGTTTTCATTGTCACAGATGAATGTTATGAGTCCAAATTTCAAAACAGGCCAACACGGACTTGAATCTCGATTCAAGTTGATCCCTTCAGTACCAGTGAAAAAGAAAAAAACTGCCTTATCATTTGGCCACGCAATTAACTGCAGCTCCTTTGCCTCAAGGGGTCAATCTAAATTACTTTCTCGGACGATTGGTCTGTTCACGATTACACTTTTTTACTGTATTCGTTGATAAGTGTTATTGCCTATTGACTGTTGTGTTGTGTTCTATATGAACAAGTTGCACCCTCTGACCATCGGCAGGTGATTAATCGGTTTTTCTTATCTTTTCTCGTAAATGTGATGGATCAGCGTCAGCCGAATAGATCGACAGTAGCAGATTACTGTGGTCGAGCCTCTTTCGGTACTGGTTGTAACCTTCCATACCTTCGTTAATCAGCATCCAGGAGACGCTTCGCATGCGCCTACTGCTGGTGTGCAACATTCTTTCTTTGTGTACAAGTTTCCTATTGCTGGACAATAAATCGAAGGAATGTCAGGTTAGGGCAACATAATTTTTCTCATAGTTACTACATTCCATTCGTCTATCATCTGCTGATGTTGAGCTTTTGCTACCCACACGTGAGTTGTGTCAAACATCACGTTCAGTTGTGCTTTATCATTTCATGTTGAACCACTAGATTCATTTGCCGTTACGGGAACCGCTATTCGCTAATCCACTAGCCAAAGATATTAGCGCCGCTTATTGGGAAAGGCTAACACTACAACGCTAATTTTCACAAGATTTAATTAATAGCTCAAAACAAACGAAAACATGTATTTTTGAGTATGATTAACGGTCTTTGTTTCATTATTCATCTCATCGAGCCGACGTTTGCGAAGAAGGCGCGAATGAAACAACAAATTTTCACAAAATCACGGAAAAAGTGAACTGAATACGCTTACCTGTTTCCGTGCAATTGCCCCTTACTTACTTACTAAACAGTCCCAAGCCGTGGTGTGGCCTTTGCTGTACGTAAGAGTCGTCTCCATTCCACTCGGTCCATGGCTGCAGTTCGCCAGCTCAGCAGTCTGCGTAGGGTCCGCAGGTCGTCTTCCACCTGATCGATCCACCTTGCCCGCTGTGCACATCTCCGTCTCGTCCCTGACGGATTGGTTTCAAGAACCATCTTTACCGGGCTGTCGTCTGACATCCTTACAACATGCCCAGCCCACCGCAACCTGCCTATCTTAGCGGTGTGAACGATAGATGGCTCCCCAAGCAGCTCCTGCAGTTCGTGGTTCATTCGCCTTCTCCACACTCCGTTTTCCATCTACAGTCCACCGAAGATGGTACGCAACACCTTCCGCTCGAAGACCGCAAGGGCGCGTTGGTCCTCCACAAGCATAGTCCATGTCTCATGCCCGTAGAGGACTACCGGTCTGATCAGCGTCTTGTAGATGGTTAACTTGGTGCGGCGACGAATTCTACTCGATCGGAGCGTCCTCCGGAGACCAAAGTATGCACGATTTCCTGCCATATTGCGCCGTTGAATTTTTCTGCTGGTATCGTTGTCGGCAGTTACCAGTGAGCCCAGATACACGAACTCATCAACCACCTCGATTTCATCACCACCAATTTGAACTCGAGGTGGGAGGTTAGCACTGTCCTCTCGTGAACCCCTTCCTTTCATGTACTTCGTCTTCGATGCATTGATGACCAGTCCAATCCGTTTGGCTTCAGCCTTTAGTCCGATGTACGTATCCGCCATCTTCACAAAGGTCCGAGCCACAATGTCAATAGCGTCGGCGAAACCAAACAGTTGAACCGACTTTTGGAATATCGTGCCACTCGTGTTAATCCCCGCTCTTCTAATGACACCTTCCAGGGCAATGTTAAACAGTAGGCACGAGAGACCATCACCTTGCCTTAGACCTCTTCGGGTTTCGAAGGGGCTCGAGAGCGCCCCCGAAACTCGAACTACACACATCACTCGATCCATCGTCGCTTTGACCAACCGCGTCAGTTTGTCCGGAAATCCGTAGTCGTGCATAATTTGCCATAGCTTGTCCCGATCGATTGTGTCGTACGCCGATTTGAAATCGATGAACAAATGATGTGTGGGCACGTTATATTCGCGGCATTTCTGCGTAACCTGCCGAACCGCGAATATCTGATCCGTGGTGGCGCGGGCACCCATAAATCCCGCCTGGTAGTGCCCCACGAACTGCTTCGCAAATGGTGATAGTCGACGGCAAAGTATTTGGGAGAGTACCTTGTAGGCGGCGTTCAACAGAGTGATTGCCCGGTAATTGCAGCACTCCAGTTTGTCGCCCTTTTTGTAGATGGGACACACAATACCCTCCATCCACTCCTCCGGTACTCGTTCTTCTTCCCAAACCTTAACAATGAGCAGTGTTTCTCCACCGTATTTCAATAGCTCGCTGGGAAGTTGGTCCACTCCAGCAGCTTTATTGTTTTTCAGCCGACCAATCTCCTCCTCCACCTCCAGAAGATCGGGGGCTGGAATTCTGATGTCTTCTGCTCGTGCACCAAGATCAATTGCCATACCGTCCTCGCGCTCTACTGCATCGCCGTTTAGATGCTCGTCGAAGTGCTGCCTCCACCTTTCGATCACCTCACACTCGTCTGTTAGGAGGTTGCCGTCCAAGCTCCTGCACATATCGGCTTGCGGCACAAAGCCTTTGCGGGAGCTGTTCAGCTTCTCGTAGAACTTCCGAGTGTCGTTAGCTTGGTACAGCTCTTCCATCGCTACGCGATCTTGGTCCTCGAGCTGGCGCTTCTTCCTTCGGAGGACTGAGTTTTGGCTGTTCCGTGCAATTGCCCCGCAATAGAAATTAAGTGATAGTGAGACTTCAAGTGCTTCTCACTTCGTGTAGGGGAGAAACGTACATAACGCACCAGTGAGATAAGATTGCGCATGCTATTATTTCCATAATATACTAAGACATATGGCTTTTAATATAGGCGTAACCAGAGGGTGGCAGGGGGTATCGTTGATCCCCCCCCCCTCTAGTTGTTGACATTAGTGCACAATTTTGTTTTTAATAACTCTTATAGCACAAAACGACATCTTTAGCCCATAGAAACATCTGTGTAAAGTATGAGCCAGATCAAAAATAATTGATTGGAATGCTTGCCCTATGTTGCGTAGAATTGCACAGGTTTTTCAGTTGATCCATCAAGGACATTGCAGCGGCAAAAGTACCGGGCAAATCCGCCTGCATCAACTAGCTTGGAGTATTAGAGCCGAGCTGTGACAATTCGTTACCTTGATTCTCTTGTAACCTAACTGTAAACACGGTTCGGTGCAGAGAGTGCACCTGCCTACGCGTTGTCCTTGCTGCATCCCGCTAACGTAATACGCATTCCGTTGGAAGAGTTCAAGCGTAAAACCGAAAGTTTCGTAATTTTTTACGAAGTTGACAATTTTGTTGGAGAGGTGGAAGTTTTGTATCAAAATTGCAGCAGCATGAGAGCAGACCTTAAGAACTTGGAAGAGCTGGATCTTATAGACCTGCTAGCCGTAAGCCCGTTCAGCACATTACTTACTTACTTTACTTGTATGGCGACAGATCATTAAGATCCTATGACGAATCCAGAATACGTCTCCACAAAACTCAGTCTTGGGCTGCTACTCTCCAGTCTCCCCTTACACCCGCTCTGGCATCCTCGTCGACAGCACACATCCAGCGCATGCGCGGTCTGCCTCGAAGTCGTCGACCTCTATCCGGTTTTCTACTAAATATTATCTTTGCCGGTCGCTCATCCGCCATCCGTGCTACATGGACAGCCCACTGTAACCTGCCGTGTTTCATCAGCTTGACAATATCAGCGTGTTTGTATACTTCGTACAGCTCGTGATTCATGCGCCTGCGCCAGACCCCGTTCTCTAGTTTGCCTCCGAGTATTGATCGCAGGATTCTACGCTCGAAGACCCCAAGCGCTCGTCGATCGGCCTCCTTCCACGTCCCAATTCATGTCCGTAGAGCACCACGGGGAGGATCAGAGTCCTATAGAGCGCAAATTTCGTACGGATCTGTAGGCTACGGGACCTAAGCTGGCTACGCAATCCGTGATAAGCCCTATTTGTCGCCGCAATCCGCCTCTTCACCTCGCGGCTCACCTCGTTGTCACATGTCACGAGAGTACCAAGATAAATAAATTCGTCGACCACTTCGAAAGTATCCCCATCCATCTCCACCGCAGCACCAACACCCGTAGAACTACCACGCTCTCTGCCAGCCACCATGTACTTCGTTTTGGCAGTGTTTATGGTGAGTCCAATTCTCGCAGCTTCCCTTTTGAGAGCCGTAAAGGCCTCCTCAACTGCTCTACGGTTAACACCAATTATATCAATGTCGTCCGCAAAGCCCAGTGAGACTTAGTGATGATGGTGCCGCTCCTCTGCACACCTGCCCTTCGTATCGCACCTTCCAAAGCTATGTTGAACAGCAAGTTCGAGAGCCCGTCATCTTGCTTCAGACCATCTAACGTCACAAACGCGTCCGAAAATTCGCCCGCTGTCCTGACGCATGATGTGAAACCGTCGAGCGTCGCACGTATCAGTTTAATCAGTTTAGTTGGGAAACCATGTTCTAGCATTATTTGCCACAGCTCGTTGCGTTTCACTGTATCGTACGCCGCTCGAAAGTCTATAAACAGATGATGTGTCTGCATTGTCTGTGTCTGTGTTTTCGAAACTTGTCGAGAATCTGTCTCAAGGTGAACATCTGGTCCGTTGTAGATCGCCCCACTCGAAAACCGCATTGGTATTCTCCAACAAAGGCCTCCTGCAACGGCCTCAGTCGCTGGAACAGGATACGGGAGAGAATTTTGTGAGCGAAATTGAGGAATTGAGGTTCAGCACATTACTTCGGGTGAAAACCTGGCTGAGGTCAACAATGGTTGAACTGCGGTTGAGTGCTCTCTGCTTGCTGAATGTTCATCGGCAGATGGTTAACAACAATCGTGAAAAGGTACATGAACCGCTTCCGGAACGTTGACGTTTGATGGCCGAATATTCCATTGAGAATCTTGACTGTGTTTTCAAACTTCACGTCCTTGGGAAGGTTGAGATGGCGGCTGTGCGAATGAGTGTCCAGCTTCCGGAGAAGTAGACTACCTTTGCCGCATCATTCAGCTGGCCTGCATCGTTCAAGAAGAGTTCCTGGTACCGGTTAAACCAGCGTCTGAACGTAACTCTGTTTTCTTAGTCGGTGATGTTCGATGAGAGGAACTCCAAAATCTGCTCCGGGGTTTGATACTGAGGCTGCTGCTGTTGGGCCGCCATCTGCTGTAAAAGTTGGGCCATCTTGAATATCATATCTTGAATTTCCGGTTGCGGCTGCTGACCAACTCTATCTTCTGCCATGTTCGTGGATTCTTGAGATCCTCGTCGCCAAAATGATATGTCCAAAAGTTGAAATTAACTAAAGAGCTTTTACTAAAGAACATCTATTTATATTCGAGGTTGGACAAACAATAATCAAATTTTCCACTCTGATGTCAAGGACAACTTTTCACTGGTTGCCTTGATCACTAACCACTAGTATTTATTTCTATTTTTCAAAATACCATTTTTTTTTCTTCTAAAATTTTGAAGAACGATTGGGAAATCGACTATAGCGTACTATTCAAAAATGTAGACCCTTATTGAAACTATATTTCGACTAATCTGAACTGAATGCAAGGCCAAATATCAGACTTCGTGGATGACAAAATGAAAGAGAAAACAGAATATTTCTGAAAATAAACTGTAAGAAAAGCGATCACTATCCTCAATGTTTTGTCGAGTGGCAGAAAAACAATAATTACTTCACGATCAAATGATTTTGGAACACTCATAAGCGTCATGCGTGCATCATAACAGTGACACCCAGTAAGTTTGTTTATGTTCTCGTCATTGCGGATTGCCATTTGCATATCGTCAGTTGCATTCAAGACTAGCAAACTCAAAAGCCGTGTTTAAAATTAGCACCACAATTTTCTTATTGACTTTCATTAAAATTGAAATTTTATATAACATTCTCTTTGAGCAGAAATCAATTCCACCCACTATTTTATTATTTTCGAATGACTTTAAGCCAATCACAGGATGCCTTTCTTCAGAATTACCAATCATTTAGAAAAAGAAAGATTTTTATGAGAATTATTACTGAAATTTATCGCTTCAAACCATCAAATTCATTAACTCCTATCCACTGTTATTGCCTAACCTATTGAGAAAAATACACTAAAGTCGCTTTTTACGCGGGGGATAGGTGCTGCGTAAATTCCGGAATCCGCGTAAAAAAAAAACGCGTAAATTCCGGAATCCGCGTAGAAAACCATCGTTAATTTTGCATTCCGAGTGAAGGAAAACCGAAATCCGAGCAAAAAAAAAATACCGCGTAAATTTCGGAATCCGCGTAAAAAAGCCGCTTAAAAAAACCGCGTAAAAAGCGACCTTAGTGTACAATGACATAAAACAGACTGTTGTAATTCTACGTTAACCCTGCGGTCATGTCTCATACACAACCTCTTTAACTTTTATGAACATTTTTAATCAAGTCATGTATTCATGAAAAAAATCTATTTTACATGAACTTGAGCTTCAATATTGAATAAAACCACAATGAATACAAAAAAATGCTTGAATAACAGTAACTTTCTACTAAATGGTGCAATATTTTGGTTTTTGTTTTTTCAACTTCCCCATACGTATTTTATTTCTTGAGTGAATTTTGTATTTCAAGCCACAAGTCTATTCGTATTGTAACGTTTGCGTCACTTAATTCATGTCTAGGTTCAACATGACAAGACAAGTAATGATAATACCGGATTTAACCTTCATACATTACAAGCACCTGAACCATTTTTTTCTATTCATTAACATTATGAATCAGCGCAATTTAGCTTTGTTAAATCATTAGAGTACTGAACAGGTTTTAAAATTTTCACAGATCATTACATGGTCGAACACGTTTTGCTGGACAGTTACAACATGATTAAACTTGATTTACCAGGAAAGGATAAAGGCAAAAGGAATTTTCGGGAAATTCTGTGACAATACATAAGTACACATATTACGCTTGTGAATGCACTATAAAACAGAACACGATCTATTTCGAGTGACTCGATTGTTCTCACCCCGAGGATTCCTTGGCGCTGTAGAAAACGCCCGCAATTTTCTCATTCGCGTCGATTCCGTTGATCATCTTGCCGGTTTCGTGGACACCCACCCCGTTTCCGTTAAGGCAGTACTTGTCACTCATTGTTTCTACCGTTTATGTAGTGCTCGGCAGCGCGACAGGCGGATAATATCACCGGTCGGACTCTAGCGTGTTTAGCTGATAACAGCTCAATTCTAACCAACGCACACGCGCACCGAAGAATGTAATCTCACGTTCTGCCCCGAGAATAACGAATGCAGTTCAAGTGCGGCTACAAAATCAGCAACGTTGCTGTCTTCCTTGTTCGGTAAAATTATTCGCTACAGTACGATTTTTTTTTCTTCACAAATGCACCATCGGGTTGTTGTCCACTTAAGCTTTTTTTTCGGTAAACTGATCTACTATACTATGAATGAAACGTTAGCTCGTTTTAGTTCCTTGTTCTTTACTGCTTAATAGCTTTTAAGGATTTCGAATCAAAGTACTGTTTGCGTATGGTTGAACCGAAGCCGACTACACTCTGCTGACCGCTGATTAGGACTGAGCCAAGTCCAGCGATTTGAAGTGGTTTGTATGCAAGGGAGGTCAGTCGGTGATGCTCAGCCGTGAGCTATCTCAGCTTCCTCTCCCCGAACCGGTGGTTGGTGTTTTGATTGAACTTGAATATCATCCCACTGGGTGTTGTCTCTTCCGCGCGCTTGTTTTGTTCTCGTCATGAAAGAGTGTGGCGATCGAGCATGAACGATTACATCAAAGCGCTGTAGGCTTCGGAGATCCCGCCGTGCTCCGCTCTCTTCATAACAGCTGTCTGTCTCTGTCAGCACCGTTTTAATTCGGCGAAGGCTCGTCTTTCAGCAATAGATTGCGCTGCTATTGTGTGCTTCATTGAGTGCAGTAGAATATCAGTCACTGAGCGAAATCAAAAATATTGTTCATCCGCATACATAATTTATATATTCTATTCGTTGCGTACGCATGCTTTAACCTCGTACGAAGTTTTCCTGCTTTCGAAAGCTGAAAACTCTTTTTATTTTAAATATACGTTGAAATCACTGGACAACGACCCAACAATCATGTTGGATTGCATCATACGGTTATAAACGGCCCTATCGAAATTATCGAATAAATTCCAGGAACAACGATCTATTTAAACAAGAGGTACATCACTCAAGAGTTGCGGAACTATCCCATATTGGCAGGTAAAATATTATCTCTTAGTGATTGATATGGATGGTATGGGTAGTTTGGGGTAATTTGGACCCCTGGGATGAAATGGACAGGTTCCTTATCTTGGAAAGTATTACTTTTTTGGGTTCCATGTATTATTTCATCCTTTCCTTGAACTAATAAACCCTACCTAACATAAAAATTTCATGGTTTGCTGCGACACACACTTAATCCAAAAAAAGTCGTTCTGTATTTTTTTTTACAATAATCCATCCTTAAAGTGTGATAATACCGGTATTCCTGCAAAAGAGCGTCAAATTAACGACTGTTCTGTAAGATTTGTAAGTTTTACCATAATTTTGTTAATTTTTACCGGAATATTTGCTTAATTTTACATTCACCGAAATCTGTATAACTTTTTCCCGAACAACCTGTAAAAATGCCAAATTGTGAATGTGGTGGCCATTTTTCTCATACGTGCAACCGTGTAAGACGCGAATATTTTCTACTGGTGCTACTGATTTGTTTTAACTGTTGTTGTGTGTAAACATACGATATTTATAATTTGGAAAATGTTAATGGTGAATTACTCAAACAGGATATAAGAGTCGCTAACATTTTTCGTAAGTAATCTGGTTAATTTAGTTTGATTTTAGACGGTACCGGCAGGCTCAATCATAACCGACTTTTTCTGCCACCGGTATTTTTTACAGGTGCGTTCGGTATGTTTGTTCGTTTTTAAAGTTTCTTTCGGTAAATTTTACTGGCTGCTCGGTTTGGAACATTACCAAAAAGCTGCGAAAATTACCGACCACTCGGTTGGTGGTTTTACAAACTGTTCGGTAATTTTCGGAAACACCGAAGATTTCACCGAACGTTCAGCTGTTGAAATTCCTGTAAAATTTTACCGAATTCGGTGTTTTATTTTAAGTGTGCAGGGGCACCGCAGTGCCAATGTAAACAAAGGAAACATCAAAAGTTGATTTTTCTGTAAGTTTTACGCTCGTGTATTTAAGGTTTCATGAGAGCTTCTTCAATGGTTTTAGTCTAATCAGCTTTGCAGACGTGTTTGTCTAGTAAAAGGCTAGATTTTGATAAAAGATTACGATAACATAGTGGAGGAAGTAGTGGATGAAATTGCGTTTTTTGTAAGGTGCCTTGTTTGGGTTGGGGTAAAATGGACAGTTTTTCTTGGGGTGATATAGTCAGGTGAGTTTGAAGTAAATTCTTTTGTCGGACTGATGCCGCGGGCATACCAAAACGGACGAACAGACGGCGGTGTACAAAGGATGAACTGTAAAAAGTATTGCAGGCAATCCGGGATAAATTATCCGTACACAAAGTGTTTGTAATCCACCGCACAGTGGCAAATTTCTGAACAAATGTTGAAAAATACCTAAAAGTCTTTCTAAAATGATTGAAAATGACGTATGATGTCAACTTTTACGTGCTGAGCTTATTTTTGATGTCAGAAAAGATTATTCACCTAAAACGCCGTTAAACCTTTTTTTATTATCAGATTTATTTTTTGTTCAGATCATGCTCAACATTGGTATACTTGTTCTTTATCAAAAACTTCAACCCGCACTTTTTCATGATCCATTTTGAATTGGGGTTGCCAAAAATCGACAATCATTTTTCAAAAATTCTTAACTTTTGAGCCGTTAGACCGATTACACACACACTGACACACACACACACACTGACACACACACTGACACACATACATACACATACACACACATGCACACACACATACACACACATACATACACACTGACACACAAAGGCGCGCGCGCGACACACGAACGCATACTCAGTTTCTAGTTTGAAAATTTGGAAAAGGGTAATTTTTTAAATTTTTTTTGGCCTATGGTGGAATCACTGTGCAATGCCTAAGAATTGCAATTATCATTCCGTAATCCTAATACAAGCTTCTACTGTGTAGTAAGCAACCATTGATACTGTAAAACTCACATTTTTTACCCTATCCACATTACCCCAAACACTGTCCATATTACCCCAATAGCTGGTCCATTTCACCCCAAATGATTTTTTCATGTTTGAAAATCATTATCTTTAATTTCGTTATTTTGTTGTTCTTTTGACCTCAATATCATGATTTTTTCGTGTAAAACATAGAAAACAGGTCAATATTACTATAATACATTATATGTATGGGAGAGAAAACACAGGCCACGAAATAACAGGAGTTTTCCTCAGGGGGTCCAAATTACCCCAAACTACCCTACTATTAAATATTTCTGCTGATCTACGAGCATTCATTCTCTTTCCACTATGGTAAAAAGAAAAAATAACTGGCATTCTGGAACTGAAAACATCGAGAGCATCATGAAAATTATTCCATTTTTAATGGATTTCCTTCATTCTTGCAGCAACTGGGAAAACTAGTTAAGCGTCCCCCAAATTGCGGAAAATTGTGGTTTTATGATGCTAACTGTTGTACTATTGAAAAATCTAGAGCCTTTCTAGAGCGAAATCTAAAGATTTCGATCAATCAGATTCAACACGGATATTTTCGGAACTGAGATGATATCCAGTGGCAAGAAATCGACCAGAGAAACCATTTGGAAGTTTAGAATGGCGACTTCCGAGTTCAGGAAAACGGCCTGAAATGGCCGAATACCATCCAACATGGGTGTTCTGGAACCATATTGATACCCAAAAACCAGAATTCAACTCAAGACGATACGGCTGATTTATCGAGTTTTAAATCGAGAAAATTTATCAGGACAAAGTAATGCACAAAGTGACATTGCGGCTGCTGGCCTGTGGAAAATATAAGCTTGGTTCACGCGTCATGACAGGGATGCCAGATGTGAAGACAAGTCTTAATTTCGAAGACTTTACAACTTGTGTGAAGAAGTGGAAGCTTAATTGTCGGTTGATTAACCGCAACCGATTTAATGTGTTTACTGGGATTCTTGGCAACTTTCAATTGACTGTTGGCTTATTTTTTTATTTATTCTGTATGATTTGTCTGACCAAAGTCTTAATAAATATAACGAAGTTTGAGTGTCAAGTTTATAAAATGTTCGTTGTTTTGAGCTTTTGCACGAATTCATCCCAGGATTCGTTGAAGTCAAACAGGTGTTCACCACGAGCAAAAGTTCTAAAACAGGCGGTGGCGAGCTCATTATAGCCAAATGATACACGATGGTAAGAGGTCTGTAGAAATCTAGTTGTCCCGAAGCATGTTGTAAAGCTCGAAATTTCACAAGAGCTATAAACTTCTATGAGTCGATTTCTCCATTCAGTAGTTTGACTATAAACACTGCTTGATGCAATCTGCGGCAATGCTCAAGTGAATCAATACGAATCAAACGGCAGCGATTTGAACACGGGTGTAAGCTAGCGGGATCACATCGTTTTTGAATTCGCTCAATCCGCAGGTTCCAAGTTAGCTGGTAGGGAAACCAAATAAGATTGCAATTCTCGATCAGTGGGCGTACTAAGTGTAACTCTAGTGTCATATAGAACACCAAGGTCCTATACATGATCGACTCTCTCCAGTTTCAATCCGTCGATGCGATAGTCGAATATAACCTGATTTAAAATACGATGTAAGTTAAAACTTCTTATTCAGTAATACTAACCCCGAACCAAATCTCACAGCACCAGTTAGTAAACACAATCAAAAATTTTGTAGACAACGACAGTCTGATAGTTCGAGCTTCCAAAAACAACTTCAAGTCATCTGCATACGCCAGCTTTGAACCATCACCTAACAGAAGTGTCAGTGAGCCCAGCCATACAACGGACCGGTGGGAGGCACCTAGACGCGAGATTTTACATAAGAGTTTTGCATGATCCAAGCGATCAAAAGCTGCTTTGAGTTCGGTTTGAATAGCGTCTACTTGAGCTTTCTGTTTCCAATACACGACGAGGTGAACTCCAGTTAGTTAGTACAACAATGGCCCTCTAACTAGCTTATTGTGAGAGGGATTTCTTTTTGTCAAGAAGTACTTGTCGAGGTTTTGTAGAATTTAACGTGAAGAAAGGATCAATGGGGAGCCTGAGTATAAACCCATGCTTTAGTCTGTTGATTTTGTGTGGCCCTGGTTCTAGTAAGATTCAAACCCACGACCACCCACTTGTCAAAGCGGGTCGTGTAAGCTTCCTGTTGGTACAACATTGAAGACATTGTTTCGTGGAGTGCGCACATTTGAAAATTGAACTGGCATCTTTGTAACATGATTTCTGGACGATAGGGTTGTCTTGAAATCACTTTTGAAATCGTTTTTTTGAACAGTCTGTTTAAATTAAAAAAAAAAGTCAGTAGAATATGTATTTCTTTTGACATTTACAATCAAATAAAAAATAATACACTTACCCCTGAAATATTTAACCTTGGTGATATTCAACCTTGCATAAATCATTTTAGTTATAAAATTATCGTCTTGACGTCGCAAATAATGGTTGGCATCTGGTATACCGTTACAAGATGGATAATCAAAAAAAACTTAGGGGCTTATGATGTAATGTTATGATCATGTTAATAAAAACATCATAAAGTTCGATCGACAGTGCTCTTACGATTTTGACGTTTGCATTAAATAAATTGCATTGAATAAACATCAACAACACCTTCGCACTATTGGACAACAGTCAGAGCATCGAAAGAAAGCCCGGTTCCGGACGGCCGACGACTTATGCGACGAGAAGCTCCAAAGGATGTTGAAAAAGAAGACCGACGGAAAAATGGCTACATCGCTGCGTGCCCTTGGCCGGGAAATCGGTGCAACCGGCCAAACAGTGAAAAAGTACCTGGCAAAGTACCAGGTACCGTCCACTGGTCTAGGAGCTGCAGGACTGCGGCAGCGGTTGAATAAGATGATCAAGTCGACTTTCCCGGCGAATCGCGACGTGGCGGTGCTGATAGACAACGAAACCTATCTCGCCTTAGATGGCAACGACTGGCAGGGCACTTCGTATTTTACTTCCCCCACGAAGGAAGTGAACTCCGAAGTGAAGTTCATTTCACTCGCCAAGTTCCCCAAGAAGGTATGGGATATCAAAGCCATAGTTCTAAGCGCCTGCCGGAAGGTGCGTCTTTCATCGAGAAATACGGGCGAAGACGCGGTGTTCTGGCTGGATCTGGCATCTACTTGGAGGCCAAATCCGCGAACCCGCCCAAAGTCATCCAGCTGCGTCACATCGAGGATATTTGGTCAAAACTGAAGCGTAAGATCTACTTCAACATTTCTGTCGCGAAAACTGAGCAACAATTGATAAATAAAACGGAGGAAAAAATCAAAAACATACCTACACGCATGTTGCTATTTCTTCAGAGCTGCCACATTATTTTCAGATAGTTATTTAATTAGTGTTGGATAAAAGTTACTGACATAAACATTATGATACAAGATATTCTATCTTCACATTGGAGATAATGTGAATGTTTACTGAAATTTAACGTCTCAGACCATTTGATTGATTCCAATAGATGAAGCGAGTATATTTCCTAATCTATTGCAAGAAATACATTGACATACAACAGACGGTGATAATTCTACGTCTTCAAATGTTCATGTACAACACTGTTTCACGTTGAAAATGTTTCATAGGTATGAAAAAGTTTTTGTAATTGCATCGACCAGTACGGATTTGACTCGAAGTTACACCATAAGGAAACTTTATGTCGAATCCCGTATAAAGAATAGCCTCCACCGCATATTGCACATAATTTTCAAACAAACTCGTGATGTTCGTCAGAAGCAACTGAAATTTAAATAATATTGCACATAATTTTCAAACAAAATCGTGATTCACGTCAAAAGCAACTGAAATTTAAATGAGAGAATATTTTACGTGCTGTGTCATATTCAGAATTTTTCACTGTGTAGGAGAATTATTCATCTAGGTTCACTGTGAAAAAATCACAATTTTTGTGTCGATTGGAATACCCCCGCTCTGGGGGTCCCCTCTTTGTTGGAAAATAACACATTTTTTTGTTCGGAATCTCTGTATTCTTTTTTTTACAAAGTCTAGATAATTTTGGGAAAAATGAACCTACAAAGTTCGATTGAATTCTGAAAGCGTACTGCCAATATCTAGTCGAGTTGATGTGAAATCCGTCAAAATTTTTCACTCTTACTAACAAACAAGAACAAACTAGCAGCTAGAACAGGCACTTTAACATTATCCCAGATTTTTGTTATTTATTCCACAAAACAATTTACGATTTTTTTTATCGGTGCAAAAAGTCATAAAATCATAATTAGCTTATAGCACATGTTGCTGCTTATCAAAAATAGATGACTGAAGAAAACTTGTAGGTAGGTATAAGCAAAGAATGAAAGATTTATAGGTTAAGGCTTATTTTACGTGACGTGTAATATCCAGAATTTATTACTGTGGAGTCAAAAAATCAACAATAGATGTTTTTTTTTTTTTTTGAGAATTATTTAGAAGGGCATTTTCAATCAGGAAACTAATTAGGTTATACAATAAATAAGTTAAATAATTGCAGCCATATTTATATTGGTTTATTGAATTGATAATGGTTTATTGAATCATACCCTAAGTGTAATTGGGTGCTCTATAAAGCTATGCAGAGTATGTATTTCAACTAAAGTCAGTAACGACGGTCATAAAGATGTACCGAACAATGACCTTAGAAGGACAGTGATTCCTAAAGTAATTCACAATCCTTTTATGACCTCGCACAACGACAATAAAACCTACAGAAGAATGCCGTTAAAATAGCGAACGTAGGTCAATGCAAAAAAAAATCCCCTTTCAGTTTGTAACACACGTGTGTAACTCGTATACGAGAGAGAATGAGAGACATAAGCAGTCTTCAATCGCCAACCAAAAACCTGCTCGAACCGGCCCCCAAACATTTTTCCATAATTTTGAGTGGGTACTGCATCAATCAAAGCTTATCGCACCAGTTGCTCCGAGCCACTCTCTGGCGCTTCAAGGAAGACAACCTAAAACTTGTTTGTATTCTAGCGTTCTTTTTCCGTTTCAAAAGATCAGGTTTTGCGCCGTCTTCGCCGGTGACGTGAACCGATTTATCGACACAACAACAGATGGACTCGGCACACACCTCTTGTATCAAACCGTCAATTAGTACATACTTGTCGAAGACTGTAATGCGATGGGTCACCCCCAGGCCTTAGACGCGCCTATGCTTTTGCACTGGGTTGTATGTGACTTTTTTTGTGGCTCCATTTCCATTTCGAACCCACTGTGGTTCCAATATTTTGCTTGTGATTTTTCGGTCATTGAAAAATGGCGTCTTTTCATGGGCCTGGTCACCCCGGTAGGAAAATTATCATAATTTGCCGGCAATCATCCGGAAGCTAACTGCTTGCCAGTGACATAAAACGAAGACGAATCAGTTGAGGGCCCAAGCAGTCATTTGTTGCGAAGGATGATGATAAGATTTGTTGTTGTTGTTGTTTGCTCTATTTTTTTACATTACCGTGCGTGTGCCTGTCCCGCGTACGTCAGACTTGCGCCAATTTCAGCGAGACGCCATTTTAAAAATATCAAGTTAGCGTGTTTTTCAACGGCAACTAAAACAACTTTGATTCAACGTGTTATTTTGTGAAGTATGAGAGAAAAATAACTACTATTGTGACTCACTACAAGAAAATCGAAGTAGATTTTTTTTCTCTCGATGTCTGGCGCGAAATGTAAACAAAATAGAATGTTATTGGTTGAAACGGAAATGTCATAAGCCGGAATTAAAAACAAAACAAGTTTGCCATGCAAGTCTGAAATGTGTTGATTTGGTAACTTAAATGGCACCTAGCTACGAACCCCTCCACTTATGCTAAGATTGTTTGATACGAAATGAATCTGATTCATTGCTCTTGACTGGAAGGGAATCCTTTTATCTACCGGATAAAACAAACATTCCTCAAGCTTTACCGAAAAGGGTTTCGTATGAATAGCGATTAAAAGGTTTTCTATACAGAGTTATTCACATTGTTTGGTTCGAAACCACTAGAGCATTAGTTTTGGGTGAATGTTCTCGTCAATTGTTGCGTCTACTCTAATGGAAACTACTTAATATTAATAGAACCAACAGGTTAAATGATTTTAATCGTGCAACATCATCATTCGTGCGCAAGACAGGCAACACGAATCCAATTATTAATTCGCTGCTGTGAGTGACCATAGAGTATAGATTATCAGTTTCTAGTAACAGTAACCATAATTTGAAACTGATAACAGAAAGTCAATAAACAAAACCATGCACATGAGCAAAACAGCTGTACAGGGGGTTTATTTGGTTCGCGCTGAGGGTGTAGTGTTTACGCCAAACTTTGCACTGTCTTCCCGAACCGTATCAACATTTATAGTTCGTGTTTTGTTACTAGGCACGCTTATTCCCAGGGTACAGAAAATATCCCCCCAGCATAAATTGATCGTTGGCGTTGAATATGGTTCTCCGTGAAAATTTCCAGAGCATTCTGCACGTGACAGTATTTAACATTTTGCAATATCATCGCTAATGTAGGACAAACTTTTTTTTCGTACCTTGCTGTGACCGAAAAGTTAGGTATACCCAAATGCCTCAGCAAATTTACATCAAAAACTCTTCTGCTTTTTGCGTAATAATTTGTCATTTACACGCTGTATAATTAGTGCATCAAATCAGCATCAATAGAGTCAAACACAACTTTGGTGCGTTTTACCCTTTTTCCTCTCAAACGTCCACCGCTACATACACTGTCAGGTAGATGAGGAAATAGTGTGAGAAAAGTGCTAAGGCTACAAGTGTGTCATCATAGTGTCTGTGAAAACAATAACAAACCAAACAGGACTAAGCGTGATCTCACACTCGAAAAATGAACCGTGTTGATCGATCCAATTTGATTTCTTTGAGCCTGATGTTGCTGAGGATTTGTTGTCTTAAGCTGACGAACTTTTCCCTTGACTAACTCTTTTATTTGACTCGTATAAAAGAATCTGACGGTGAAAGTCCTAAGGAATAATAAAATGCATCACAAAACCCGTGAAGGTGTTAAATTTTATATTTAGGTTTAATTTTATATACTTTCACCATAATTGACCATTATTTTGTTGACCATACAAAAGGTTTGTGAACCACCCGTTGAAAATCACTGTGATAAAGCAATTTTGGAGCATTCTCAATTCATTGTTTAGTAATAGAACACGAAAAACGTGTGAAAATAAACATATTCTTTATTATTTATTTATACGATTATAGTAACATTTGTAAAACTTCAAAAACACATCCAACATTCTGTGCAATATTCTAAATTTAATCAATTTAATATTCTAGTAACACTATTCAATCATTCTTTGAAAATCAACAACTCCTCTATACTATTGTGGCGCCAGCACTAAATTAAAGTTCGGGAGTCGGACTTCCGACTCCCGAACTTTCTTCCGACTTCACAAACACAGTTGCTCTACTGCGTGTTAACACAACATGAACTGCGGGTATGATTTCAATGTATTTGTTTCTGTAAGCCGAACTGACAGCGCAGTGGCGGCTGAGATGGTTGCTGTGTTGCGAGAACAACAAAAATAAGCATCGGAAGTGAGCCTAACTGCCAGTTTATCAGCGACGTTTTGATAATTTTTATTTATATGCACAATATTTAGTTTATGAATTCTATTAATACTATTCAATCAATCTTTGAATACAAACAACCTTTCGAAGAAAAGTTTTGAAAAAGAGGGTTTGGTCCGACAGAAAACTTTTATTAATGTTAAATAGTTTGTTTTTCAACTAAATGAAATTTATTCAGATTTGTTTAGTTTATGTAAAAAAAAAATTGCGGATGAAAATGAAAAAGGGTGGTACATGTAGAGTGCGTGTATGCAGAGAGTGGCGCCATCATCCAAGATCACGCTAGTAATACTGGTAACACTGAACATGCTTACTCTTTTTTCGCACGAGCTTGTTAGATTATTTTCTCTATTGGAATGACACTGACAGATAGCTTTTGTTCCAATTTTGTCAGTGTCGCCACTCTGTATACAGGCACTCTAGGTACATGAGCATTAATAACTTGATGCATTTTATTGCAGATAAAGCTGCAATTTGTCGCAGCAACGTGTAGAATGTAAATTAAAAAGAAAATACAACATTTGATGTTCCTTCCACTAACAGCAAGTCATTACCGCAGTAAGCACGAAGATATGAAACTAGATTGAGTATGTTTTCAATGATGTATACTACGGGGGATACTTATTGTTCAAGAAAAAAAAAAAAGATTTGCGGATCCCATTTACAGATGCTCAAATACTCGTTATCTAATGCCAAGAGTATTCTATAGTAAAAAAATCTCGGTTACTCCTTCTTCATCTCACGGGGAAACATGATAAAAAAATGATATTTCTCTATAACAAACAACTTATAACACTCGACAACAATACGAAAACTTTTAATATTTTGGGCAGTTCAACCGAATTTTAAAATTGTTTACTTACATTCGTCCGAAATTTAGCTTGCAATCGTTATAGGACGTCATTTTGAACAACAATTTCTATGAAACTATAAATCTTACACAATTTGATTAATTTAAAATAAAAACTTTACTTTCGCACTATCGCACAATATACTTGTCAACGTGTGAGATCTTTCCCTTTCAACGCTTCGAGTTCGATTAGCAGGAGTACCCAGATCGATTCACTATTTATATTATTTTGATAGTTTTGTTTTTGTAAAAATATATTGCATCTATTTGTGTTTTGATAGTTAAGTCGAGCAAGGCGCGAATCATTAAAGGGCCACTACACCAGCGTTTTATGGGGAGAAGCGATAACAGAAACCAACCCGCGGGTTGCCATCAGTAATGAGCACTAAGGGTGTAAACAATAGTGACGTTATACTCTGACGTGCTTCATTTTCAATAATAGCATCGTACTATCAACGTTTTGGCCGAACAACTGCTGTCAAATCTCGTGACACTGTACCGAACATCTCGTGACACCTCACCGTGACACTTTTATGTAGAATTTTGTTAAATAACCAACATTTGCAAGAGAATCCAGACAGTTGGAACATTTCAAAAGGTTTGAAAAATGTAAAAATTGGTTAAAACTATATTACAATGCGGCGGTCAAACTGAGAAACTGTTTATGAAATTGGAACGTGTCGTTCCAGTAAATGTCAAGGTACATTCATAAGCAGCAATACTAAATAAGCTGCCGATGATTGCATGAATTCCAGCCAAAAATGGTGACAAAACCGATCGTAGTAGGTTTTACTTTGCCAGCTTCTGTGATTGATAGATCTACTCTTTTGAAATTTTATTCAGCGGCAGGGCTGAAAAGTCTTCTCCGAAAAGTCTTCATGCGAATTTTCAGCCTAACCCTTCGGGGTTACCAATGTTAAAGTCCTTTGACAACCAAATGTCCTGATTCTACGGAGATTCTAACCCACATATTCTGTAACCTTTCGACTACGAAGTTCCCCGAATAAGTAGATGCGCCAAAACTTTTTTTTTTATATTTCTCGTATGTTTCTGAACAAAAAAGGTTTTTTTCTATATGTAGTGTAATTATCTTAGAACAAGGAAGCGATAAAGTGCATTTTGGTCATATTGGCTCTTACGTCAACTATGAAAACAGGGGCAGTACATGTGATTACTGATATAGTTCATCACAGCACTCAATAAGCAATCATTATAAATCTGGGATCATTTGGGTGCTTTGTACCATTGCCAAATCACGTCAAAATTAGCATGAACGGACTCGAAAGCTTGTAGTGGCCAAGATCTCTTCCAGTGGTGATTAGGGTGTCCCAAAATTGCATCAAGTCTGGGCTCACCTTCCAGATGATAGAAAATGGTGTAACGAACAAACTTTTGTTCGGCGGCAGCTCTAGAAAATGATGTTTTCAACTGGCCCCGATGACTTTTTTGAAAAAAAAACGGTTTTTCTTATGTTAAATCCAAAAACATGTCCAGTTATTCTATTTTCCATGTAACCTTAACCATTTATATTTTATGCAGATTTCGTAGGGTCCAAACTATGAAAGAAATATTTGTTCCGTATTGTTTATCGTCAATTTATTTACCTAAAAAAATTCTATGTTTTAGAAAGGAGATTTTTCAAGTACATTTGGACATATAATCAATAAAAGTGGGTATCAAGCCCAATGCTATCCCCAGCTGAATATTATCAAAAGATAGGAAATTTTATGGGATAAAAATTTTGCCGAAGACTGCATAGCTCTAAAATAACGTGTTTTTGAATTATTCGAGATTTACTGTGGAATAAAAAGTTGCATCTTGTTGTTTTCCAATACTAAAATGTCATTTGCCGTATCAAATAGTAGAATAATTTCCCCTAAATCTCCAGCTACTCAAAGGGGCCCGTTCTGCTAGTATGATTTATATAGTGTGTGGAAGAAATGTATGTGAAAATGTGTTGGCGAGTTAAACAATCTAAGCAACGGCTGAACGTACAGCTGTGACGTCATACCACAAATGTTTCTACTTTCTCTTATGGAGATAATTCATAGATTTTTATGTTTATGCTTATATTACCTATTTTTTACCAAAATCGTTTCCTGAATAGTATAGAGGAAAGCACTTTACACCTTCTTAATATTTTTATTGAATTTTGATACAAACAGCTAGCATTTTTGCGATGAAAAATGTACTTAAATTATAAGATTTTCTTGAATTTTTTTTATCTTTAATATTTTAAAACTGCATAAGTATACTAACTTGATAATAACTTCCACCAAACATCTGAAAGTATAAAACGTTTAAACCAATTTGAGATATTGTGTGCAATATATTATTTTTATTTAAATAATTAATTCTGTATCTTTTTATGTTTTTTTTTTCGTCCTTGGCACCGATTTTTTTATTTTCAGATTGTTTCCTTCGAAATTTAAGTTTATGCATTTTTTCCTTAATAACTTCTGGCATGTGCTTCACACGGATATTATTTCATATTCACATATATTTGTTACAACTTTGTAAGATGCCGATGATAAGGAATCGTTTTACAAGAACATTCTTTGGCTGTCAGAAATCAATTTATCGAGTTTAGGCACCCATATTGTGCAATGCACCATAGTATTGCTCCTACTCAACAGCGTATTCCATCCACTCGACTGATGGTTTCACTAATTAACCAGTGGAAAGATCTTTTATATAGTTCCACATTTTTCCATTTTTGGTAAACCCTTCGAGTTCGTACGTACAGTTTTCTGCTCTTTTTTACGAAGCCATACAGCTATAAGTGTTAATTAAGAAAATTTGTATGCCAATCGATTTTATGCTCTCGATAATTTCATCGATGTCAGAACGATTGCTCTGCTCACCATAATCTCGCAGTTTCGTTTGCTTCACAACTTTTACTTCGTAGATACATTGCCACAGCTCTTCAGTATCAGATCAAATGTATCTGTTCCTGTAGAAATCGTTGACTGTCCGAAAATTTGCAACGAGCCCTTGCTTATGTTACTCGAAGTGGCCGAAAAGTGCAAGACGCAGACCGAATCCGAATTTATGCACTCCCTGTACGATTGAATAAAAGCTGTGTTAAGAAGTTCCTCCCAAGATCTTTTTAAATGTTTCGCTTGAAGTGAATTGTTCGGTCAGAGGGTTTTTCGGGCGGAGATCTTCGAATAGATGGGACGGCTAGAATTTTTCTTGTTTTAATGAAACGGTACTCTAACATTTTGTCGTTTGTACTAGTGTTTTTCTAGTCCTTTGTTTCCGTAATGTCTGTTCCTTCGAGAAACCATGTAAACTAGTACTTATTTTCTACACAATAGGCCGTAATGTCACAACAGGAGACTGTACACCTTGACATTCCAGAATGTCTTGAGTTTTTGTGGCTAAATATTCGAATTTATTTATCACTACACTACAGCAATTCAGGATAACGAAATAAAAACATTGGTATGACGTAGCATCTTTTCCTAGCAACGATAGTGTAAATAAAATCATAGCAGTTATACACGCGCACCAGTACAACTACAATACTATTGCCACACCCTATATAAACCATACTGCCGTTCTGCAGGGTCATTGATAACTGTTGAGCTATAACATTTCGATTTGGCATCAAGATAATCATTTCTTTCTATCCAGGCCTTGGGATCTTCCTAAACAAAAAAAAACTTGCTATCAAGCCGCAGTCTTTCGAAAAAATTTTAGTGACTTCTCTATGAGTCTACTAAGTTTTTTACAGACGAAAATTTTTTCACTCATGAAATGGTCGGCGTACGACCAGACCGAACCAAGAGCCATTTTTTTGAAAATTGAGTTTTTAACACTAGTGGATGTTAAGATTGATAATCTATCTTGCATGAAAAAACCGCAATCATTTGAACAGCTTATAATGGTATTATAACAAAATTTCTCTGCAGCAGCTTGCAGGAAGCATACGGGGTGAATAAACTTTGATCGTCGATTACTCAAAACAAAGTTTTTGGCGCTTGGTTCGGTCTGGTCGCACGCCGACCAAATGTCGTTCACACTGCTCTCCTTTTTCAAGTTTTGTGCCATCTTCTATTCGAGTCATAATTAATATTTTTATCGAAACATACCAGACTAACATTGACCTCCTGAAGATACCACAAGTACAGTCTGCAGACCCGGCAACTCTCCAACACACCGTGCTGAAGTCACCGGAGATTGCGGGTTCGAGTCCCATCTGGATGAGATTTTTTTTTACTAATTTTAGGTAACACTTTTTGTCCTTGTTAATTTTTCGTATCCTCGTAGAACTACATACATTTTCTGCCCTTTAGTATACTTGATATTATTTATTCATTTTTTTTCTCGACCTTGATTATTGTAGAAAAAAAACCTAAATTAATCCACCTAACGGTCAGACCCAGCCTTTCTCATTCCAACTTATATCAAATTGTTATGAAGTTTGTTATTTGTAAGCTTGAGAGATGACTCGTTCGTATGACACTATTTATGTTCAAATAAGTCGTGTAATCTTTGAGATAATAGAATTTCGTTGTTTTATTAACAATTCAATACATAACGGTTGCTTAGTTCGATTATAATCAAATGAAATGGGAACGTATAGGTCAGCCAAACTTTGAAACCACGTGTTAAATCCTAATTCATCAGTTAACCCTTAACTAGCCCGTTCATCTGATAATACTATTGATCAAATCGGTTGTGTACTTTCTGAGATAATGAAGTTTCGTGATTTTCACAATTCGGTACATTACAGATGAAGTTACAGTTCGATTACAGTTAAATAGGGTTTCATGAGTCAGCTAGACCTTTCATTTGACACTAATTTCGTGAAAATCGGTTCAGCCATCTCTGAGAAAAGTGAGTGAGTTTATGTATTCTTCGGAATATGTTTCTTTTCATAGCTAGATTTCACATTTCTAAACATAACAGGCAAAGTAATAGTCCGATTGCAAAAAAATCAATAGGGTCTTATGCGGTGACTAGACCTTTCATATAACACTGATTTTGTGGAAATTGGTCCAGCCATCTCTGAGAAACATGAGATAAATTAAACAGTCTTCAGAAGACGTTTCTTTAAATAACTCTTGAACCACATATTCAATCTATATAAAATTCAAAAGTTAAGTGTTTCTAAGATAGCCCGTTCATTTGATACCAATTTTATTGAAATCGGTTGTGTGGTTTCTGAGATATTGATGTTTCGTGACTTTTACATTTTTAAACATAACCTCTAAAAGAAAAATCCAATTGCAATGAAATTTAATAGGGTCTTATGGGGCAACTAGAACTTTCATTTGCATATAATTTCATTAAAATCGGTCCAGCCATCTCTGGGAAAAGTGAGTGAAAATAAAAATCTGCACATACACACACTACACACACACACACACACACACATGCACACACGCACACACACACACACACACACACACACACACACACACACACACACATACATACAGAAAATGCTCAGCTCGTCGAACTGAGTCGAGTGATATATGCCATTCGGCCATTTAGAGCACTTTCATATCTTCGGTTTTGCAAGTGATTGCTATACCTTTCTAGGAGAAAGGCAAAAAATTTAAAAAAATTATTAATTAGGAGTAAAATATTCGTGCTGAAGAAATAGCGAAATAAAAAAATGACTTTGAATTTCGTACACTTCAATCACGAGCAATACCGGGAACGTACGAATAGCACAATACCAAATTTAAATTTTGTTGAGGCCATATGTTTTGATCAAAGCAATTACAGTTTTAAATAGTCTTTGAATTTCGTTTCTTTTCATAACTTTTGAACCACTTATCAAATTGCTATGGAATTTCTTACTTGTGAGTTTGAGAGACAACCCGTTCAAATGACACTAGATATCAGCGATGGAAAAAAATCACCTCCAGCGATTTTGAATACATATAAAGGAAGCCTAAGATGCGTTGACATCGTCGTCAGTATGCGAATAACAAAGTATCGGTGTTGGTTCACTCTCTTTGCTTTCCTTTTTACGATATATTGCTTGTCGTTAGCGTACACCACAACATATGGTTCTCAATGTGCACAACTCGGTATATGAAGTTATTCGTCTCTGTTACACAGAGCGATCAGATCTTGTTATGTTATTACCCATGAATAAGATTTTTTGTCAGAAAAAGAAAGAAAATGACAATGTATGCTCTCCTACTCTCGCTCAAGTCAACCGCTGCCGAAGTAGTCCCTTCCCCCACACTTTCCTTCTCACCGCACCTCACCTCTGCTGCTGCTCAGGCGACATGTTATTCTTTTGCTGCTATTCTTTGTTCCCCTAACGACCGGCATATGGAGAGACATACGCAACGAGCGAATCACTTCTCAGAGCAGATGTAGTCTAGTCATGTGTTTATTTTCTCCCAGAAACCTACGCACCATATCATCATTTCATTATGTGTTGAGAGGATTCAAGTTTAGTCGCGGTCTGTAACACCTCATGATGTGTGCAAGTGGAGATTAAACGATGATTGCATCATATTCGTTTCGTTTCCATCACTGCTAGATATGTTCAAATAAGTCGTGTGATCTTTGAGATAATAGACTTTCGTTGTTTTTTATAATTTAATACATAACGGTTGGAATAAAAATACGATTATAGTCAAATAAAATGGGAACCTATAGGAAAGCCAAACTTTTCATTTGACACTAAGATTGTTGAATTTAGTCCAGCCATTTTTGGGAAAACGAGTGAATTTGAAAAGTCACCGGAACATGTTTCTTTTCACAATTTTTGAACCACGTGTTTAATCACTATAAAATTCATCAATTAACCTTTAACTAGCCCGTTCATTTGATACCAATATTGTTCAAATCGGCTGTGTACTTTCTGAGATAATGAAGTTTCGTGATTTTCATATTTTGATACATTACAGACAAGGTAACAGACTGATTGCATTGAAATTCAATAGGGTGTTATGAGGCAGCTAGACCTTTCATTTGACACTAATTTCGAGGAAATCGGGTCAGCCATCTCTGAGAAAAGTGAGTGAGTTTAAGTAGTCTTCGGAATATGTTTCTTTTCAAAGCTGGATTTCACATTTTTAAACATAACAGGCAAAGTAATAGTCCAATTGCAAAAAAATCAATGGGGTCTTATGGGGTATGCGGTGACTAGACCTTTCATATAACACTGATTTTGTGGAAATTGGTCCAGCCATCTCTGAGAAACATGAGATAAATTAAACAGTCTTCAGAAGACGTTTCTTTAAATAACTCTTGAACCACATATTCAATCTATATAAAATTCAAAAGTTAAGTGTTTTTAAGATAGCCCGTTCATTTGATACCAATTTTATTGAAATCGGTTGTGTGGTTTCTGAGATATTGATGTTTCGTGACTTTTACATTTTTAAACATAACCTCTAAAAGAAAAATCCAATTGCAATGAAATTTAATAGGGTCTTATGGGGCAACTAGAACTTTCATTTGCATATAATTTCATTAAAATCGGTCCAGCCATCTCTGGGAAAAGTGAGTGAAAATAAAAATCTGCACATACACACACTACACACACACACACACACACACATGCACACACGCACACACACACACACACACATACATACAGAAAATGCTCAGCTCGTCGAACTGAGTCGAGTGATATATGCCATTCGGCCATTTAGAGCACTTTCATATCTTCGGTTTTGCAAGTGATTGCTATACCTTTCTAGGAGAAAGGCAAAAAATAAAAAATAATAATTAATTAGGAGTAAAATATTCGTGCTGAAGAAATAGCGAAATAAAAAAATGACTTTGAATTTCGTACACTTCAATCACGAGCAATACCGGGAACGTACGAATAGCACAATATCAAATTTAAATTTTGTTGAGGCCATATGTTTTGATCAAAGCAGTTACAGTTTTAAATAGTCTTTGAATTTCGTTTCTTTTCATAACTTTTGAACCACTTATCAAATTGCTATGGAATTTCTTACTTGTGAGTTTGAGAGACAACCCGTTCAAATGACACTAGATATGTTCAAATAAGTCGTGTGATCTTTGAGATAATAGACTTTCGTTGTTTTTTATAATTTAATACATAACGGTTGGAATAAAAATACGATTATAGTCAAATAAAATGGGAACCTATAGGAAAGCCAAACTTTTCATTTGACACTAAGATTGTTGAATTTAGTCCAGCCATTTTTGGGAAAACGAGTGAATTTGAAAAGTCACCGGAACATGTTTCTTTTCACAATTTTTGAACCACGTGTTTAATCACTATAAAATTCATCAATTAATCTTTAACTAGCCCGTTCATTTGATACCAATATTGTTAAAATCGGCTGTGTACTTTCTGAGATAATGAAGTTTCGTGATTTTCATATTTTGATACATTACAGACAAGGTAACAGACTGATTGCATTGAAATTCAATAGGGTGTTATGAGGCAGCTAGACCTTTCATTTGACACTAATTTCGAGGAAATCGGGTCAGCCATCTCTGAGAAAAGTGAGTGAGTTTAAGTAGTCTTCGGAATATGTTTCTTTTCAAAGCTGGATTTCACATTTTTAAACATAACAGGCAAAGTAATAGTCCAATTGCAAAAAAATCAATGGGGTCTTATGGGGTAATTAGAACTTTTAAATGACACTGATTTTGTGGAAATCGGTTCAGCCATCTCTGAGAAACATGAGTGAGATTAAACACTCTCCAGAACACGTTTCTTTGAATAACTTCTGAACCACACGTTCAATCTTCATGAAACTCGAAGGTAAAGGGTTTTTTAAGTACAGTCGTCGTTCGCTAACTGCAACATGTTTACATTGCAGTTATCGAATGCCGTTCGATAACTGCAACACTTGACACATGCCGAAATTTAGAGGGGGGTCCGTCACCACCATTTTTGTTTTCAATTTTTCAATGATGTCGAAATGTATTTTTTTAATGGAATAGTGGCAAAAAATAGGCAAGCTTTTTGATTAATCAATTTGATAGTCATATTTCCGCATCATAATTTATTGCGTTTTAGTAACTACTTTTCATAACCAATATGTAGGCGAAGATAAAGTTCATCACTACAGAAGACCATTTTACGAGACGTTTCTGAACTCAATTCACGAACGAAATTTTGACAGAAAGCTCGGAACCGGTGACATAACGCAAGTAAAAGCAACATCAATGTCAGCAGGATCCGTGACACCTGTCTTAAAATGGTCTATTCAACGCTAGGTCACAAAATATTGTTTGTGATCTACTATGCACTGCCTCACTGAGTAGGGAAAGCTAGCCAAACAATGTACAAGGAATATTTTTTTTCTCTTATAATACTTACGGGAAGTGAATCACATAACATGGTGATTTTGCTTCATTGATTAATAGTGGAGATCTATAATCTCCCATTTAGAATGAAGAGACAACAAGTAAACGAAATCGAAAAAATTCGAGAAAAATGAAAAAGTCCTTTTGAAATGTTTCTAGAGATTTAACAATTTTCATTTTTGAATGCATTTAGAATCCCCGCGCGAGATTTGTCACTTCAATGTCAAATATGACTTCGACTTCAGATTTGACGGATTGCGGTCCGATAACTGCAAAGTTGTTGCAGTTATCGGTTCGCAGTTAAAAAGCGTTGCAGTTAAAAGACTTGCAGTTATCGAACGGCGACTGTAGCTCGTTCATTTAAAACCAATTTTGTTAAAATCGGTTGAGTAGTTTCTGAGATAATGATGTTTCGTGATTTTCATATTTTTAGACATAACCTCTAAACTAAAAATCCGATTGCAATGAAATTCAATAGGGTCTTATGGGGAAACTAGACCTCTTATTTGCAATTAATTTCATGAAGATCGGTCCAGCCATCTCTGAGAAAATCGAGTGAGATTGGGAGAGCGTTACACACACACACATACGCACACACACACACACACACATACGCACACACACACACACATACAGAAAATGCTCAGCTCGTCAAACTAAGTCGATTGATATACGAGATTCGACCCTTTGGAGCACTTTTATACCTTTGGTTTTTCCAGTGATTGCTATACCTTTCTAGGAGAAAGGCAACATTAAAATTCAACTTTTTATTTCAAAGAATATCACGAATAACTTAGCATCAAACTATTTTAGAGCCATGTAGTCTTTGGCAAAGTTCTTCCCCATAAAATTTCCAAACTTTAAATGGTATTCAGTTGGTGACAGCATCAGGTTAAATACCCACTATTATTGATTGAATGTCAAAATATATTTGAAAAATCTTCTTTCCAAAGGATAGAAAATTTTTTAAGAAAATAAATTGACGATAATCAATCAGAAACAAATTTTTCCCTTATAGTTTGGGCCCTAAGGAACCTGCAAAAAATATGAAAGGTTAAGGTTTCATGAAAAGTTGAATAACTGGACATGTTTTTGGATTTAACATATGAAAACCCGTTTTTTTTTCAAAAAAGTCATCGGGGCCAGTTGAAAACAGCATTTTCTAGAGCTGCCGCCGTTTGTTCGTTACACCATTCCCTTCCATCTGGAGGGTGAGCAGACTTGATGCAATTTTGGGACACCCTAGTGATGATGTGATGTGGTATTTTGAAGTGAACGAAAGTTGTAGCATTTCGCAGCTGCTGGTAAAATCAGCAATTGCCCCATTCGAACCCATGCTCGAGTAAAAAAAAAAGCATTTAGCGTACAGTTTTCTGAAGCTCTGAAGAGCCTCAAAATTGCAATAATAATTGAAAATGTAACAAAGTTTGTTTAGTAGAATAACAAACCGTGACGTAATCCAAAAAATCTGGATTATTTGCCAAACATTCCGCAGCGTTCAAAAGTGCTTGACAAACCTTTCCGGTGATTCCGTATGTCTTTTGTTGGTGCCTTACCTGTGCTTGTTCCACCCACAAGTCTACCCAATCTGAAGCCTTCTTCCCGAGGAGATTGAAAATCGTATTATGTCTTTTTTTCGTTTAAATCCATTTAGTCTAGTCTAATCTACACTAACACAGTACTTAAAAGGATCCTGGAAAATGATATCCATCATTTAAAAAAAATGATTTCCATACATTTTTCTTGTCAACGGCCAGGCCTACTGTGACGCGCAATATAAAACAATGTAATCTAAGAACGGGACAATCCGTACCAACCGATCCGTATGTAAGAAGTAATATACCTAATTCGTTGGGAGAGATAAAGCTAAAAAAGTACACTCCTTTGTTGACCAATCTCCTGGGATGGAACATAAGTATTTCCTCCTTATGTTCGGGTTTCGAAACCAAGGATATAGCGCCTTTACTAGTTTCAACTGTTATGGTTGGAACTTGAGTACTAAGATTTGAGATTTTGTATATGAAAAATAAAAAGCCTATTACGCGTTGAAACCCGATCTTCGTTTTAGTAAGTAAAGTAAGATAACATCAGGATTTGCCGTGGTAGGCAATGCGATCGAAAACTTGTTTTAATCTCGTGCGTGGATGTAAAATGCTTAACATATGTACAAACAAAGCCGAATACTAAACTGACGATTCTTGTCGAGTTTGCCTGATTTGTATTGGTATTCCAGGAACAATGATTTAACCCGTTATCTGCCTACCTGAATATTGGTATTAATAAATTCCACAAATCACGCGATACAGATTTGCAGGAATCCAGTTGGTGCAATGCACTGTTATTAAACATAACTGAGGCGAAAAACCAAACTAAAAAAAGAACGCTCTCACCAGCCCCAATGCCATCCAGATCCTCTCATTCAATCCTCATCCCGTGTCCCTAATCGATCATACTCATCGATCTGTCGAGTATCACTCGGCTCCAAGTTGCAGAAAAAACTCTGGACATTCAGTATCCCTGCCACTTTTGCGAGAACTCCTCCTTATGGCGCCTTCGGGATCCTTCGATTAGGGCAGCGGTTCTCAACCTTTTTTTGTCCGCGTACCCCTTGGCGATATTTGTCATATCTACTGTATCCCCTGACTTGGAATGTTTTCGCAGAGTAGTGGTAGATCTTGCTGTGGTAGTCTAGTTCAAGTTTCAAATGAAACTATGGTTAATTTGATTACTACAGTCGTGTTTTAAGGTGGAACGGGACGGAATCCAAGCATTATTTTATCATAGTTAACAGTACATGGTTACCAAATTTTCAATTTTTTTGTTGCCACAAAATTCAACAGAATCATAATTTTGAACATTTTGATATGCTAGCGCAGCTTGCTGTTGATAATGCTGACAACACTGGCGCACAACCTAACACACAATTGACTTGAAACTAGAAAAGAACACAAACCGGGATTTTTCGAGGTGTTACATTTTATAGGTAAGTTTCAGATCATTCCGGTAAATTTTTCGTGTAAATTAGTTACGATCGCGATGTTTATTAGTGTTAAGAGAATAGAATAATTAGTTTGAGAGGTTGCGCGACTGCTTTGTACGAAATTAACGATATTTTATGACGCATTCAAAAATTCGGTAGTATGCAGGAGGAAGCCACCGGTCATCCCATGTTTGGGTTCCGTCCCGTTTCACGTTAATAGCAAGATTGAACAACAAATGGGGTATTATGAAGAAAAATTGCTTTGTCCGCCATTACTGATTTCTCTTTCGAGTACCCCCTGAAGGCTTTCGAGTACCCCCAGGGGTACGCGTACCCCAGGTTGAGAACCGCTGGATTAGGGCTTCAGGCTCAGGCTGCCTCAGTCAGGCTCAGATGTTTGCTCCACAAATTCAAGAGACATCACTTCCTAGTTCCAGCTTGACCTTCATGCACCGACTCACCCTTCACTGCTTCTTCATAGCAGACAATCAACCAATGCAGCTGACATTTGTTGGCACTATCCGAAAAGAATAAATTCGAAAATATTCAACGAGAAAGTTGTGACGCAGCAAAAAATCGCGTCCGTTCGCGTTCATGGTTTACTTCGATCTTTTTTTAGTTGAAATCCTTTTAAAAGAAAAACATCAACTTAGAAAATTTGAAGTTGAAACTTTATGACGTTTCAAAACCCATCTACTTTTCACCATCAAACCCGATGGGTTGAAATTCATTCTTCACTTTACAGAAAAAAAAAATTCAAATTAAACTAAAGCCTCTAAGTCATACGCCAGGTGTGCAATGGGGTTTTCTCCAAGCAGCGCGTGCAGTCTGTACTCCACCGTAGATAGTCCGCAGTACCTTCCATTTAAAAACTCAAAGAGCGTTAAGGTCCTCCGCGAGAAGCGTTGCTGTCTCGATTTCGTAGAGGACTTCCGGTCTTATCAGGGTTTTGTAGAGCGTCAAATTCGTGCGTCGTTGCTTTCGACTCGATCGAAGTGTCTTCCGGAGTGAAAAGTAGGCACGATTTTCAGCCTGAATGCGTCTCTGGATTTGGTGTTATTGTCGGCGGTTACCAGTGACCCAAAAAACACGAACACGTCAAACACCTCAATCTCAGCACCGTCTACAGAGACTTTAGTTGGAAGGCTGATGTTGGATTCTCACTCGCATGTATTTCGTTTTCGACGCATTTATTCGCAGTCTGATTCGTCCGGCTTCGGCTTCCAGTCAGGTGTATGTTTCCTCCGCCGTCGCAAAGTTACGTGTTATGATGTCAAAGTAATCCGCGAAGCCCAGAAGTTGAACAAACCTAGTGAAATCGCCTGCCGTGTCGATACCCGCTCTCCGGATCACACCCTCAAAGGCGATGTTAAACAGCAAACAGGAAATTCCATCACCTTGTCTTAACCCTTTGCGCGTTTCAAAGGGGCTCGAGAGTATCCCCGAAACACGCACGTCGCACATCGCCTGCGCCATGTTGGCCTTGATCAGTTGAGCCAGTTTATCCGGAAATTTGTTGTCGTGCATGATCTGCCATTGATGTTCACGATAGATTGAATCAAAAGGCGCCGAGAAGTCGATGAATGTTTGATATGTGGCAAGTTGCACTCGCGACATTTCTGTAAGATCTGTCAGATTGAGAGGATCTGGTCCGTGGTGGCGCGGGCTATCATGAAGTTCGCTTGGTATTGGCCCACGAACCTCCTGGTTAAAGGTGATAGACGACGGAACAGAACCCTCGAAAGTGTTTTGTAGGCGGCATTGATAAGCGAGATACCGCGGTAGTTGTGACACTCCAGCTTGTCGCCATTCTTGTAGATGAGGCAGATGACTTCCTCCATCCACTCGTCTGGCAGTTTTACCTCCTCCCATATCCTGGAAACGGCCCATTGCAGCGCTCTAGCCAGTGCCTCTTTCCCATGTTTAAAAAGCTCGCTCGGCAGTCCGTCTTTGCCTGCGGCTTTGTTGTTCTTCAGCTTCCCGATCTCACAAATAGCTTCATGAACAACGGGGGCTATAACTCGGTCATCTGCTGCTGGTGCTCCGAGGTCAAGAGTAACACCAATCAGGCAGGTTTTACTTCCCCGGTTGGAACTCAATGAAGTGTTATTGCTAAGAGAACTGGTCGACCAATATTGTCGAGGCTTGGCCTCATTTGGAAATCGAGAAAAGTCTTCGTGGGTAGAGTACCGATCGAGTATAATCTTGTAACGAAACAAAATTTGAAGTTACGAATTTCGAAGGTACTGCACTTCTCAGTGATTCCGATGCGTCAGAATTATGACATCGAGCTAGACTCTGAATTCCAAAATGTACGAAAAAGACCAAAATGCACTTTTTCGTTGATTCAGCTTCCTTTCCCTAAGATACATACACTACAAATGAAAAGAAAACTATTTTGTTCTAAAACTTTTGAGAAATATTGGAAAAACGTTTTGGCGTAACTGCCAATTGGTTGCAAAACCTGGCGTCACTCCATACAAGGTGCAATTGTCTATGTTAAGTCGTTTTACTCGACTGTTTAACTACTGTCTGTTTGTCTGAGTTTAGTCGTTTAATTCGACAAATATTCCATGGAAAGGGGAAAAGGGGAAAGGGGGATTGAATTCTTGTATTGTATATTAATATTTTTACCAACACTCAGCCTTAGGAAGGTCTGAAGTCACCGTGTCCTTTCCTCCTACTAGTGGATATTTGCATCAGATGAAATAATTAAAACGTGTATGTATATTACGGCGGGTAAATTTAATCGATTTGCCAGAACGTTTTTATGGTTCTATTTGGGGCCCCAAACAATCCTGACACTACCTAAAGTGGATTGATCGATAGCTGTTCCTGATTGGGCGTACCTTAACACTTCGATAGTCTCACTGGAGGCCACTAGCCTTAGTCTTCAGATTGCCCATCTTCAGAGCACTATAACTCGCAATGCGGTCTTCGGACACATCCGTAGTAAAATATATATCACAATTGGGTACAGAAACTAACTACATTGAATGTTGAAAAGCTTCTATTTATTAGTTATTCTCGACTCTTTAGCGCGGTTCAGTAATATTGCTTAACGATCGAATAAGAACTGACTCTGGTATAAGTGGGGTACGGCATTATATGCCACTAGTGGTGAATTCAGCACCCGATCTCGCAAGATCGAATGTTGTTTGCTATCCTTATTTGACCTAATCTGATAAGCGCGATAGCACGATAAGAGTAAATTATAGCGAGAGAAAAATATTGTGGATCACGTTTGAGTTGCCAGTAAATCTTACTTATCAAATCTTAAACAATAGCTCTCTAAGAAAAAATATGCAAAAAAGTTTTCCTTTATTAATTTTCATACAAATTCATGTACATGCATATGTAACGCATCAATCAGAGGCACGAGTAATCCATATTCGGCAGGTTTAGCATTGTCTGGGGGCCTAAATTGATCAAAAAAACAGTTTGTTCTGGCTCTGTGCTGTCAAGTTTGCATTTTTCCTTGTAACGATTACCCACCTTAGCGTAAATGTTTTTGTGCATGTGTTTGGTGGGTTTCTATGTGTGTTTGTGCGTATTTGTCTAATTGAAACTGCCGATGCACAATAACTGACGTTTGGTCGAAACACGATTGATAAAACTAATTCAACTGCGAAGCAGAGTAGAAAGTAGTCAAGTTTTTACGCCAAGCTATGCGAACAATCTGCGAGAAAAATGCATGTTTATTCGCATGAACTGACGTAGTGGTTTTTCTGGATTAATTACCATGGGCAGACTCGTATAATCCATGGGGCCTCTATTCAAACATCAATCTTCATAAAATTGACAGACTATTTTGTTGAAATTGTATCCCCATATAATTACTTGGGCTAAAATAACAAAAACGCGTTTTCTCGCAATGATGGTGTTGGTTGTTACGTCAACTATGTAAACAGGGGCAGTACAGTTGAATCGAAATAACAGGGGAGAAGTGATGAAAACGACTGGAGTACTAAATAATGCAAAAAATAATTGCTCAAAACTTCATCAATAGCGCTGATTATTTTCCCTGTATTTTACTCTGATTCTTTGTGAGGTTGGACAATTAGCTGCGAATAATCCAACGATCTCAAAAAATCACCACTAGAATAAATGAGTCGAAAGTGGACATAACAACCTTTCCGTATGAAATCAATATTATACAGGAACCAAAGAGTAAAGACGACTGCAAGCAAATACGACGCCGATAGGGACAAACTAGCAATCAAAACATCGTAAAAGTAAATACTCTATGCCTGACAACGGCGTTGAGCTGCACAGTCGTAGGAAAACGCAATCGAACTGCAGCGTGGAATTTTAGCATGCAGTAACGCTGATTAAAGCCAGTGTCATGCAGTGATATTATTCTGTGCGGCGCCAAAAGATCGGGGTAATTCTTTTAACTACAGTTTCTTTCATTCGATTATTTTTGCTTAGTATAGAGATCATGTCGCGTTCTATTTACGGGTTCTTCTGGAAACGGTTTCTCTGTTCTTGTGTTTTTCGAAGGAGCAGATATCGATTTTAAGTGAAGAATTCGTTTCCGCCTTGCTTTTTGTCGATTTTACTACTGTCCTCGCAGAAGCAATGGATTTGTGGTGTTGTTTCACTTACGAAAAACATAAATGGCCTTATCGTGCTACTTTTTATTATTATGTGTGATTGTGTCACTTAACAATGATCAACGTCGTTTAGTTGTATATGTATTTAGTTTAGTTTAGTGTTTATAATCATGAGTATCGGTTAAATGTGTTGTTTTGCATTCGCATATTTCCCGTGTTCGAGCTGAACTTTGTGTGATTCGTGGCTTATGAGTACTTTTTCCCGTTTTGTAGACACTACATGCACTGCTGTGGAGTTTACTTATTACTCAACTGCTTGGAATGGTGAATGTTCTAACGACTTTTTTTATATATATTATAACGAGTAGAGTTGTTTCCGAACGGACGTGTGTAAAAAACTGGATGTAATAATCAATATCAAATTCCGTAACTTTCGGTTTTGCGTTATGGTTTTAGGAGCTGACGTATGTAATAATCATATAAGACGTTTTTCAGCTTAAAATGCTTTAAGAATCAATCAGAGCCTTAAAAATGTCAGATACAAAATTTTACAATTTCTGTGCGGTTATCAGTTTTACGAATAATTTTCATTTGTTGTAAAAATAAGATTCAAGTTCATATTGGCTAGAATCCGTTAGAAAGTTTGTAGTTTTTGTTTGTAAAGTAATAAGTGCCTTACAGTTTGGTTCTTATTTTGCTTCGTGTAGACGTTATTTGTTTCATCAAATTTTGGCGGTGGACTTTGTTTACCTTTTGGTTAAAATCTTGACGGGTTTATTAAATTTAGAGATACGGATTTTATGTTGGCTTTATCGGTTTAATCATTTTTATTTATTAAGTGAACCGAAGGAAATGAAAAAAAATCTTAGTAAAAGGATTACGAACATTCCAGAAGTCGCTGAATGGGCTGAAAAATCTGTTGAAAACTATAAAGAGAGATATTATGTATAACTTAACAATACTAAGAAAACCATAAATGAAATGTAAAGAGACTAGAGAAATTAAACATAAAAAAATAAATCCATAAAATAAAAAATTCAATTTATTTTTTCTTATTTTGTGTGTTGCTTTGAATAGTTTGGTTTCAATTTGAAATTTTGTTACAATTACTCTTAGCGGTTTTTTTATTACCTCCTAAATAATAAATACATTACATTTTACGCGTAAGTTACAGACACGCTGTGCTTGCCAGCTTTACCTAATAGCTTGTAGTTTCGTATAATTTCTGTAACAGAACCTCACCTCACCACTGGATCAAGTTACATTCTCAGCATAACCGTACCAATCCAGTCTGTCTGCACGGTCCCCCGTGGCATCTACCATGGTACTACCGATTTTCAACATCGCTTTTTTTCTCCTCAAGATTAGTCTGTTCGTTAGCCATTTTCTTTTCTTTTCAATAATTGGAATACTTTGTTTTGACACTGATATTAGTTTACCGTTTCCAATTTTACACGCTACACACTGAAGGAAACTGTACAGAGAAATGAGCTTCATTTTCTTGTTTTTATAGTCGTTAATGTAAAACATAACTCCATGTGATTTTTAGTGTTCCACTTATTCAATACACTTCTAACAAGTTTGTTTATTCAGTACAAATTCTAGAGTTCCACAGTTCATGTGTGTAGCATTCGATTACTTTTCGCAAAATCTACTTAGAATAGCTACTAGATTGCATTAAAAAAACGATAAATGGCTGCTGCACTTCCGAATGGAATGCAGACGAGTTGCTGAGTGTGTTTTCGAAAATAATTTATAATTTAAACTCACACACAAACTGAACAGAAAACCTGTCTCTAAATTAGACGCTGTTGAAGCTAAAGAAGAACGCTAATAATAAACGGGAAGCTAATCCTATGTAATGTACAGTAAAATAAGACAATCTCTTGTACCCTTCCAACCTTGGAGTTGCCTGGGGCAGCTCTTTTTCGGGACGGTATCTAATAACTAATTATTGTGTTTGCTTCTCGGTCCACACCTAATAATATGCTGTTTTGTAAAATTCAAAAAACTTCTCTATTTACTTCTATATAAACAAACTATCTAACAAACAAATTTGTTGTAAAATAATTTAAACAAAAATATGAAAATATCAAACAAAAGACTCAATCGACTAAGTTTCTACTATATGCTAGAATTTTGTTTCTGCTCGCGGGGGCGAACAACATTAAATTCCCACCGCTACCGGCGTCGTTATATAATATATATAATAGTTTAGTAATGTATTTGATGTTTTAGTTTTGTATCTATGCTGAGATAAATGCACACGCGTAAAATCACCTTCCTAGTCCTGTAAATTCATATCTCTCTACTACTCCTACTTCTTCTTCTGCAGCTTTTGATCTTTTTCGGCCTTCTTCTCGGCCTTCTTGATCTGCTTCTCACGCTCCCGCCGTTCTTTCTCGTTTTGCTTGCGTTCCTTCTCGTTCAGGCGCCGTAGCTCCTTGATGTTCCGCTTCAGGTGCTTCTTGTCCTCGCCACCGACGGCCAAAATTTTGAAGTCCGGCTTCTCTAGCTGCAGCAGCGCTCCACCCTCGACCGAGTGCTTCACGAAGGCTGGAATGTGATGTTCGAGACCGATTCCCAGCAGCCACTGGCAGACCTACAGAGTGAAGGTGTGTAATCTTGTAACTAAATCTAAGACTATTTTTTTTTTTTGTTCAAATGTTCCTACAAAACAAAAATGTGAAATTGAAAAGTCTTTTTCGAATACCTTCAATACTACTGAATTATTGTCATGAGCACCAAAAGAAAATATGGGCTTTTCTAATGTGAAAATTACCCTGGATCTAGATTAACTCATCTGCGTTATCGATATTGGACCGATAACGGTGTTCGACTGGGTACAAAGGAACAATTGAACTGGAAAATCACCCAATTTAGCAGTGAAATTGCTTAAAATGAGGGTTATATCTTGCTGCGATAAACTGTTCATAGGGCAACAACGGTAGGTTCATAACTCTTATCTTCAAGCATTCATAGTTCTGAAATGAACTGATTCCATGATTTTCAACTAGAAATGTGTGCTATAGAACGCTGATGATCGCACCACACCGGTAGCATCGAACATTTTGCTTGGCCGCATATAATAAATTTGCTCTCCGCTTTGTCCTCCGGTAGCTGTGCCAGCAAGATATCCTGCAGCATACGATGGTACCTGTTGCTGTCGTATGCAAAATAAAAGTAAGGTGTTCTGCAGTGCCTTAAAGTTGACTCGTACGCAGCTCTCGTTTCCTAATGCCGCGTACCTCTAACAGCCATACTCCACTCGCTACCGTGTGACGAACAAAAATGAAGCTGAATTTTCTACACGCAGTCTTTTGTATAGAGTTGAGCGTAGATTTTTGCTTTGAAGGCGTGGCCACGCAGTCTCGAGAAAGAGAAACGAAACGAAACACTTTGTTAAGTCAGAATATGTAGACAGTGGAATTTTTTCCGTCCATGTTATTGTTATCCGTGCTCGGGAAGCAAGGTAATAGCGAGGGAAATGTATGAGAAAGCTTGGCTTTGGAACTCTTCACCTATTTTCACCATTAAGCAGTAAAGCAACAATGATCGAACAATTGTCACACATTCTATCTATTCACCGACACATAAATGACTAAAATGCATTAGGTCGTTCGCTTATTATAATCTTTTGAAATCTAACGCAACATTTCCTTGTTCCATATCCTTATTCTATACATATTCATCCTATAGAAAGTCAAACTGAACTGGAAACCTATTGAATCCCGCTTCAAACATAACGATTACATTACGTTCCGCACGGGGGAGCCCTATGTCAAACGTCTGGAGGGTAAACATTAAATTCCAGCGGTGACTTTCAGTTTTCGATCAGCATTTCGACGAATTCCGGCGTTTGATATTCTGAGGAAGACTGGAAGAATCCTCCAGGACCACGCAAAGATTAGCCGTGAACCAAATTCGCAGTAGAGCTACAGATACGCTGTTCTGAGGCAAGGAAAAATCATAGGAAGCTCGTTGAACCAGTTCTTTGAATTCACACACATTATCGATGCTTTTATGGTGAAACGGGACGTGGTCGCGATCAACTCGATTTTTGAAATCTATTTTTTTTCGATTTATGAAGACTACGTACATGAAACTTTGATCAATTTTTTTCACAACTGTTGCATGCCTGAAGTAGTTTTTTGAGTGCTGTTTATTTAGTGGAAGCCGAATTTTTTACTATCAAAATACAGAAGTAAAAAGAACTCTAACCTCAAAATTGCATAGGAAAAGGCCACAATCCCGTTTCACCTTAATATTCGGTGAAATCGTTCCACTAAACCGTTTGCTTGCGGATGGTGAGTTGTCGTGCGTATATGATGAACACCCAGAATATACAAGTCAACTCCCTGAACAGATGCGACTCAAATTACCTTCCTCGGTCAGTTGTTAGGTTCTCTGGAATCCCAAATCTGGAAGTCCATGTGGAGTAAAGTGCTTGAGCTACTGATGCTGCTGTCATGTCCACTAATGGGACTGCCTCTAGCCACCATGTAAAATGATCGACCATAGTCAATAGGTAGCGATGACCATGTGAAGGGGGAAGAGGTCCTACCAGATCAATATGCAAATGTTGAAAGCGAGCTTCGGGAACGTAGAATTTGCCTAGCGAGGACGTAGTGTGTCGATGTACTTTTTGATCGCTGACAAGCTAAGCAATGTTTTACAAGCTTATTTTAATTTATTGAAATGGCGGCAACACTTTTGGCGTGAGACAGTGCATCGGCGACGTGATTTTCCTTTCCACGGAGGTACTGGATATCCGTTATAAACTGTGATATAAAACGGAGATAACGTTTTTCATGTATTCTGTTGTTAACGCGTAAGTCAGTGAACAGTGATAGTTGAAGATAGTAAAAATTGCGTCCTTCCAGGAACAGCCAGAAGTACTATCCCCATATAAAATTTACAGCCATTTTTATTGAAGTTGATTCTCGTCCAAGAGTTTAGTACTTAACCCTCTAGTGCCCAAATTAATTTCTAGATAGGCTTCGGTAGAATCACTATGTATCATTACAAACACTTTTTAAGTATTTATTGAAGCTTTTCGGAGGTTTGACTGAGGCCCGCCAAATGGCGACATTGGGCACTAGAGAATTAAGTACTTTCCGAGAAAAAAAAATTCACAGTGTGGGAAACACTCCATTTCCTAACTGTTGCAGGCCGGCTTCAGCCGCCATATTCAATGCAATGCTAGCGGCTTAGACGGATCGGGGTAATGAAGGAGAGAGGCTTCCGTCAACGATTTTTTGCAACGCTCGAAACTCAATAAGGCAGCATCTGTCCAGCTCAATTAATGAACGTCGTCATTGATGACTAGATTTCCGAGAAACTTTACTTCCTGCTGGGCAAACACGCTTTTCTCCAAATTAATCACGAGTCCATGCCGCCGTAAGGGTTCGACGACCATTTGCAGATGATTCTGGTGCTCCTGCAGAGATTCAGAGGCGATGAAGATGACAACAAAATCTAGGTCATCAAAAATGCAATTCACGTAGCGGGTGAATTCAAACAAGCCAAACGGTGTGTGACCGCTGTTTTTGGAATCTCTACCACCTCTACCAACCCCTGGTGATATATTCGCTCCAAATCAAGTGCTGTAAAAACGGACTTACCGTGCAGCAAATTCAACAGATCGGGAAAGTGCGGGACCGGATAGCGATCAGGTGTTGTGACCTACTGTAGTCGCCGGTAATCTCCAACGAATTGTCATCGTTCCTTCTTTTTGGGCACGCATTGTAGTTCCAGGTAAATTGACGTCTTACCCCAAGATCCGTGGATAGCAATTTTTTTCTATACGTTCGAATGTGACTTCCGTTAGCGGCATACAGTTGTTGAGGAAGTTTTCAGCCGCCTAATTTTCGCTTCAAGGGGTTCTATTTGCTCTTATAATTTACTATCGTGTCTGGACTCTGCTTCTTTGTGTGCTATCCCCTGCTGTGGATAACGGATTAGTGGAAGTATCCATGATTTTATCCACCATTTCCGCAAGTTTTTCAATTGTGGCGTCATGACAAGCTAATACCGGTTGTATTTTCAGCGGAAGACATTGATTAAAAAGCATTTTTAGTAGATTTTCGTCAACGCCCAAACCGGCAGACAATTCTCTCATTTTTGCCGAGAGGTGCGTCGGTCTCATGTCACCAAGGTCCTAGGCTCCTAGCAGCTGTTCGAGGCAAAAAGTGCCTTGCACCCCCTGAAAGTTGGCGCCTATGCATCTCGCCCAAAACGGGTATTCACAAGGAATAAAAAGAAATACAAACAAACAACACCACTAACCTGCTCATTGGACCATTCCTCAACGGGGCCGCTCTTCCACTGGTGCGAATCCCGAAGCCGGTCGCTCGAGAAGCTCGACGTCGATCCGGACAGATCTAGCGTACGGCTCGGCGAATACGCTCCCGGCGAGGTCGACCCACTGCTAACGCTGGACGGCGACGGAGGTCCCTGGGAACCGGTTCCACCTTGTTGGTTGCCGGCCGCAGGCGGCTGCTGCTGCTGCCATGGACTGCTACTTCCTGGAGGAGACAGATTTTGTGGGAGAATGTTTTTCACTGCGAGCGTTCGAAGCAGACCGGATGAGACGAAACACGAGAAAGAAAAGAAACACCCAAAAGAACTACAATTATCTTTTGGCTCCTACATTCATCACGAAAGCTAAGCATGGCACTAAGTTGAATATTTCGATTATTAATTTATGATACATTGCACATTCATAGGACAATCAACTAAATATCGGAAAGTCGTACCTTTTGGTTGAGCTTCATTCACTGCTTTCTTGATTTCGACTAACAAATTTTGAGACAATGAAGCGGCTGGGCTAACATGACGTTGATTGATTTCAGAGTAATCATCACTAGAGTCCCGCGAGGAACCATCGTCTACCGTTCGACGTTCCGCAAGTCGCTCTTTGAGCTGTTCTGCGAGCATGGGAGGCGTTATGCCTTTTAATCCCTTAGGCCTTCTGGATGGATACATCCAACTCTCGCTCGACACACCACTGTCCTTCAGTTTGTCAGTGGAAGAACCGAGGTCACTATCATATGAGGAAGCATTCAAATCGGAACCGTAACTTGAGTTTAACTTATTATCTGCGGAAGCATTCCGGTAGATATTTGGGATGGTCGAGTGCTGAGTCTGCGTCAAATTATGATGATGGTCACTGCGATCTTTGTTCACCTGAGCGTATACAGGAAGACCTGCGTTCTCTTGGCCGTTCTTAATACTGTTCAGTTGTCGATTGATGATCTGTGGAGTACTGTACAATCCAGTGTACTCATGCGACACTGAAGTGGAGTCGGTGATTTCCTCCTCACTCTCATCGAGCGCGCAATCCGATCCGCTATTGCTATGACTTTTCTTACCCGGAAGACGCTTGGACAATCCTCCACGTGCTACCAGATCGCTCTTGCCTTTGTTCAGTGAGTTATCGAGCAGCTCATGCTGTGGGATAGCCGTATCCAGCTCATCGTCTTTCTGAACAGGCAGCTTTCTTTCGACGGTAGCCGTTTTGCCGTCCTCGCCTTCACCATCAGGCGAGAGGTCGGAAAATTCGGTATCCGACAACTCCGTTTCAAGTTTTTGAAATACCGGCTTGGGCGGTTGTTTGCGAGTCATTTGCGGCGTTAACTTTAAACTTGTACTGTCGTAAGGTAGTTTTACAGGAAACCCAGCTTTGCGCTGGGTTTCCTGGAGTTCCTGTTCTAGGTGGATGACTCGGTCTTTCAGCTTTTTAACCAGCGCATTATACTCGGTGTCCTTCTCCTGCAGATGCTGGAGGTAGTATTCTTGGAATTGGATCTGAGGAATATAAAAAAAAAACGTTGGTAGAAGTGGAAGAACATTGTATGGAAAAAAAACTCACCATATCACGCTCCCGATGTTGATATTCGCGTAGAATTTTCTTTACACGACCATACTTTTTCTCCAAAGTAGCATATTGGGTCTGACTTTGTTGCAACATGTTTTGGTAGTTATTGGCTTCCTTTTTGATGTTGGCCAGTTCCCGTTCAGTTTGTTTCACCCGTTCCGTTAGCAGTTCCGCCTCGTTGCAGCTCTGCTGGTACTTGATGAGCTGATCGTGTCGTGTGAAAAAAAGCGTAGCGGTTAGATTTGATTGCCAAAATGGTTGGGTAGTTTAGCGTGGAAAGAAAGAAATAATATGAAACCATTTGTCCTCTGCAAAGTCTAGTAAAGTAAATTTACATGCCGTTTTTAGGATTGGTGTTTTTATTTCGGGAGAAGGGAAAATTTTCAAATCAATAAAAAAAAGTGCGAGGTGTTTTGAATGTAGCTCCACACGGTAATTACTTACGCATTTAGGCTCTAATTGAATGTGTTGTGAATGATTTGTATTTCATTGAAGTTTGAATAGTGTTTTTTTTTTCTATTCGAAAAGGTGCGATTAAGTGTACATAGGGACATACACAATGTGAAACTTTTTCGGGGGCCGAAAGGTTACAGGACGAAACTAGCACACAACACACGTGGGATACGATTGACAAGAATTTTATGAGATTGAGGACATGGAAGCGGCACTCGAGGGTTATTTGGTTAGTATAGAGAAGCGTGACGATTTATTACCTTCGGTCGTTTAAGTAAACGGTTTAAAATTAAAAAAAAGGATTGAATCTCAGGCCCGAATTCATTTAAAGAAAATTTTGAATAGAAGAGACAAATACAATTTCAAATCCCACTTACCTGTTGTTTGAGACTTAGGATATCGCCCTCATGCAGTGCAATGGTTTTAAGATTCTGGAAATTTTATATTGCAGGGTGTTTATTTTCAGTACAATCAGTTGTATTCAATATTGAGTTAGTGAGAGTGGTAGAACACATTGTAGTGAAAGAGAATCGTTTTGGGAAAATGCCGATTCTTTCAGACGGAGCAAAGTATTATGAACATATGAGATCAACATAAATATGTTCTGTACATTTCGTCGAATGGAACAAAAGTGAAGAAATGACTAAATATTTGTGACATGCATATATCTATCAAGATGAAGCCAATTATTCTAATAAAAAGAATCATTTTTCAATCGAAGGGTTATTACACAAAACATGTTGCATCAATACTGGTATCAAAAATAACCTAATTAAACGAATCTATTTATCTACACTAGACAAAAAAATGTTTTTGCCGACATGTGTTGTCAGTCGAAACTAGTTATTAATTTGTAACTACTTTTCATTAATAAATATAATAAAAAAGCATGAAGTTGCCAAAATAACAAAAAAATGTAAATTTAAAAAATGATGAAAACGGCTTATTTTTGAGTTGCTTAATTAAATACTACTTTTTATATATGCATGCATAAGTTCATATTATCTATGAGAAGGGGTAAATGAGACTTTCACCTTACCGTTCTATTTCGTAAAGTTAATTGATGAATGTCCGGTTATAATCGGTATTATTTTAATAATATTCGGAGCATAACAGTGCAAAACTTATTTACTACGATCAATTGTATAAAAAAAAAGAGAGAACATCTACAATCTACAGCTTATAAGCAGTAAATAAGGTGATGTCCAAGTGATATAATATCAATGCAAGGCTGTTAAAAAAGAAATTACTTAATCGCTCGATGTGCGAGGGTTGTTTATGTGTAATGAGTTTGGTTACAAAACAGAAAAAAAAAGTCTAACATCGAAACATAGAAATGAGGGAAACAATACAACAAAAAGCTTCGTATGTTACGGACTGTCGCGGCTATAAAATAATAAACTGACACAATGAATGAATAAATCATTTACCGCTTTATGCTGCCAGCATTCCAATGACGAGGCGTTAAGTAGAGAACGAGAAATGAGAACAAATATGAACGAAAACCGCAGCCACAAATAATTTAAAAAAATTCAAGCACATTGAAATTCAATTAAATCCTACTTAAAAATTTCATTGAAAACTGTTCAACTCACAATCCGTCACAGTTGCTGTGAGGTTTGATTTTCACTTCATAACATGAAAAGAACGATTTTTATGAATGATCAAAGCCAAGATACAAATAAAATTATTCTAGCTTTAAAACTGGAAACATTAAACAAAGAATGGTGATTGAGTTCTTATTTTCACTGGAGATTGAATCGTTCATTCGTAATATGTTCATGTTAGGTATATGACTGGTAGTAGAAAACTTACCTCCTGCAAAATCCTTCTTAGCGATTCCACATCACTGGAACGTGCCGCCTCCGTCTCGAAAAGTGATTCGGCTTGCGCAGCCGTAGGACTGACCGGTCCCTCCGACACACTGGAATTGGCCGAAACCGGTAGTGTGGAATCCTCCGAAATCTCCGTGTTCCGTCGGAGGTATTCCTCCAATTGTCGCTTGACTCGCTCCTCTTTCTCCCGGTCAGCCTGAAGGCTTTGCCTTATAAGTTGCGCTACTTCGGAATTCTCCGGATCACGCTCTCGTCCGATTTGGAACCGAACCAAACCGGATGTATTACGCAGTACGGAGGCAGCGTATGCCTGCGTAACACCGACTAGACTTTTACCATCGACTTCAATGATCTGATCATTGACCTACGGAAAGTGACAAACAAAAACATTTAAATAAAAATACAACGCTCGTATAATCTGGAACATTACTTGTATTCTTCCATCCCTTGCAGCTGCGCCATTATCTGTTATAGTTTTAACAAAAATTCCAAGCTTTTCCAAACCAGCATCAGCACCAACCCCCATTCCTAGAATACAACCGGTAAAACTGTAACCATCTTAATCTTCACATCCAGTCATTCGTACTTACCAATAATACTTAGCCCCAAGCCCTCGGGGCCTTTCATTAGCTCAACCGGAAAGACATCCATCTTCTCGACTCGCTTTTCCAGTTCATATTCGGCTGACGCCGCAACCGGATCGACGTCCTCATTGCGTCGGTCATAATCGTTGACCGAGAAGGTGGAAAATACTTGCATAGGTTTAGTGCTGAATTTCACCTTCGTGCTTTTCTTGATAACTCTGCAGTCCTCTTCGTCATCATCGCGATCTGAATCCAGCAGACCGGGAACTTCCATCCAAAAGTTACCATCTTCGTAAAAGTGAACACCGTCCTGATTAACGAACACCTCCTTGCTCTTCACGGGTGGATACTCCGGAATTAGGAAACCAGAATTGTTGCTTTCGTCGCCGGAAACGTCCGCCTCGGCATCGTTCGTTTGCTGTTCTTCCTCGGGCTTACTATTACTCAGATTGAAGCTATCAGAGGTGGTAACACTTGGCATTGAGGAATCGGCCGAGACATACGAATCCTGCAGGATGGACGACGAATCGAGAATGGTTTGGTTGAGCAGATCTGTCGTATTGTTGCCATTGCTGGTTTCCTCGATCTGACTAGTGGAATTGTTACGACTCGGCGGTGCCGGTGGTTCCGGTAACGTGTTAACGCTACCATTCAGTTGGCTCACGCCGTTAGTGGTAGCAATGGGAGCGTGCGGCGGAGGTGGAGGTGGCTTTTCTCGGACTGTAGCAGTCTTGGGTGCTTCCAGGACGTCTTTCAGCCAGTCCGGTTCGTCGGAGCTGCTGGGCGCTTGACCCGAATCGGGCGGTGATAAAGGAGGCGATTGCTCGTTGGCGTTCGTATCTAGCGGGGGTGGTAACGGTGGCGGTATTTGACGCTTCTGTTGCTTTTCTGTTTCTTCAGCTTTGGCTTTATTGTTGAGCAATATCTGTTCCACTTCTCGGGCTTGTTCATCGGAGAGCAGCGGTTGTTGTCTGCGTGGGAGTAGGAAAATAAATTCGTTATTAAATGACATTGGGATTGTACCTACTGTGGTTAGTTTGGCGAAGTTGGAAAGTTTCCGTTTAGTTTTGTAAAGTTGTTTTAGCGATATATCAATAGACCTTTCATGCCTCGATACCGAATACCTAACCTTTAAATTATGTGTTCTAAATGCGTCCTTCGTTTTGATTTTTGATACTAATGTTTTCCAAACCTGTTTCTGTCACACCGGTTTACTACATGTGCTGGTAACTCGTTAACTACCATTCGCCTCCTTTTTGATTATGTACTAGAATGTGATCTCGTTTATTATACCCTGTATCTTTTCTACATTTTTCTTTTTTGATACGCAGCATATAAATCTTGATGCAAAAATAAAATAAAATCGAACTTTTATCTACATTTAGTTAATTTTAATACAGCAAGTTCAATTAATATGCCATAGTTCGTTCATAAGTGTAGTAGAATCAGTATTGAGTTAAATTAATGAAAAAATAGAATTACAATTAAATTAAAAAGAAAACTACGGTAAAATAGATGGAAATATATAAATTTACTACAGTAGTGCCACACCAGAAGACCCGATTATGTTAGTCCATCTTTTTCACATAGCAATAGAAGAAACGCAATAGCTTAAAAACAACTTCGCTCTGACTACCACAGTATTATTTTGAGATTCGGCTAACTAGTTGTTCAAATTAGTATACCTAACATAATATAAATATTACAAATAAGTCAAATGGAAAGATTTACCTTATTTTGTACTCCAAGATACTACACACACACAGAGAAAAGTCAATAGCGTAGAAACAATCGAACAGGAACAGTGGGCAGTAAATGAGTATCATACAGATTGTGTTGTGTTTTTGTTTGAGCGCGGACAGAGAGCGATAGCAGCGTAGGCCGAAAGATTCGGCAAGCGTTTGTCGGTGATGATTGTTCGTGTTTTTGTGATATGTAACGATAGAACATAGGTCATAAGGTAAAGGGAAAGGTACGTGCATGGTTTTGGTATGAATACAGAAAGAACAGCGGGCATGTTGCATGAATGCAGGAGTCAGGCGCGAGAAAGGCGCATTCCGAAAACGATATAATAAAATAAAATTGAATAGTAATCAGTTTTAATGTGCACACACATTAACAGATGGAAAGATGAGAATGATTGTACTAAAATTTGAAGACTATAACACCAAAACTAGTAAATCTATTCGTAGTGTTGCTCAACAAGTACAATTTATCAGTGTAGAAACAGAGAGCACGTTAAACCCAACAGAAAGAAATATGAAATATGAATATGAATATGAATTTGGACTAAAATCCAGTCACTACTCATTGGCAACTAAGAAAAAAAAACTCTCAGTCCCGGAAGTGCTTACTAAAGCGCAGCATTAGCATAGAATTAGTGTATTTGATTTGCATAAATATATTACTTTGCGCACCTAGTCACAACATACGTGTTCGGAAGACCATGCCTGCGCTGCCAGTTAATGGTAATTGATTATATTTACTCAGCAGTGGAATAAAACGAAATGAATAAACAACACCCAGAACGGTCAGATTTCCCTGCCTAAAACTACACCACCGGTAATAGCATAAAAATTCTTTTTTGTGTATTGACTGTAAAAATATCCTTAAGAAACGGAAGCTGTAAGTTTCCATTGACTTAGGTAACGCCAAAAAAATCTACAAGTTTGCGTCTCGTTTTCGACTCTTACAACAAGCATTTCGAAACTATTTCAATGGTCAAATTACTCACACGTTTTGGCAGCTGAGTTAATCGGGTCGAGGTTAAAACAGACAACGTAGTATCAAACTCATTAGCATTTGTTTTCCACTGGCAATTATGTTTTAATAGCAAATTGCGCAAGACATATCGAAAACATAAACAGTTGCAATGTTTATTGATGAATGGTGTACGAGCAGAACGAGAAAGATACTAAAACAGCACTTCGAACGTAATAAATCACGTACGTTCTCAGCGGTAAACCCCTACAACAATGTCCTCTAACTTTTACGACCACCCGCTGTTGTTTTACGTCCGACAAGCCGATATTGATGCTCTCTGTTTCTATAGACACTAGGAATATGAATTGAAATACTTAAACTAAACGGGGTGTGCGCCACACAAAATTTGCAAACCATGCGTGCTTGCTTCCTGAGCTATTTCGGGAGGAGAATTTGTACATACCTAGAACTAAGCAGCCGCTCAGCTTCATCCGCCGTCATCTCATCGGGCAGTACTAAGCTATCATGTTCGTTGTCACTGGCATCCGCATATTGGACATCTTGCAGATCCAGCGGCGGTCCCTCCGGAATGGGTGGAGGACGCATCGATGCCAGCGAGGGCGGATCTGGCAGTGTTTTGTTGCTGTAATCATCTTCGTACTCCGTTAAGGTCGGTCGTGTCGGATCGAGAATCGTCTGCGGACTGTGGTATCCTTTTTCACCCTCACTGAGCTCGTCATAGTCTAGAATTTTAGCCTCGTCCTTTTCCACATCCATAAAGGCCAGCTCACTGCTGGTGGTGATGGTCGAGGAAGAATCTCCTGATGCAGTCGGAACAATGGATGCATACAGGGCCCGATCCGTCTCCATCGTTGGCACATCGTTGGCCACCAGGCCTCGATTGTTGTTAGTAGTATAATGAGATCGAAAATTGTTAATAGCATTCCTACTTTCTACACTTGTACCGTGGTCTAAGTCTAACGCTGATTGATTATTTGAGATAATACTGCTGCTATTGGCACTTCGATAGTCCTCCATTTCGCCATAGATCTCGTCGCACTCGGTACCGTCCGGCCGTAATCGATACCCGAGATCGACATAGTTGAGCTGTTCTTCCTCTGCGCCCATCAGCGGTTCCACGACATCACGCATCGACTGTGGCTGCGAAGCGCTGCCACCCCCATTAAGTGCCACACTGGTCGATCGCCGCGGAGGAGAAGCTGGCAGCTCCGGCGCAATCGAATCGAAATCGTAGGCCGGCTTGAGTTTGGCCTTGATCTCCGGTGATGGTTCGTTGAAACCACCCTCGTCCGTGGTGGTGCTGCTGCTGATGATGCTCGGTGGACGAGCACCGAGACCGGCAGCTGGCACCTCGAAGCAGATGCTGGATACTTTTTTCCGACGGGTGACATGCTGGCCCGTGTCAGTGTCTTCGGAACGGGAGGATTTTCCTGCAAGAAAAAATAACAGAAAAAACTCCGATCAGTGATGTATAGATTTATAATATTTACGATATTAAGTTGATTTCAATTACTAATTCATGTCAAAAGATTTGCTATATAGTAATAAAATATAAACCCGAACTGGTGTGAAAATAAAAACTTATGCAAATATATTTGTACTATTGGTACAGGATTACAGAACAATTTTGAACTAGTAAACCTAATGCTTGTGTTCCTCAATCTGCAGCTGCAGTTTTTTGTCTAGATACCCCAACAGGAAAGCTCGCTTCTGTTTTTCGCCGTATTTCTGCAGCTCGCGTCCCATCGATTTGTCGGCAATGTTCGCACAAAATCCCGTAATCAGATCCTCCAGGTACATATTATCACCGGGGGCTGCCAGTCCGACTAGCTCTTCTTGAATGGCCAGCACCAGTTCTTCAGCAAATTCTATGAACTCATCGGAGTCCTGATTCTCCCGTGACATCAGCTTCTGGTACGCTTCGTCGATTTCTTTATCGAATTCCGATAGTAGAAGTGGCCTTCCGCTACCCATTTCAAACCATTTCGGTTGTTCACCCTCGTCGGCAACCGAAACGGCTAGATACAAGCAAACGCCTCTTCCGTTTTCAAGGTGCCGGGAACACACGTAACTGGAAAAATCCTTTGCAGTACCGGTTGTCATTGCCGAAGCCGTTTCTTCGAATTCCTTCAACCAGGGTGGTTCATCCATGTTTGAGGGCGCGATTGTTTGTGGAAGCGGTTCCAGCGGTCCATCGGCAGGTTTTGTTAGAAACGGATCCAGCAGAACACCCGACTGAATGCAAGTCACCAATTTCACCAGGTACAGGTTACGTATCCGTTTAGCATCCGTTCCGCGGTAATCTTGCAGACAGAGTTTTTCAAACCAGGACTCAATAAGGGCCTGCTCACCCGGTCGGTTCTGGAACAGGTGCATATTATTGCGGGCAAAGTTGAGTATGAACAGAAAGTCTTCATCTAATTTCAAGTCGAGGGTAGACATTTTTTAATAAAAAAAGAATTTCAACATTGATTTCTTGGATGAATCAATGGTTACTATGATAAAGCCTCCAAATCATAAGAAACCCAAATTCCTCGTTTTTGAATTATTCCCAAAGCTTGAAAATGGCTTGGTGGGTAACTCCTAATACACGGTGTCAAAATTTCGATTATTATCGAATTTTCATGTACCTCTGATTTTTTCTCGCAAAAATGTTGCCAACTGGATGAGAATCAAGGATCGGGAAGTTAAAAAATATTTTATCGGCGATTATTTGAAAAACTTGGATTTTAATTTTTTTAGCGCAAATCTACAAAAAAAAATTCCCTAATCCCCTTCACTAATGTCAGTCATATTAACATGGTCAGCAACCAGTGCATTTGAGGGTAGTGCAGTGTCATTTAATTTCAAAAATTTAACTATTAAGTCAGTCAAACCACAGACAAACAGACGTACCACTCCATATAAAATTGTGAAAAAATGTGATTCTGATTATTTTGTGCGACACGTACTGGACATATTCCGCAAATGATAAACTTTCAGCCTTTCTGCTGTTTCTGGCAGCACGGCACGCGACTGTCTACTGAGTTCAAAGGTAAAAGGGCTGATGATGTGATCTAATTATTGTCAAATTACTTATTGATGACCCACCCTTTCTCCTTCGAACTTATAATTTGTTGAAATAGATTTACTCCAACACTTAAAAAATACACCTTGATTATTTCTGCTGGATTTGTTATTCATTCTAAACAAAAAATTTTTGGTAGCCAACAGCACAACTATACCGAACATTTAAAATTTAACATGAATGAATATAAATTAACACATATACATGCAAATAACATTGAAGTCTTTCAAATATATGATGCGAATTTGTTTTTGATTGTGGTATAATCGATTCGTACTCATATACTGCCTATTAATATTCAGATTCTTTAAGTCAACGTTAGTCAGTAGATTTCGTAGTAGAATAATGTATAATTAAAGTAGTAGAATAATGTATAATTAAATGTTGTTGTTCCTTATACATTAATTTGAATGATCTTATCAGTGAAATTGAAATTCTTTAACGCAGTTGATATTACTGATCGTTTCTGAGAGGCATCCAATGAATGGCCAAATACAAATCAATATGGGTTCTTGAAACCTGGATTATACCCAGTGGCCAGAATCCGACCTAACACCCAATTTTCAATCCAGATGACCGCCTGATAATCATAAAATCAAAAAATCCATCATAAAATTTCCGAACTGCCTAATCTGGGTTTTTCGATGGCGAAGATGGCGACAGTTCGCGATCAACAGCCTAAAGTGACAAACATCATCCAATACGATTTGGGGTAGCGGTATGATATCTGGAGGCCGGAAATCATCTCCAGATGCCATTTTAAATTACTAAACAGTAGCTTCCGGTTTCTGGAAACCAGTCTAAAAAAAATAACATTACGCAATGTGAGTTTTTTAGTACCCGGGATTTTGAATCGTTTGTTCAAAGTTTGAAATCCACCAAACGCTTCCGGTTTCTGGAAAACATCCTTCAATTGCTAAATATAATCCAATAAAGGTAATAATATTGAATAATTGGAGCATAGTATTTGAAATTTGACATAATATTTGTACTAAATGAATATTCTTTCTATCATAATGACTCCTAATTTCGAACTTTGATCAAAGCAGCTACTTTTAAACAGCCTTTGGGTTTTGTTTCTTTGTAAGTTTAAGAAACAACCTGTTGGTTTGACACTTGTTTTCTCTAAATATGTCGTGTAATCTTTGGGAGAATATACTTTCAATATTTTTACTATTTAACACATAATGGTTAAAATAAAAGTCCGATTACATTGGTCAACACAAGTGTGACCCCGAAGGTCAAACTAAGAAAAAAATAAAAATTAAAGCTTTTCCTGTGATTTTTTTCTTTCTAGAGCAACTATTGTGAGCTTTAGGGCAACATATTTTTCGATTTTGTTAACCAGTCTTTTAATTAAATGAAATGGGAACCAATAGAGCAACTGAACCTTCAATTTAAAACTAAGATTGTTGAAATCAGTCATGCCATCTTTGGCAAAACGAGTGAATTTAAAAATTTTTCTGGACACGTTTCTTCTCATAACCTACATGTCAATCATCGTAAAATTCGTTATTTACAGGTTTTGAAGGCAGTCCGTTCATTTGATACCTGTTTTGTTCAAATCGGTTGTGTAGTTTCTGAGATAATGGAGTTTCATAACTTTTACATTCTGATACATGACAGACAAAGTTACAGTCCAATTATAATAGAATTCAATAGGGTCTTATCAGGCAACTAGACCTTTCTATTGCAACTTATTTCGTGAAAATCGGTCCAGCCATCTCTAAGAAAAGTGAATGAGTTCAAGTAGTCTTAGAAACATGTTTCTTTTCATAGCCTGATTTCACCTTATTATACGTAACGAACAAAGTTAAAGTCCAATAACAATAAAATTCAATATGGTCTTATGGGGCAACAAGACCCTCCATATGACACTAATTTTGTGAAAATCGGTCCAGCCATCTCTAAGAGAAGTGAGTGAGTTTAAACAGTCTTTGAAACACGTTTCTTTGCATAACTTTTGAACTACATATCCGTTCCTTATAAAATTATTTTACAACTGGTTCAAAAAACAAGCCCGTTCTTTTGATACCAATTTTGTTCAAATCGGTTTTGTAGTTTCTGAGATAATGAAGTTTTGTGATTTTCACATTTTGATTCATAACCCCGAAACTAAAAATCCGATTACAATAAAATTCAATAGGGTCTTATGGGGTAACTAGACCTTTCATTTGCAATTAGTTTCATGAAAATCGGTCCAGCCATCTCTGAGAAAATCGAGTGAGATTGGGAGACCGTTACATACATACACACACACATACACACACACATACACACACACATACACACACACACATACACACACACATACAAAAAATGCTCAGCACGTCGAACTAAGTCGATTGATATACGAGATTCGACCCTTTGGAGCACTTTTATACCTTTGTTTTTTTCAGTGATTGCTATACCTTTCTAGGAGAAAGGCAAAACGATCGCCTTGAGTGAAAAACAATTTGGCGTACTTTTCAATCACTTGAAATAAATGTAAAACTGCTTATTTCATCATTTGCTAGGTAAGAAAAGTAATCATTGCTTCCAGAACGTTTTAAGGCCACAAACACCTTGAAAAAGGCCACTTGTAATTTGTACTTGGCAGGCGAGAGCAATTCACTTTGAGCTAGTGTATTTCGTGTTAGCTTTAGCTTCGGACCAGCGTACTTGGCTAGCACTCCTGGTAACAGCAATACGGGACCAAACTTGACTGCTCTGCAGCATGTCCGTGACCCACCTGTGTCCTCGCTGCTATCTCAATGACGTGTTTGTTGACAGTTGAACAGTTGACGGAAAACTAATGCTCTTCGTGCGCAATATAACTTTTTTTACCTTCTCCCAGAATATCGTGTGCGTGGCCCCGCCCACTTATCGCGTTAGTCCTCTCGGTAGATAATTGAGACAATCGCTCAGGTTAATTCCATCACATCATCATTCGTCCACCGACTTTCACGCGATTCGGGTGTATATTTACAAATCGGGTCCAGTTCACATTTATTTTTCGAGCTTATATCCGGCGTCACTAATTGCCCAGGGAAATATTTTTGCGAATATCCAAGCTGTTCTGCCTTCGAAGAAAACAGGAAAAAAGACATTATTCGATTGATTCCCAGCTGGGTCAAATCATAAGCAATCCAAGTTTCTCGTTTTTGAATCATTCCCAAAGCATGCAATCACCTAAAAATGGCTTGGTAAAACTAAAGCAAGCTGTTCCTTCGTTTGGTAGGAATCCTCATCAAGAAATCCTTCCAATAAAAGTCTCGAAGGATTTTCACGCGGACAGTAGTCAACGTTGTTTCACTTAGAGCAGCATTTCCGTTAACTTTTTTCAACTCTTGGTGCGCTTCAGCCGATGAGAAAAGCAACACTTTCTTCACAATGACGATTATTTCACACAAAATCAAAAATTTTCATACAGCCTAAAGTATATAACGCCACAATAAACTCACTAACGTATCACAGCTGTTACTTTAGCATATGTCTCAGTTTGGATGATCACGTTTTGAATATGTTTCAGCCGACCAGCACATACTGCTGGCGCCATCTATTGACAAACAGTGACTTAATATAAAAGAGATGACGGCTGCAAGAATTAGCTTACCTTTGCAATCGATACAAAACCGACGAATACTCAAACACATCGCTTATGGTCCTTCTGTATGGTCAGTTCCGTACACCTAACAAATCGTCGTCAAATTGTAATTTCTACAATTGTTACTATGCTTTGACACACCTATGAAATATCATGCTTCCAGCTTGAGATAACCTCGGGGATTTTTTTTTCAGGATTCTTCTTTGTTTTTAGACTATAGCGCCGAAAACTGGTGTTAAAACGGATTAATTTCACAATATGATTGTAGTCAGACTCACTGTTGTAGACAAATCATATTGGCATCGCTTCTGATTAATGCATTCACACTCATCTAAATATAATTACCAATGAACTTTTTAGTCAACTATTTGTTCGCTAGATGGGATTCTTATGTTTTAGATTTTTTCAAACTGCACAATCATAAGAATATAACAAAACAAATTTATTAGAATGATGCATAGAATTTTACTTTACTATGAAAAATAAACGATCGTAAGACTTTAGGGCGAACTTCAGCTTTTTTGAAAAAACAAATCACATAGAAAACGGTACTGCTTTTATAATTTTAAAAATTATTTCTTTACAATGTTTTTTTTTTGAAAATATGCCTCCTAGCTGGTCTCGAGGTACTATGTTTGAATCTTGGCTCAGGAGAAATGGTTCGTATCAATAGGATCATAGCACTAGTCCCGCAATTGTCTTGTATATTAATAGATGGCAGCAACGTCTGTGTCCAATAAACGAAAAGGTAAACTTTCGACAGTGAAATGTTCATCTCTAAGCTTTGCTTTATCTTATTTTGAAAACGCACTCTATTGAATAAATTTCAATACGCCCTTTTAAAAAATTACTGATGCTGAAAACAGAAAATTTAATGAAAAATAAAACCTTGAGCGATAAACTTCTATTCCAACAAAACTGACTTTTTTCCAACGTTTTGAACAGAAAATACCCCTCAATCATAGTGAAAACTTTTCACTTGACACTGAGTAGGCATACATTTATCGGTCCTATGTACCACAGAGAAAACGGAGGCGCGTAAAAATAAAATAAATCTTCACAACAAAGACCAGAACAAAAGCACTGCAATCAACTTTGAACTTTGAACCAACAGCGGTGACAATCGGCTTACTAACTACGACGCTTGCAAGGCGAGAACAGTATTATTAGAACAATATATAGACCAAGCCTCAAAACAGAGCAGCTGATATATCGATTCAAGACCGGAAAGTTTCTATACACAGTTCAGACAGCACAATGACTAAGCCAAAGTTTATAAACCGCAGAATAAAATTAGTTCGATATTGTTTGTTTGTCCCGCTTCTAATCTTATTTATGACTAGTAAGCAAATTTTGAGGAATCTCGTTCCATTCAGTGGATTCGAATGTCCGAACCCAAAACCTGGCGATGGCGGTCGATGATGTCAACAACGCATTGATCCGCCCGTCTAGACCTTTAACAGCTTGCAACGACAACGTCCGAGCGGTACACGCGTTGCGGCAGCAGTGACGGCTGCGGCGTCCGTCTGGGTTATTAATACAAACAAATTCGTCAACTGACAAACCGCATCACGACGACGCACAGGTTCGCGGCACACAGAAAAGTTTATTTTTCATCCGCAGTCGCGATCTGCTTCTCAAATTTTTATTTAGTTCATACATATATTTTTGTATTTTGTTTTGGCAGTCTCGGTCAACTCAGAATGACGGGATTTTACTTTCAGCATAGTGCAGCGTGACAAAACGCGGCCTTAGTCATTTTTTCACTTGTTACCCCACTCACTACTGCTAGCTCAAAAGGGGGGACTGATACAGTCGATCCGTGCAAAAACTGAGGGTCGATTTTTGCCGAGATAACACCAAGGTAATTCGAGAATCGTCAATACCATTGAATTACGTCCCTGGAAATGACCGAGTATTATTGAAAAGTTACCTCTATTTGAACGTTTCAGTGAATGGGAATAGGCGGCAATCAATACTCGCAACGTAATTCAATCTGTTGTTTGTATACTCAGGTGATATTCACCTTGAGATGCTTTTATCCAAGAACTTCGATTGGATATTCTACAGGTAATTCTTATTGATATTGTTGACCATAGTTGCAGAATTTTACTAGTCATTCTACATATTGAACAATCTGTGTACAATAAAATACTACAATGTTGTTTTGGCAGCACTTTTGAAGGCAACAGATAGAATCTGTTTCCACCTATTTTTCCTACTAAGTTTTTCAAGAAAAAATTGGAAAGATTAAAAAGATGACTCACTCTTTGTAAAACCGAAATTCCAGATGTAATCGTGAAAATTCATGGCGTGATTCTCTTATTGTCAGGGTCCTTTCTTATGTCGTTATTATACGGTATGCTTCGTCAATTGAAAATAAAGCAAGATAGCTTGTGAAACTGTTTTTTGTTTTATTCAGTACTCATCTATTTTAAAGAAATAAATTGAAACGAACAAATCTGACGCGATCATTCCAACTAAATAAATACAATGATGTTATTTGTGTATATGTGTGAAATTCACGTATGCGAATATTCTTTTGAATAACCTGGAACTCTTACTTAGCAAAAACATGTCGTATAAAAAAGCATAGCCTCGGTGCTACCATCAGATTTGGAACTCGACCTTCTGTTTATTATACAGAGACTTCGCAACCAACTATTTAGCGTACAGGACAATTGCGGGTCTAGTGCCTACGATCCTACTAACAGTCTCTCCCGGGTCAAGGCACGAACCGCCATTGGTAAGCATCGTGCCTCAACACCAGCTGAGAGGGCATGTCATATATATCGACCACTATGTTTGCGCTAATAGATGCACTACAATGAAATAACTACTAATGTTCTAATTTTTTATATTTTATTATCTGTTTCTTTCAAAACAAAACGCACCGAATTCGTCGCAGAAATCGTCGCCATACAGTTTGTATGGCGTGTCGATGATTTCTGCGACGAATTCGGCGCGTTTTGTTTTAAAAGAAACACATAATCTTGGATAATAATTCAATTTTAGTGAACTATGGGCTTCAATTTACTTCAATTGTAAGTAAAATATCGTTCACTCAGTTTTATATATACAATTAGCGAGCGGCAACAGAATTTGAAGAACATTCGAGCCTCTGTATAAATTATTTACCCAGTGTAAAAACAATATTTATTTCTTATGTCATAGTATCACATCAAATTGTAAGGTGTGCCAGTCGATTGAAAAGACGAGCAAAAAATCTCGCCTAGCAACGAAGTAACGATTTGTTTACAGTTTAAAGTCACGGTTCAACAAAATTCAGAAAACTATTACGACAACTGGTATCATGGGTGGAAACATTTCGAATGTTGTTTGTTGAGACGGATGAAACAGATTTCCCAACACAAAGTAGGGAAACTGCTTTTGTTCAAAAACGGGAGCAGGTTATACATATTTATATTGAGTCGAAGCAGAAGGGAGCTATATTTACACTAGAAAGGTTTGCATCACAACTGAAATGCTAATTCCATTATTCAAGTATGGTAATTAAATGATGTGCTGAAGCAGAAGTTAATATTTGATTGTGATGAAAAAATCTAAACACGAAATGACGACTCAAGTGAAACCATTAAGCGAATCATCTTTCAAGAGGCTCTTTCGGTCCAAACCAACGCAATTAATACTATGAACTTGAACATATTTTTATACTTTCACATTTTTACTTGACGAGTTAACCGTTTTTCCCCAAACACACAAGAAAATCATTTTACGCTTTTTCTATTTTCGCCTCATAAAAAAACTTTTTTTATTTCCTCAAAGAGCACCACAAGACGAAAATTCAGCATGTTCTCGCAACGGATCCTCTCGGTTCTGTACACACTTTGGCTTTCACTTGTCAGCATAACACGCATCGCTTATTTTCTTCTTACAGTGACTTTTCCCGATCTTCCTCGTCGTAAAGTAAATACTGTTGTGGTTTATGTCGTTGTGGATGCAAGGGAAAGCCATTTCACACAGACTTCTTTCATGCAAGGAGAGACTATCAAACTATCATCACATAAACACCCGCTTTATTTCTTCGAAGAACAAACACAGCTTCTTGTTCACCGCTGGAACGAAACAGTAACCCTTACCGATTGGGACTACACTTGCATTAAACATCAATCTGATTTCAATTGTAAATCTGTCTCCTCTCCACGTCGCAGTACATACAACCAAAGAGAGGAATGTCAATCAATTTCACCGCGCCACTCGCCACCCACGCCGAACATCCCGACGATCGTCGTCTCTGATCTGAACCGACAGCGATCACACCGCAGAGCAGAGGTTCCGGTAGCGCACAAACGGTAACCGGAAAACGTTCACCGATAGGCACACCACAAAATACACGTCCAACCGTGACCAGAGCTCAAACGCAAAAACTTCCCAATACACATGGCTCCGAGCGTCCTGCTCGGCATGAATTCTCAACGTACAAGATTTTCGACGCCTTGCAGTTCATCAAACAGCCGGGAACTCACAACAGTCGGCTTTTCGCATGCATACAAAACGAACGATCGCGTTTGCGATCTCGGCGTTTGTTTTTATTCCAAGCCTGTGTATTGGTGCGTTCTCGTCCCCAGTCTAGCCTAGCCGCCCTGCACCCGGCACCGGTCCCATCCTCAACAAACCAACAACCAACCGAACAGTTTACTTAACCGAGAGTGGCAGAAGGGAGTCTCCGTGTCCATTCGATGGAAATAACTTGGGTATAAGCCAAGGGGGAAACAATACTAATAAATTCATTCACGTACGTGTCCCGAACGAGACTGGATTTTCAACCCACGTCAGAAAGAGACGACGATGGCGGGCCACCATTCGCATGTGTTCTGCGTCGCCACTAACTAAAATGTTGCACGCATGCATGAAAAATTTGCCCCAATCTATAATCTTAATGATTTATTCTTGGATTCGTGTGAGACGCGCATAATTTGTCCGACGAGGCTTGCGCCGCAAAGATGCCTGGGACCCGAAGCGATCTGGCTAGTAGCCGGTTGTAATGTCACTAAATGGGATCGGTGACCCCATTGCAACCCTGCCTGCAACAGTATTCCAACTTTAAGCTGGTAGGTACATTTTGAAACGTTACGATAAACAAAAAGCAACGTCGTTGGAGTAATGCTGAAACAAAAACAAAGTTGTTTTGATTTAACATTTATTGAAGCACGCATACTATCAAAATTTTTGCGCTAGGTTCTCGCATGTTATACAATGATTGTAGAATGAACTCAGTTAATGTGAGCCAACAAAAATTGCGCATGCGTATGAGTTTTGAAAAAAAAAAAATCTTCCATCTCAAATTGTTTTATTTCTTGACAATAAGCGGCAGGTAGAAACTACTCAAGTAAACCACCCAATGAATTAAAATAGGAAACTCGAAACGGGACAGATCTCTATCACCCTCCATCCAAAAGCGCTGTCGCGAGAATAGTTTATTTAGCAAATGATCGACGATGCAGTGAAGCAAAACGACTCATTCGTTTTATAAGAAGGAACTCATTCGGAAACGCCAAAATGAATAAAAACGGAAAGCACTGAGAGCATAATTATTGCACATAGCTAGACAAAGTATTGCGTGTTGAGAAGCAGACAATGCAAGCAAATAAATTGGTAAATCTTTGGATTTTTTTTTTCAATTTCGTGTGCTTTTAATTACATTTATTCCAAAAATAGCACTACTTTAGACTAACACATTTTGATGCAATGTGTGATAAATGCATTACAGGAACTAGTTATTTCATACAGCTTCAAAATAAATGATGAGTTAATCTGTCCAGGAATTATCAATAGCCAACAACATCTTAAACAGTTACAGCAAACAACCAAAAAGACAGCTGAGGATCTTCAGTTTTGTTTTGATCATAAGATGAATCTCTCTGGCGTATAAATATTTTGTAGATTTCCAGCAGTGAAATAACGCATCAGGTTGATCCACCGAAACAATTTATGCAAGAACTTGCTGGGGAAAATCGAGAAATCTATCGAAACTAACAATCTTTCGTGATACAAAAGGAGCATTTAATAATGCATCTCATCATTGCCGTGATAAAGTACGGTATTGGCGGGTACACAATATGCAGTACATCCAGCACATGATAAAAAAAACTGAAGGAACAAGGCGCTGCCAGTATTCGAAAATGTTCAATAATCTTTTACAAGAAAATATTTTATGGTCGCTTACATGCTGCTGAGGGCTAATTGATTGAACCGGAAAACTGTTGCTCTTCAGATCTTCACTTACAGCAAATTCTTTGTTAATCTTTCTGTTATATTTTCTCTCTTCTTATAAAATTTCTACGATTTCTATCTTACCTCTAACAAACAATCTTCTACTGTGTTTCTTTCTGTCCACTTCTACCCCCCTCTTCACCTTTGGGTTCGAATAGCGTCGAACAGCAATTTTCGGCTGTAAGGCGTCGTTCCGGCTCTGTAACTACTAATACTGAAAAGTATTTAAATATTTCCAACAACTTCTACAGCTTGCCAAATACAAGAAGTCACCATCTTAGAGTTCGGATCGACTTTTGCAGATTTTCTGAAGTCGGAAGTTGTTATATTGAATTTCAAAACGTCGTTGGACACTGACTTCCGTCTCCCATACGTGATTTTGATTCCGCAAATACGAAATCTGGAGACAGAATGTCATCCCGCTACCAAAAAATACCCATAATGCAGGGTATATGACCCTGCAGTATTTGGGCAGTGCGTACCATCAGTATTTCATGTACGGACAGGCTTAAAAAGCATCCCATTGTGGTCGGTAGTAACCTGCCTCCTCGTGATACCAGCCGGGTTACGAGTAACCGAGCAAAGATTATGGTAACCAATCAGTGGTGGAGCTTCGGTCGTATGCTGATAGGGAGGAGGGAGGGGGCTGACCGCCTCGGAGGGAATCCCAACCTTTCTGAGCGTCTGTTACTCAGGTTAGGGGCGTCTCAGAACAGCGTCTGACCCGGAGCGGACGACTGAATTAGGAAACGTGTTATCTCGCTATATCTATAGCTAAAATGGCAGCTTCTTCGCAAGACTCGTATCGTTATACTACGAAAAATTAGGAAAATACAACTCGGAACATTCGGCACGAACCCGGGCAACGAAAAACGGACCATGAATGGAAACTCGGTACCTGGAACTGCAAATCGATAAATTTTGCTTCTTGAGCATATGGATTCCGCAATTTCGGCATCGTGGCTCTGCAGGATCGGTCGCACAGGTTTCTTACCTTTGAATTCAGGATCGCGTGATCAACTGGAAGGCGATCATGGAGAGGATGTGTTTGTTGAGGATCAAACATCGTTTCTTCAACTACAGCATCATCAACATTCACTATCCGGACAAAGGTAGATCTGACGACGAGACGAAAACGTTCTGCGCGCAGCTGGAGGCAACATACGACATCGATCGTTTACGGGGATATGAACGCGCAGGGGAGGTGATGAACCTACACACCGTCACGAACGAAAACGGCAGCTTCCGGAGTCCTGGTGACAACTAACGTGGCATAACGTTGATCAACGCCGCCTACAAAGTCCTCTTCCAAATGATGCTCCGCCGTCTTCGTTACACATGTTGAAATCTTCACTCTTCAGCAGATCTTTCGGAAATACCAGAAACAACAACAATGCCAATACAATGTGCTCACACACAAAGTCATCGTGGACTTCAAGGCAGCGTATGATACAGTCGATCGAAACCAGCTATGGCAAATAATGCACGGCCACGATTTCCCAGATAAACTAACGCGACTTATCAAAACTACCTTGGATCGAGTGATGTGTTATGTGTGCGTATCGGAGAATCCAGCGCGTTTTTCAACATTGCTCTTGAGGGTGTAATCCGACGAGCGGGCATTGAAACGCAAGGCCCGATTTTCAGAAGCTGGTTAACTCATAGGAGCAAAATCATCTCAAAACCCTGGAAATACGCAAAAATTTAATCGACCATTTTTCATTTGAATGAAATTTTGCACACGTATTTGGCTTAGCAAACTGAGAATTTTTCACAGATGGAGATTTTTTAGATCCATGAGTTATTTTCTAAATGGTCGTATTGGTTGTATAGAAAAACTGTCTGAGAAAGAGTTGTAGGGTATTAATAGTTTCTCATAAAAAGTATACCCCGTGCAAAAAAAAAACTAAAAAAAAAATTAAAATAAACAATAATCGTTGTTCGTTGTTTCAAAAATGCAGGTGTTCTACCATATATTTTGATTTAAAGAAGTGTTACGCCGAGCAAAAGATTTACAAAGCACACAGAAAAAATTTTTGAATTTTAATTTGTGTTTTCATCCAAAAATGCCGCAGTACCAGTGCTTCGCGAACCACAAAATCTAACAACCCCTGGTCCAGGACGTTTCAGTGATCTTATTAGGCGCGATAAACACGAACCTTAATGAGTAGAAAAAGACTAACAATTATAATGAAACTAACCGGAAGGGCAAGTATTATAAAACTAACTGGAAGATTTATAGAACCTAGAAAAAATAACCTTAGAACATTCACAGAGCAGCGTAACATCTCGAGAAGCTAGGTAAGCTCGATGGTGATAACTCCCGCTTATGTAGTCTTGAAAGCAAAATCCCGGAAAACTACTCTGAATGCCACGTTTGTCTATTCTTGGAATGCGATATGTAGATCCTTTCGACGTTCAGAACGAAAATCCCAGTCAATAAACTACGTAACTATCCTGGCTAATTGCACATTTATGCCAAATAGCCTTCTTACACTCATGTTAAAGCACATCATCATAGATCAATAAATGGTCGCAATTTTTATTAGTACCCCGAGGGAATCCGCAACCGTCAGGGTCAATGTCGACATAAGCTAGGTTATGCAATAAGCTATCGCGTGCTGTTTTAGCAGCGTTTTTTTTTTTTTCAACCATAACGTAGGGTAGAGCGGGGCTAGTTGGTTACGGGGCAAGTTGGTCAATGAGAATATCTTCGAATCTACGTATCTAAAAAATCTATACTTCTTGTCAGGTATGAAAGAGTAACACGATTTTTTTCATGCAATTTTGAGTTACTTCTCTCATGGTTTGGGATTTCGGAAAGCGAACGTATAAACAAAAAACCGGATGCGCTTTGACCTCCGCTGAGATGCTACAGGCTGCCGCTAATGCAGTGAGAAATAAAAACTGAATTGTCCTTCCGAAATATGAACGGTCAATTTACCCCACACCCTGACCAACTTACCCCAGCTGAGGGGCTAGTTGGCCAATTTGACATCCACTCAAAAAACATAGAATATCCGCAAAATCATAAACTATTCTGTACAGTTTATATTTTTTCTAGATGCTATAGACTTAACACAACATTTACATGTAATGAGTTTTTGCCATAATGTTTCCTACAAAAAGTTACAGAGCACTTTGACCAAAAATGACCAACTAGCCCCGCTCTACCCTAGTAACATTTACCCTTTTGGGTGGAATCCCAAGCTTATGCCGAAAGTCACGTACACTTTCGCAGGTTTCAATTGCAACACTGAAAATGCAATTACAATGTTAGTGAGAGATGACATCAGAGAACGTGACAGGTATTATTTTTTTATATCATCAACACTGTAAGATGACTGTTCTGTAAAGCAGTAGTTGTTCTGTGAGTTCTTTATTTGATTCAAACGTAGATATTTAGACCAAAATATTCATTCATAATTCTAATAATAATCTTTAGAAATTATTCCGCGAGAGTAAAATTTCATTCAACAAGAAGCTTAGCTCGACTGATGTGCTAGCGCATCACGCTGACTGATTGTACGATTTGCATCACGCAAACAGTAAATATAGTTTACAGTGAAAAAAAAACACGCTAAAGCGTGGCGTGAAATCTGTGAATAATGATGACCATCGTTGTTCGAACGCTTCAAACCGATCTGTTAGGGACCATACTTAAATGACGTAGCATTCTTGGGGGGAGGTGGGATATAATCGTTTTGTGATGAGCTGTGACAAGGGGGGGGGGGGGGAGGGGTTGGATTAAAATCGACGTAGCATTTTTTTTGAAAGACCATTTTTTTACAGAAAAAATGTATACTATACTTATTGGGTTGAGTCATAAGTAATTTCGGTTTTGAACAATAGATTCCAACACTTGTATTTTCAGCCAATTGTCTTCACTCCAACCATCTAACCTAAATACCATTCGATAGTAGACACTTCAATTGTCTTTACCAAAATACGAATAACTGAATCGATTCAGTAGTGATCATACAACAGTGGATAAAAGATGGAACAGAAAAATGAAAAATTGTTCTATTACTGGAAAGGGAAGAACGCAATACAGGCACATCAAATAATTGTGCGAATAGTGCGGTGCAGACTGCTTAACAGAACGCCAATGCCAGAATTGATTTGCCAATTTTCGTTCCGGTAATTTTAATGTAAAAGATGCGCCACGTTCAGGAAGACCCTCCAGGTTGTAGCTGAAGACGACAAAATAAACGCAATAATCGAGCCAAACCGCCATTACACGACGCGAGAGATGGCAAAAGGTCATCGACAAAATAGGACAACACATAACTGAATGAAATTATTTCCGTCTATAAACATATTGCCTTTGAATATCAAAGAAAAACCGAAATGACTTATGACTTAACCCAACACACTAAAACATTGCACAAAGTTTTGCAGCGAGAGCCGTCAAAATCTTTTTATCTGTGGCATTATGAAATCTTCTGAAAGCATTGCCACATAGACAATCGCTTGGATTTCCAAACACACAATCTTTTTTGAAAACAAAATCGTTGTTTCTTTGTGGCGAAGTTAACATCATATGAAATGCTGTCACAAGTGTATGAGTGATAAATTAATTGAATTGTACATGGTAATTGTTTTCAAGTAATTTTTTTGTATATATGTTACCACTTGTATTTTTGTACGTTTTTCTCAATACCGGAGGGGGGGGTGAGGTTAATCAAATGCTACGTTTTTTAGGGGAGGGGTTAAAGTTTTGTGACCAAATGCTACGAGGGGAGAGGGGGGTTTGAAAATCATGAAAAAAATGCTACGTCATTTAAGTATGTTCCCTTATGAGCGTCTATCAGTACTAATAAACGAGTGAAAGTACGAGCAAGTCGGGATAGACTGTGAACTCGTACGCTAATCCGTCTCATCGGATCTGGAGTGAAGTTGTCGATTGGCTGTTCTTTTCTTTCATCACAGCCATGTAGGGTTTAAATCAACCCAGTTTCGTACCGATCCACAGGCGAACGCATTAATACCGTCGTCGCACGATGGCGGCAGTGAAATGCAAGCAACGCGATGCGGTGCATCCATCTATCTATGTAGCCATAAATATGGAATGAGGGACGTGACTTATGTTCGCCTTGTTTGCACGAAAGTGAATCTTTGAATTTTTCCTGCACAAGCGGATGGCGAAGAAGAGTAACATGTATGGTGGTTGGTTTACGCTCGTTTAATGACCCCCCTAGAACTGTCGAAGGCGGAATTCAGTACCTATTCAAAGTTGCGAAGGTATTGCATAAGATTTAACACAGCATCACAACCAGCAGGATTCTCTTATTTCCTTTTAATCTCTAGTACTAGTTTTACTTCCTAAATACACACGAAACGTGCCAAAGTTTAACAGCCAAACTAGCTAATCCCGACCCCGAGCCCTAGATAGCACACGTACCATCCGCATGCCAAAATCAACAGCCTTTCCACCAAATGCAAATTGGTACGTTTCTCTGTATTCGGAACTCCAAACATTTTCGATTTCCGCATAGGCTACAGAACTACATATTTATGGCTATACTCTTAGGCACTTTGCGGTGTCCGGTTTCCATCTATTTTCGAAATGACAGAATAAGTGGAAAGTGGAATACACTTGGAGGATGGCTTTTAAATCTCAGAAGTATTAGCCACTTTCCTATGTTATCCCTTCCATTCTGTTGAATAATAATATCAATTTTAATACGAGAAAAGTTGGAAAGTAGAGAGAATCTACACGAATGGAAAAGTATACAGTAGCCACAATCATATAAGCTTCAAGTTATAAGCAATCAATAAGGGACATAAATAAAACTAATTGTATTTTGGCTGCAAGTTATAGCATGAGTTGTTGCGCATAAATTGTGATTTATGTCGTCGGACTAAGGTTCAGCTACACTTTATCGATCTAGTTATTGAAAGTTACACCAATAGAAAGAACAACATGACACATTTAGCTCACTATAAAGAAATCCAGATTCGTTATTGTAAAATAAACAACTGATTGAAATATTAATACCAGCTTGCTTCAAAAATCTTCAAAAATTAGTTCCTCGTTCACTTTAAACTATAAGCGTCCTAAACTGAAGTAAGGAGCACGAAAAATAAAATAAGATGCTTAAACACGTATGGAAAGTTCCCAATTGCAACGAACAAAAAGCTTGCTTTATATCGTTTCCAAAGGTTGTAGCCAATAGTTAATACAATTCTGAATGTAGAAAATTAAATTTTATTTCGTATGCTAAACAAACTAATACAGACTGTTTGTCTTCTGAATGGCAGATTTTTGTGATCTAACAAAACACAATCAAGAATACCTTGGCGGAATAACAGGTTAAACAATTGTAAAATGTACTTCGGCATTCGATATAACTCCTAAAACGATGACTTCATAGAACCTAACAGACTGACTGGAGAAATTCTCTCCTCCATCGAATATTTCATCTGAATGTGCCGAAACCATAATAGAACCTCGGGTGGGGCCAAGCAAACACTACCCAGAACAGAACGATTCATTCTGAAGGGGAGAGAGAAAACGAGTTATAAATATCGCAAAACCGTGCACCAGAAATGATTGGTAAGTGCAACCATGTGTTATGCATACCGGCATGATATGAAAACATCTCAGCGCAGAGTGCGAAAACCGCTCACTCTGCAGATATGCAACGTACCTATCAACCTAGAGAAGCGCATTGAGAGTGGAAGCTGGCAACTGAAGTAGTCTGCGCCAGACTGGTTCTATTATTGCAATTTCAAACATAAATCCTTTTCTCCCTCGTGGATGCACCTCCGAGGGGTTTGAACAATAGAAAAATGAAGAACGAGACTAATTTATAACGTCGATGGGTTTTCACTTCTCAATACAACCAAACAACAACCCATACCCACATTAAAGATTGAAATCTTTAATACACGAAATCTTAAGTACCCAATTAAAAATCACTGTTTATTCTTAAAAGTACCTACTTCTTGTTCATTAAACGAAAAAAGGATGACTACATGTAATACATAATAAGACCTGTCAAAATGAATGCTTAAAAATAGACATACATTCAATAAATACTATATTGGGAAATTGATGGTTTGAGAATATGTAACAAAAAAATGATCATTTGTTTTGTCAGCATTCAGACCACCTTCGACAGTTATAAAAGCAAAGCAAAGCCTTGGTGCTACATTCCGTATCGGAATTCGACCTTCTGTTTTTCTATACACAGACTTCGCAGCCGACTGTTTAGTGTACAGGACAATTGCGGGGCTAGCGCTACGATCCCACTGACACTAGCAGTCTCTCCCGAGCCGGGACTCGAACATACGACGACTGGCTTGTTAGGCCAGCATCGTACCTCGAGACCAGCTAGGAGATCCTCGACAGTAATATGATGAATAAAAAGGTGACTGAACCAAATTCGAATCCGATTCAAAGGGTTATGATTGACAAATGTTTGAAACGCTTATAAATAAAGCTATCAAAGCAAGTAAGATCCAAAAAACGAATGGTAGAAATTCACAATGTCAAATTATAAACAAATAACGAGAGTAAAATTAATAGAAAAAGAGTAAACTTATTTATGAAAGGGCATAATTTACAGCTTGAATAAAAAAAGAGAATTTTCCGAAGAGAATGACAGATTTTTAAAAATGATGAAGAGGTTGTATATGAGACACGACCGATTGATTAATGGAAGAGGTTGTGTATGAGACACGACCGCAAGGTTAATGTATAATTACGACAGCCTGTCTCATGTCTATTTCAATAGGTTAGAATTCACTGGGTTGGTATTAATCAATTTTATGGTTTGAAGTGGTGATAATTCTTTTTCAGCTTACTCTAATGCAAATGTTATGATAGACTAACTTGTATCAATGTGATTATGTCAGTAACATTCAGTCAACACTAATAAAATAATTCTCTGAACATAATATGGCAGCTCCAAAGTAATTTAAAACGGTTATTGTAATCGATTAACGGAATCTAAATATTATCCCGGCTCCGGAAATACTTATATTAGGTGGTATTCGGTCATTTTATGCTGTAGGCTAGATACCGAAACTGTGCAAGCATGGATTTCAAAATTGCGTAGCAGTGCGGCTGGGAAAATTTAGTGGTGAGCCGTTCGTCAGACATTCAATCAGTTTGAGGTGAATAACTTTCCTACAAATATCATGTATCGATATATTTTCAGGAGCCAACTGGTCATTTCTAGAGAATAAAGCATAATTGCTTCGTCTAATACCTGCTTAAGTTTTGAAAAATTGGATTTTCCCAAATAAAACCGTTTGGGACTTTAAAAATCGGTCGCAAAAATATAGTTCCACCGATCGATCTGAAAAGTTACACAGTTGTTATAGGACCCATGAGGAACACGAAAAGTGCATGGTAGCTAACCTTTATTTTTTGTCCCGCCCTAATATCCATATTGAATGGTATTCGGACAATTTAGGCTGTTTCTCAGAAACGGTGAGTTATCTAGGAATTCATAATGGTATCTTGTGTCGATTTCCGGTTTCTGAATATCATCCTGGTTCTGAAAGTACCAAGAATGGAAGGTATTTGGCCTGTTTTCAGCTCCGATTCGGTTTGCCACAAGAGCAATAGAGCAATTCTATAAAATTGATTGATTTTTTTTTTTTAAATTTGATAATTATTTATATATCTTTTTTTACTTTTCTTATTTGTCATTTTGTATTTGGGTGAAACTTGGAACAACTATTTCTAAGGTATTGATGAATACAAATATTTTAAGAACCTAACTAATAGAAATAAACCATTTTCCATCATCAGACTGTTAAAAGCAGCAGAGGTTGAAAGGGGGGGCTCCAAATTTTTTACTCCATAATCTTTCGGCAGAGCCACTCCACTCCAGGAGTTGATTTTCATTCATTTTGAGTCCATCTGATGAGTTGTTTCCGAAATGACCATTCCGGAGCAGATTCCAATGGGGCTCTATATGGCCATCAACATAATTGGATAGAAACCCTAGCAATATGTATGTATGTCAAAATTCATTATATAACTTCAGGAGACGATTTACATTCCTTTTAAGGGGTAATATCCACCAAACGCCCTTTTAAAGGACATTTGACATGTAAGGTACATAAATAACATACCATTGGATTAGGCAACTCTTGGAGAATAGAAAAAATAAATTTATTACTATTTTTTTACAAAATGGCGACTGTGCAGCGATTGGCGTGAACCGCTTTTTTTAAAAGTTCTTCCGCAGCGAGCAGTAGAAGTCGTGCCCAACTCCACCTATAACCAAAGAAATTTTTTTCATTGTCCACATAAGTGTCGCTAACGAAATACACATGATTATATTTTTAGAATTTTCCTTCGCAAAATGGCAACGGTTTGGAGAAAAAAATTCTTTTTCGACAAAAAAAAATCGATTTTAATTGTTTATATCTTTTGTTGTTGTGAATCAATCGCTAAAATCGTGTGTACTTCACTAGATAATCTAACGAAGAAGCTACAGTTAAAATGTCAAGCCAATCGAATGTAAACTTTTTTAGTTCTACTGCTCGCCGATTTTGAGAACATGGTTTTGAGAAAAACGCGTTTAAAGTTTCAAAATGCTATAAATCTTGAGAATCGCATTAAAATGTTCATTAAGCAGACAGTATGTGAAGTATAGAGAGCGAAAAATAAGCAAACTGGAAATATGATACAGATTTGGAAAAATATAACGCATCCCGACGGTATATATTTTTCCAAATCTGTATCATATTTCCAGTTCGCTTATTTTTCGCTCTCCCTACTTCACATACTGTCTGCTTAATGAACTTGTGTGTTAACGGGAAAAAGCCGTTGTTAAAACTAGAAATTTAGTTCGCATTAAAAAAACCCTAATATTTTTTTTTTACCTTCAGTCAGCTATCCCTGCGCCGTAAAGTTGTCCTTCCTGGGCTTTATTTTCCTCTTCTTCTTTTTTTTATCTGATGTAAGGCTGCACCTAGCCTCCTTCGCGATATCAGACATGCGATGCTCAGCGACTTTGACGCAATTGGCGTCCGATCCCACGCAAAACTCAAACTTGTCACTCATATTTAAGTACTTTTGCATATAACTTACAGTTAAACAGTATAGAAAAACTCAAACAACGAACGTACACAACGAGTACTGCTGATTGTCTAAACAAAGGGAAGTTGTGAGTAAACACGTGCTGTCGAGACGCTGTAACGGTCGAAACTTGAAGCTGGAAACACGATACCGATCATAGGTAACTTCTACTACACGGTGACAAAAAAGTCCGGTCACACTTTTTTGGGATCGCCTGTAGCCTACATGTTGCATCTCTCTGGTGCCATCTATATGTCAAATGAAAGGGTTAACTTTGCTGCCCAAAGTGGCAGAGATTCGTTTCTGTGCAGTTTGTTTACATTGAGTTGTGAGCCATGGCAGAGTTAAGAGCAGCTGTTATCGCTGAATATGTAAAAGGGTACAAACCCGGACACATATTCAAACACCTAAAACCGCTCGGAATTAGGGTTTGCAATCCCGGGAACGATTTCCCGGGAAATAGCTTTTCCCGGGATTCCCAGATCCCGGGAACAGAAATATTGATTCCCGGGATCCCGGGATTCCCGAGTTCCGCGAAAATTTTTGTAAGATTGACTATTGTTTCTTATGCAATATTGCAATAAAATTAAATACGTCAAACTGATGCGCCCTGGAATGAATCAATTACTAAAACTCAAAGTTAGTATAGTATTTCAACGTAAAAACCATCTTTGCATGTTAATTAGTAAGCATTCAAATGCACTAAGTTAAGACTGACTTATTCCATCGTTTTCTTTCGGATTGTCTCGGTCACAGAAAACCACCGAACGGCGAAATAACGAAATAATGTAGTTAATTAGGTAACTAAAATTCTTCCTTGAAATCTCACGTTCTATTCAATAATGATATAAACTCCAAAAGGGTTTGAAATGTTGTTCTGTCAATGAAAACTAGATTTGAGACGCAGTTTATTTGAAAAAAATCACAATAACATAGCAAATATATTGAAATGAAAAAAAAAATAGCGAATAGGCTTGCTATCGCTCAAGTAAACAGTAAATATTTACTATAGTGTAAAAATATTTTGCCCTAAAAGTCCGTACCGAATGTAGCAAATAGTTTCCGCGTCCAATGCCTGCCTAACACTCAGTTTTCTCTTCAACAAACTGAAAGAATTCGACACCAGTTTTCAATTACGTGTAGCAAAAACTTTAATTGCTGATTCGAATTTTTTTATTCTAGAAATCGGACACAAGCGGTAATTCAGCAGACTTGAGCAAAGTTTTACAGAAGGAAATAACATTTTTGAGCTTAACGAAAAATTGTCAGCGGGTCTGGAGCGATTGTTTGACGACATGAAGACCCTTAATTCTCCTCTTCTGCAAATATATGCTACAAAAATCGATCACGAATTTTTGATGTTAACTTGAATATGTTTTGTATTTCATTTGTTTTTTTTTTTGTTTTTCATGCGAATTGAGAATGAGATTTTAAACAATTTTTTGTTACCTTTTACTGATGAACTTCATTTAAAATCTCATTTTGCTAGAAAATTGTCCGTTCCCGGTTCCCGGGAATTCCCGGGAAATGCGATTTTTCATTCCCGTTTCCCGGGAAATGGATTCCCGGGAATATTGCAAACCCTACTCGGAATCTACCGGAAATTCGTGTACCGGACCATAAATCGGTACCTAGAGACCGGAGGCACCAAGGACAAGGCACGATCTGGACGACCAAGGTCTGTGAGAACTTCAAGGCTGAAAAAGATTATACGAGACCGGATTCGCCGGAATCCCGCCCAATCTGCATGGAAGCTGGCCAGGAACCTTAAAATGAACCGAGAATCAATCCGCCTGCTTCTGCGCAAGGATTTAAAACTTACACCGTACCAAAAGCAGGTGGTTCATGGGGTTACCAAAGCTACAAAGGACAAGAGGTACCAACGGTCGCGGGAGTTGCTCGGTTGGCGCGCAGATGACGAGATTATTTTTTCGGACGAGAAGCTGTTCGTTTTGGAGCAAACAGTCAATCGCCAAAATGATCGAGTTTGGAGTGTGAGCCTCCAGCAAGCTCCTGCGGACAAGCTGAACGTTTCCCGGTTCTAAAATAAGACGTCAGTGATGGTTTGGGGAGCCATTTGCAAGAGAGGTAAACTGCCTCTTATTTTTATCGATAAAGGGGTCAAAATCAACGCAGCGTACTACCTGGGCACGGTTTTGAATAAAAATGTTCTGCCTCAAGCTGAACTATTGTTTAAAGACGATTACTACTGCTTCCAGCAAGATGGCGCCCCATCCCACACCGCAAAGGTTGTTCAGGCGTGCTGTGAGGAAAACTTGACCAATTTCATTTCGAAGAATGAATGGCCTCCGTCGTCTCCGGAACTGAATCCACTGAATTATTTCGTGTAGGGATACATGATGTCGAAGCTGAACGACTATAAAATAACAAATTTGGAGCAATTCAAGCGAGTTATCACGAAAATCTGGGACTAGATGCCGATGGAGCACGTGCGCGCCGCTTGCGACGATTTTCCGAGACGTCTGAAGCTGGTTCGATCAGAGAAAGGTGGTGTGATTCCGAGATATCGTCTGTGAAGTATCTTTATGAGTTACTGAATAAAGCTATGAAAGCCAGATTCAGATTTTCTTCTTATTCTTTGAAATATTGAGATTTTCCTGTGTGATCGGACTTTTTTGTCACCCTGTAGTTTACAAATCCTCGAAAGTGAAAAAAAAACGAGCATCGCCGAAATAAACTAAAAATGTTATTTTGAAGCATAAAAGGTGTTCGGTAAAAATTGATTTGAGCGAATTTTGAGTTTAGATCAGTACTTGAGCGATGTAGGTTTTGATTCTAGGATAGTTTTAGCATGATTTAAATCAATAGAAAAAATGACAAGAAAAAATGTTTTCTGGTGGATATTACCCCTTAAGTACACCTGAAAAGTTATCTTCGGAAAGGCCACTCCGGTGCAAATTCTCGTGGGGACCTGTATGGCCGGAACCTGCTTTATTGTGGCCATTTCCAGGACACCTCCGCAGATGGACTCAGAAAGGATTAAACGCATCTTCTGGAGTGATTTCATGAATATTGATACCAATTTTATTTGGTTTTATTGCCAATTGTTAAAATTTGCCTTGGATTTTGAACATGTTCCTGGATGTTCGTATTTACGGGAACCATATGGGGACCAACGGCTCTTTAGGTTCCGTATACTAAAAATAAACAAATTTTTCAATCTTTTGACGATCTAAATCGGTCAAGAATTGAAAAAATTCGAAGCATTACATTCTGATGGGTACCCGGATAATCTGCCGAAAACTTACGGGTGTTTAAATTGCCGAGTACATAACGGGTATTTTTCATGAAAACTACAAAAGGTTAGCTAAATATTGATTGTCTGATCATGTAAAAATAGCAAAAAACAAGTTAAAATTTAAAAAAATAATAATTAAAACCAGGAGGTTTTTTTAAATTTCTGCGGCAATGGACAGTAATTTGGTCCTTCTATCTAAAAATATACATTATAAGACAAGTAAAAAACTTAAAAGAAATACAGGCAAACTTCGATATAAGGTACATTTCGATTTTCAAGTTGTACTTTATGTCGAATTGTACCTTATATCGAATCATGAAACATTTTCAACAATAGGGCTTCGAATACTTAATTTCGTTGCTATATGTCTACGTATAGTTTATTTTGGAAATAAAATCCAACTATAAATGTGAACCAACTTGTTTCAAATACAATTTGAAACACATAGTATTTTTGGCTTTCTAGGAGACCTTTAGCCGCGTGTGATAGTTTGTTTCCAAAACGTATGTCATCCAGAAAAAAAAATCGAGCCGTAACGTTATTATCACTAATTTTTTTCAACATTAATTTACATTCATACAGACTTCTTATTTAAACTGCTTTTTTTTCCTTCTCGTTGTTATGTATTTTTTGGTCCGATGTATAAAACCAAGAATATCTGCTTACAGGTTGACAACTTTTTTAATAATTTCCTCGTCCTTCAGGATTTCGGAATCTGCATTTTCTTCATTGCATTTAAATATTACCGTTTGAACTAACTTTTTTAACACATAAGGGTGGCCTAAATTTGCACTTTGCACACTGGTTTAAAACGTGAAAAACGTGATCGTCAACCTTTTGACCGTGAAAATGCTTTTGAAATGCTATAGTGTATTCGACAAAGTTTCTGTTTATCCTAAGGGGAAACTTTCAATGCAAATAGATTTTTGGTTAATCCGCCTAAAAGTGAAATGATTTTTTTTTAATTACTTATCAAATCAAAGTGAAGTTTTCAGCAAAGTTGTAGGTAATCTTATGCAGAAAAACTTTGCTGAAGACGCTTTGGTTCTATCTCATGAATATTGAACACATACAGGTAGTTTTATAGACACATTCAAAATTAAAAAAATACCAATCAACTTTTTGGGTGTGATTTCAGAGGTTTACTATATTGTGAACATTTTTTCATATTCGAGAAATACACCATTCTGCCGAACATACCTTGAGGCGTCGTACACAAATTACGTAACGCTAAAAATCTACGTAACAATAAGTCATACGTTACGTAATTTGTGTACGACGCCTGAGCATATTTCCAACTTTTTCATAGGTTTTATAATGTTTTTGATGAAAAAATGCACTTTTTTCAAACATTTCTAGCAATTCGAGTTTTAATAAAATTTTGTCTTTTAAAATTTCAAACAAATCACCAGGGATCAAACTTTAAGTTAATTTTTTCATCAGCTTCTCCGTTCCCATCCATGTTAAACCACGCTATATCATGTTTTTTCAGCAACAGTAAATTTTTCTGACGGGTTTTCAAACTTCCGCTTAGTGTTGAGTATTTTATGGACACTCCCCAAATGATCATTAGTAATCAGAGACGTTGACAAGATAACCAATATATTATTTATAGAAGTTTCCATACCAATTTCGGAGTTATTTGCAACATGATAAAAATGTGTACCTTATATCGAGGTAAAATGCACCTTATATCGAGTGACACTATATCGAAGGTACTTTATATCGAGGGTTTCTTATATCGAAGTTCCCCTGTATTTGTATTTGTATTTGTATTTATTTAATTATATCCCAAATACGCGTAAAAACCCCACCATCTTTTGATCGAGTATTACATGCTTTAAATTAAGTCTAACAACAATACAACATACTATTATTACAGATGGCACATGAAACTACTTAACTTAGCTCTGACAGAAAAACGAACCTAATCCTAACAAATTATAATATTCGCTTAAGTCTATTTTTGAAAGTAACACTTGATACATTGAAGTCAAATGAGTCAAATACATTATTAAAGACGTCACATATCGCCCTGATGGGTTCGTTTTGACCATATTCTGTACGATGAAATGAGAGGCGCAGAAAGTTTAGCATTCTTAAATTTCTTTAGGGCACATTTATGTTGATTTCAGAAAGGATGCTTGGAGCGTCAATTTCGCCAGTTAACAGTTTTCCTACAAATACGGCCCTGAATACGTCTCTTCTTTTTGCTAGTGTGTCAATGCCAAGTAAGCGACATCGACTGGCATAGGGCGGTAATTGGACAGGATCACGCCAAGGAAGAGATCTCAGAGCAAAACGAAGGAACTTGGCTTGAACTGATTCAATCCGGTTGGTCCAGATATCAGTGTAAGGACTCCATATTATGGCTGATGTTTCCAAAATAGATCGAACTAGTGAGACATATAGCGATAGCAAGCAAAACGGGTCAGTAAACTCTTTGGCGATTCTCATCATAAATCTGAGGTTTTTGTTCGCTTGTGCAATGATATGAGAATAGTGATGCTTGAAGGAAAGCTGTGAGTCAAGCAGTACGCCCAAATCTTTTATCACAGATACTCTCTCAAGAGTTTCTCCAGATATACTATAATTCCAAGATAATGGCTCCAATTTTCGTGTGAATGAAATTACAGAGCATTTGGAAACACTTATTATCAGCAAATTACGGATACACCAATTAGAGAATTCATCAAGGTACCGTTGCAATTCTTTGCAGTCCTCTGTGGAGCGAATGATGCGAAATAGTTTTAAATCATCAGCATAGATGAGTTTACTGCCAGGTGGGATGACTAAACAAACATCAGATCTGTATAGATGGTATCCACTTGCAGCCCCTTCTCTATGTTTTTTATACAATGCGATGAAAACTCAAGTAAATTAGTCGTAGTCGATCTACCTGGGTAAAAACCATGTTGGGCCGTCGACATATATGGCTTAAATTCACGAGATCAAACGTTGCCGACAAGAATTTCGAATAATTTCGATCCAGCCGATAGCAAAGTTATTCCCCTGTAGTTCACTATATCGTGTTTGTTGCCTTTTTTATAAACTGGAAACATAGCTGACTTCTTCCAGCAATCAGGAAAAACCCCTAGTGATAGCGATTTATTAAAAATTATTCTTAGCGGAACACAAAGCGCGATGGCACATCTTTTTAAAATAATAGCTGGAATACCGTCAGGCCCAGCCGAAGAAGAAGGTTTTAGTTTCTCTGTGGCCTTGAGAACATCCTCATCTGAGAAGCAAATATTGCTAAGGTTTACAACGTTGTGAGGAACGTCGCGAAGGGCACTCTGTATTTGAGCTGTATTTGCAGAAGAGGAATTAAATATGCTCGAGAAATGTTTCCGAAATAAAGAACCAATACCATCAAGTGTGTCAGCACTGTCATTTCTAAGAAACATGTTGGAAGGAAGTCCACTTTCTTTCCGCTTACTGTTTACAAATGACCAAAAGCGTTTTGGATTTCGTTTGAGCTGTGATTGGGTACGTAGCACGTGTTGAGCGTAGAGAAAGCGATTGTAAGTTTTGTAATGACTACTCGCAGTGGTGAACGACAACTTAGTCATTGCGTTTCGTCGTCTGACGTACTTACGAAGTGCAGCTGCCCTTTGTCGTTTTAACTCTCGAAGCCGTCGATTGGACCATACAGGTTTCGGCCGTGGGTGAAACGACGGAACGAAGTTGGTGAATTGCTGTTTCATTGTGTGCGTGAATATCTCTACAACACTGTCTACGTCAGTTGCACGGTTCAACAAATTTTCCCAGTTGATTGCGAGTAAAGCCCTTTGAAGTCCTTCGAAATCGCTTTTACTAAAGTTGAGTTGCCTTATTTCAGACAATTCTTCAAAGCGAATCAGCTGAGGACAGGCTAATGAGACAGACAGCGGTGGATGATGAGGATCGATACCAACTAACGAGTCACATGCTTCGGCAATGGCACAGTTGAGTACGGATTCGTCATTGACGAATACGAGGTCAAGAGTCCGATTACGCCCGTTTTTTACTGCGCTTAATTGAGTCATGTTGACCAAAGACATTCCGTCCAACAGCGCAATATTTGCACTATTAAGACTCGAATCAGAAGGATCAGCAAAAACGCGACCAGAGCGGCTGGCTTTCCAAGCAAGGCCAGGCTGGTTGTAGTCCCCGAAAAGCAAGTGAGTAGTGTGCGATTCCAGTGAATTCAAAATTTCAAGCGCCGAGTCGATATGGTTCTGAATGACCGAGGTGTTATCGTCGATATCAGGCGGGATATATACAACACCTACACAAATACTAGCACCATGAATGCGGACGTCTACCCATAACTGTTCTAAATCAGATCTTAGACTCGATCGTTGCCTAGACTGTAACCTGTTAGATACGGCAATAAGGACACCGCCGCCGCGAGATTTACCTGTACATGCTAAGTCGCGGTCGTTTCGGTACACTGTGTACTTTGGTCCAAGAAGCTGAGGAGAACAAATTTGATCGTTCAGCCAGGTTTCGGTAAAAACGATTACGTCATATTCAGCATCCGAAGCGGCAACAAACAGCTCGTCAATTTTCGTGCCTAGCCCTCTTACATTCTGATAGTAGAAATGAATATGTTCGTGTGGGTCATAATCCAATGGCGCGGTATCGGCACAAACATCAATTGTGGAATTAGCCTGAAAGTTGGATTGATTTTCAAAGACGGCAGAATCCGAACACCTGTGAACACCTCAAGTGAACATATACGTCCTTGGTGTTTACCTGGAGGAAAAGAGTTACTGTGTCCGTGATCTTTCATTCGCGGGGATGAACAGGGTGCGCCTATCTGATAGCATTCATTGGAGTTTAGACTGCAGGTTGTGTGAGCTAAAGATGTACTGGCCTCTTCATTTACAATCATCTGATCAAGTTGGCTAGAAAAATCGCACATTCTCTGAGTTTTTGGTAAGCGGTTAGAATACATATACTTAACTGGACAGGGGGCCCGCTGGCCCCCAATATCCCCCGGTGGCAGACTAATTTCGTTTAAGGAATAACCGGTGTGATTACCGATGGTGTAGCTGCCGCTACACCACGTTCGTTTTTTGCTCCATAATCCTCAAACTCTCTAAAGAAAATACCGGCGGGCCAAGTACTTGGTGCCAACGCAACCGCTTTTAGTTTGGGATCAATATCCACTTTGAATGAAATAAAGCGCAGCGACTTTATATCCACGTCTTTTTTAACCAATCTCACAACATCGGGTGGCTCGTTGCACTGTAGACATTCTTTTGCCATAGTTTGAATGTCATCAGTGGTAACGTCTGGATGAATTCTAGACAAATAAACCCAAAATTTCATTCGTTGTTTTGCTTTCGTCTCGATTAGACGCAAATTGTTTATCTCCGTTCGAGTTCGCAAAATAACAATACACGAGTTATCGTACGGGTGTTTTTTTTGTCGATTAGTTCTTGTGTTGCGCGATAACAATAGCCTGTTGTATATCGGCAGAAACATCTGCACACTGGTAGGGGCAGGCTACCCCGCCAGTGATTCGATACGCAGCTGATATATCAGCAAGAATAATTCTCCCGCACCGCTGTTACCCCGCTAGCAGCACGGACCACCATACGATCGAGCGAGTGGAAGTCAACTACAAGTGGCATCTACAAGGTCGCATGTAAGATACGGCCACTGTGTCACAACACGAAGCTGGATCGTCATTGTTTGTTCTGCGGAGACACTCGATTAATCCAACTATCAGCCGTGAGGTCGTGACTTAGACGTTCGGTGAAGTATTACATTTGGAATTTTTACTATAATTATCAATATTATTACTATGTTATAATAATATTATTAATATTATTATTGATATTATTATTATTGTTATTATTATTATTATTATTACTACAATTATTATTATTATTATTATTATTACTATTGTTATTAGTATTAGTATTACTGTCTTTTTTTTTATTTGATCCATTGTAGATTGAAAAATTGTTTTTAAAATTTAATATCAACTACTTGAACCCCCCCCCCCCCTATACGAATATTTATCGTTTGTGTGCGGTAGAGCGTAACGCTCCCGCAAAATGGACGACATGCAGGTGCAACTTTTCCTGGAGGTGGAAACAAACGGGGAAGAAATTGAAATTTCTCCCATCAGCTCACCCCTACCTTCCCCTGTGCCCTCCCCTTTGCCAAGTCCTGTACCAAGAGTACCGGAAGTACGGGTAAAAGCTTACCCAGATGCCGCTGGCGGTCCCTACGTTGTTTTTTTCCGGCCCATAAAGAAGCCATTGAATATTATTCAAATTGGCAAAGACCTGGCAAAACATTTTTCGGCCGTAACCGAGATTACGAAGGTGAGGCCGAACAAACTGCGAGTTGTCGTGAGTAGCTTGAAGCAAGCAAACGAAATTGCTGGCTACGAGCTCTTCACGAGAGAGTATCGCGTGTACATCCCTGCCAAGGATGTAGAAATGGACGGTGTGGTTACCGAGGGGAATCTCACTGTCGATGACATTTTGCGTCATGGAGTTGGCTGTTTTAAGAACCCCTTGATGCAAAGTGTAAAGATACTGGATTGCAAGCAATTGCATTCAGTATCCATCGAAGAAGGGAAGAAGAAATTTCTCCCTTCGGATTCCTTCCGAGTAACATTCGCCGGATCCGCGCTGCCGAACTACGTCCGCTTGGACAGGGTTCGTCTACCTGTACGCCTGTTCGTACCGCGGGTCATGCATTGCCAAAACTGTAAGCAGTTAGGTCACACAGCCACCTACTGCTGCAACAAGGCACGCTGTAGCAAGTGCGGAGGCAATCATGCTGAGAACGCTTGCAGTGGAGATACTGAAAAGTGTCTTTATTGCGAGGGAACTCGGCATGACCTTCTGGCATGTCCCGCGTACAAACAGCGCGAGGAAAAAATTAAGCGTTCCCTTAAGGAACTCAATTTGGCTTTCGCCGGGGCAAAGGGACGAACGATTGCCTAGCGTTGCTTTCTACTGAAATTCAAGTCGCATTTGCTCGGAAAGAGCAAATGGCTTCTGCGTTCTTGGATATTAAGGGGGCTTTTGACTCTGTCTCTGTAGAAGTTTTAAGCGCGAAACTTCATTCGCAGGGACTTTCACCAAATTTGAATAACTTTTTGCTCAACTTGTTGTCAGAAAAGCATATGTATTTCTCACATGGCGATTCGACAACATCCCGAATTAGTTACATGGGCCTTCCCCAGGGCTCATGTTTAAGTCCTTTCTTATATAATTTTTACGTCAATGACATCGATGAATGTCTTGCAAATTCATGCACGCTAAGGCAACTTGCAGACGATAGCGTTGTATCCATTACTGGTAGCGAGGCTAGCGATCTGCAAGGTCCATTGCAAGATACCTTAGACAATTTGTCTGAATGGGCTCTTAAGCTGGGTATCGAATTCTCTCCGGAGAAAACTGAGTTGGTCGTTTTTTCTAGGAAGCATAACCCAGCTCAGCTGCAGCTCGTACTAACGGGTAAAACGATCTCTCAGGTTTTAGTCGCTAAATATCTCGGGGTCTGGTTCGACTCTAAATGCACCTGGGCTTGTCATACTAGGTATCTGACACGAAAATGCCAACAGAGGATTAATTTTCTTCGTACGATTACCGGAACCTGGTGGGGAGCCCACCCAAGAGACCTTCTGAGGTTATACCAAACAACAATACTGTCAGTTCTTGAGTACGGTTGTTTCTGCTTTCGCTCCGCTGCGAACACGCATATTTTGAAACTAGAAAGAATACAATATCGTTGTTTGCGTATTGCCTTGGGTTGCATGCAGTCGACCCATACGATGAGTCTTGAAGTGTTAGCGGGTATTCTTCCGTTGAAACATCGTTTTTGGAATCTCTCTTACCGGTTGCTAATTCGATGCACAGTTATGAACCCATTAGTAATTGAAAATTTCGAGAGGTTGGTCGACCTTCAATCTCAATCCAGATTTATGACTTTATATTTTGACTATATGGCTCAAGATATTAATCCTTCTTCATACGATTCCTCCAATGTCGCACTTTTAGATACTTCTAATAATGCTATATTCTTCGACACCACCATGAAACATGACATTTCTGGTATCCCGGATCAATTGCGACCCCAAGAGATCCCTAAGATTTTTTCCAATAAGTTTAAACATGTTAGTTATGATAAAAGGTTTTAAACTGACGGATCTAATCTAGATGAGTCCACTGGCTTCGGTGTTTTCCACGAAAATTTTACCACCTCCTACAAACTCGATGCTCCTGCTTCCGTGTACGTCGCAGAACTTGCTGCTATTCAGTACTCTCTTGGAATCATCGAAACCCTACCCATAGACCACTACTTCATCTTCACAGATAGTCTCAGTGCCAGGCTCTGCGATCGATGAAGCCTGTGAAGCACACCCCGTATTTCCTGGGGAAAATACGGCGGTTTTTAAGTGCTTTAACAGATAAAAATTACCGGGTTACCTTAGCGTGGGTCCCTTCTCATTGTTCCATTCCGGGCAATGAAAAGGCTGACGCTTTAGCTAAGGTGGGTGCTATTGATGGCGATATTTATGTAAGACCAATTGCTTATGATGAATTTTATAGCATTTTGCGTCAGAGAACACTCAACAGTTGGCAATCATCATGGAACTCAAATGAACTGGGACGGTGGCTACATTCCATTTTTCCTAAGGTATCGACGAAAGCATGGTTCAAGGGGTTGGATGTAGGTCGGGACTTCATTCGCGTGATGTCCAGACTTATGTCCAATCACTACACGTTAAACACGCATCTCTTTCGTATAGGGCTTGTAGACAGTAATCACTGCGTTTGTGGCGATGGCTACCATGATATCGAGCATGTTGTTTGGTCGTGTGCCGAATTCTGTGATGTTAGGTCCGAGCTTATAGATTCCCTCCGGGCCCGAGGAAAACAACCGAACGTACCCGTTAGAGACAGTCTGGGAAGCGGTGAACTCCAGTACATGACACAACTGTACTGTTATTTGAAAAAGACTGACATTTAAATTTAATATTCTTTTGTCTAATTGTCAGAATACCCGTATACGACGCTGGAGACACGAACACGAAGAGCCTAAATCTATGTTTAAAAAACAAAAAAGAACAACAGTCGAAACACAAATAGATCGTATATCTTAATTAGTTTTAAGCAAGAATTGTATTTCCCTCCTCTCACCTTAAATCCCCACTAGCTCGTAGTCGGCCGCGAGAATAAATAAAAGGCCTCCCTCTTTTCCCTGCTAACGTAGAATTAATACGAATTGTACTTGGCTCAGTAAAACAGAAAATGTATCGTGCCGTGTCAAATAAACTAACTAATTTAAACCTAAACCCAAAATTTTTTCTCTGCTACAGGAACAGTAACGACAGTTGATGTTAGGTTGGTTTTCGTTCCGACTATGACGTCCCGGTTAGAATTGGGCTGATCTTCACGGCGACGTTTTGGCGTAGGACGGTAAATTGGCCAGTTGCTGTGAAAGCCGCGGGGTGTAGCTTCTGCTTTATCAATAACACTAGTATGTTTTGCAACTTCTTTTCGCACCTCCGTTTTCAGTTCATTGATGGCAGCTGTTTGCTGTTTGATCAACTCAGCAATGGTATTGCCAAGTGCGGCGACCGTAGGACGAAAAGTAGCAAATCTCATCAACTTTAAGCATCCGTCGCAAAGCCAGAGAATATTTTCCGTGGAGGCCTTCAGCTTTGTAAAATGCTGATTGTTTAGCCCAGCACATTTATAGTGAGCCACCGTCTCACAGAAGCCCTGACATTTGATATAATCAGTCTCCTTTGTTGGTTTGGCGCACTTATCACATACAAACTCCATTGTTTATTTCAAGCAGATTCACCAGAGATTCCGAAGAGAACTTCACTTTCACGTAGCACAGAAATGCTTTGGCAATCTTTTCGTCAATATTGATGGGTAAATGAATTTAAAAAACACAGTGATTTCGAAGAAATAAAAACCAAGCGTAGAAACACAATAGCAGTAAACGGCAGTGATGCCAAATGAAATGTAATAACAAAAATATTATCATAATTCAAATACCTCAAAAAAGCCTGTGAGCTAAACATTGATAGTTCTTTGAGCTTGAAAAAATAACAAAATAAAATGTTGAATACTTAATTTTTTTTTTTTCAAATGTTTTGCAGGACTTTTTTTTTTTGAAGGTCAAAGTTAGTATTCACAACTTTGCCGAAGATGCTATACCGATCAAAAAACGGGTTTGGCTCTAAAAATATTTTTATCATTAATAGGCTTAATCGATTTTAAATTTTTGTCTCTTTTTGTTTTTTTTTTATCAAAAACTCTCAATGTTTAGCAAACCTTTTGTAGTTTTCATAAAAGTGAAAAAAATTGAAAAAAAAATTTACTCTAACTGTCTACTTTGGCTGCAGATCAGAAATGGATGTCCTATTTTTATAGAATTGCACATTTAGAATCAAATTCGTTCGCCACGGTCGCCAATGATTTAGTATGTTTAGATGAATTGGTGATGAAAACTGATATAAGACTACAGTTAAGTATTCGAGCTGGTATAAGACGACAGTTTAATAATCAGACTTGAAGCGGCTTGAAAGTTTATAAGCCTTGATTTCATTACTAGGCTTAAACAAGGCTAAACAAGTTAGTTTAAAGAAAAAACTTAAATTGTAAATAGCTATCTGTTAACTGACAAATAACTAATTAAACCCGCGATTTTATTAAATAGCGATGTCCGTGTTTTATTGTTGTTTCGCATTTTTAGCCCAATAGTAACTCACAGGAATCGTTTAAAGATAAGATGGCATCCTGCTCGAAGAATTACTCAATAACATTAGAAAGATTGCCTGACAAGCCGCGTAATGTTGAATACCTGCCAGATCGATTACACATCTTCACCCCCTGCGAGGCATGCAATTCAACCTACTAAACTTGTAGGCGAATAAGTGTAACCAATTATCACGTACTGAGAGGCATTCAATCATTCACACTCACAAACAACCCAATGGCACAATTCTTACAGATCGTGACTACCGGTTTAACCTACCACCCCCGTCGAAATCAATCACCTACCATCTGGTCAGTAGGTTGTTATTAGCGGGTACATGCTAGTCACTATAATCTGATAATACAGTTGTCATCGGCAGAGCACGACGGAAATGCTTCTAAAGTTTCCCCATGCCTATCGTATGGAATTATTATGTCGTGTATCAGCCACCAACCCACTAGATAGACCATTGAGAACGCCTACACCGATAGCCCACGATTCCCTACTAGCTTCGTTTATTGAGATTAGAAATCGATTCAAATGTATTCGCATCTTTCGTGTCAGACAAAAATCTACCCACACAAGTACAATAACCCCAGTTTTACAACCTCTCTATCAGCCAGTGGCCATGTGTCATTTGCGAGCCACTTCGATGAAAGATTGTTTCATCTAATAAAACACATTAAAATCCGAAGTGAAACCATTCTCTAATCAAGTTCCATCGAAAAAAAAAACAATTTCCTATCAAAACACGATCACAAATAGAAAAGATGATTCACCGGTATATTATCTAAAACAATTACGGTTTACAGATTGCAGTTCTGGTACAAAACACTTTTTGGCACAGTAATTTTACAAAAACAACAATATACTTACTGCTTTTTTCCTCCGCCGCAACGCCTTCGTCTTCATCCAGCTTGTCGGCAGCACCTGCCTCGGTTGCCTTTTCCGTCGGTTCGCTTTCCTGCTTCTCGTCCTCGGTATGAATCGGAGACGAAGGGCCCGAGGAAGCACTGGCTCCGGGACTCGGAGACGAACTGATAGCGTGCGCCGGCGAAGTGAGGCCACTGGCCCCGCTATCTTTCTCAGTCGATTGTCTTCGTAGGCCGCCCAATTCCGGGTATTTGAACGATTTTGCGGTCTTTTGTTCATCCAAAGTGGTTTCGAGGGATTTCTTACGCGCTCCCTTCTCTGGCGGCTCGTCCGATTTATTTCGAATGGGTGCCACAGGAGGTAGAGCGGCGGCAGTAGTTACAGCTGCTGGAGGAGGTTCCGCTTGGCGGGGAGGAGATTTGAGCTTTTCTGGGCTAATTTTCGTGGGACTAAGCGAACTAGGATCAATCGCATGAGGAGGAACTGCAGGAGGAATTTTCGTTGGCGATGGAAATGAACTCTGACGGATATTTCTAGGTCCCTTTTCGGGTGGCGGTGGTGGAGGCGTCTGACGTTTTGGAGGACTAGGAGGAGGATCACTGGGGGACTGGATTCGATGGGGTGCAGGCACCGTTGGGTGCGGAATCTCTTGCCGCTGACTGTTCGATTCTTTGGGTGTTGGCTGCACATTACTGCCTCCGTTAATAGAAATTTGGTTAACTGATGAACCACTGCAGTTGGCCGGTGCTCCGGCACTGGCGATAATCCCCGTTCCAGGAACGGTTCGTATGATGTCACATCGATTAAAATCACCGCTACCTTTTGTTGTTCGCGTTTTTGAAAAATGTGATGTCCAGTTTTTCTGCTTTTCAATCAACTCTCTGGAGTTGAACTTTCTTTCAGGCTTTTCGGGTTTCTCCGGTTTTTCAGATTTTAACCGCGATTGGTTTAATATTCTGTTGGAATCGAGCTTACCAATACCATTGGTAATCGGGTGATGCTTTCTCTTCGGAGAAGGGGATCGATCCTGTTCGGAACCTACCTCCGACAGATTGTCTTCTTTGCTACTGGAATGTGACATTTTAATACTGAATGGCGGAGGCCTATTGACACGTCCTTCGCCCAATTTTTCGAACAAGGCTCTGGCGTTATTGAAACGAGCTGCGTGAGACTCTGTCCGAACCACGGTCGCCGTTGGGGAAGGCTGGCTACCTGACAGATCCTTCCCAGGGTCCTGAGTTAATTCCACTGGTTTTCGTTGGAACAGATTGGCTATTTGAGACACTTTAGGCCCGGATGGGCCCCCGGATGCTGATTTGTCCATCTTGCAGCGAGATTTCACAAATTATCGAAACCTGAAAAACAAGAGAAAAACAAACATTAGATTACGTGTTCAGCTGAAAATAACGTCACTGCTGATAAGCAATTACGGTTGCATCCTAACCATTGTCAGTGAAAAAGTAGAACCAACTGTATTCGAAAAATGTGAACGAATTTGGCAAAATTCGAGATGTACAGCAAAGCGTAAAAAACGTGTAAACCAACAAATCTCTATTCACCTCCAATCAAATGGAATTCTTGAAAAACACTACAATCAAGTTGCGGTTTTATCGCCTCGTCTTGACCACTCGATGTTGCCGTCGTACCGCGCCTGATTGCACCGCGCCTCAGCTCTCCAATCACGAATCGTCGCCGTCGTCGTTGTCGTCGTCGCCGTCGTCGTTGTCGTCGTCGTCGAAATAATTAGCACGGAGAAAAAACGTTACGAAGAAGCCAAACCCCGAGCCGACAGTCTACGAGCACAAATTATCCTCGTTCCATACCGGTACACTAGAAACGACTAGTGAGCTTGCTAGCTAGATAGAATCCAGTCGGACACAGCTACACCTCGTAAAACTGATAAGATATGACGAACGATTCTATTCTTATCTGAAGCCCTATAGAAGCAGACCCCATCAATGAGTGATGTAGTAGTGTAGACAATGCACGTGGAACCTATGTGTGAACGCACATAACTTTCTTTCAAGGAAGATATTAACCTTAAAGCGTAGGCATTGGGATTATAAAGCAGTTAGCGAAAATAGACCAAAAGGTTATTACCATAGCGATAAAAATACGATGGAAACGATCTTTTGTTTGTGTGAGCCCTTAATAGAGTTGGGAAAATGTTTTTCCCGTTGTCGCTATCGGAAGATTTATTCATGAAATCAGCAAGTGCGTCATTTTTCCGTTTTGTTTCTCAAAACTCGCTTACAAAAGCGTAACTAAAATAAGGTATCGTAATTTCTGAACAACACTAGGTGCATATCGGAAATCGATATAGTATTTGACAAACCTTTAGAACGAAAAATAATTAAAATAATATATTTGATTTAAACGTCTGAACTAGAATTGATTCGCATTTTTTTTTGCTAAAGTTCGTCTGGCTAATTCCCTGCTGTGTAAATTTTGCTTCCTCGCAACGATATTCACGCTCTTTTTATATTCAAATGTTGAGAGGTCGCCATATATTCAAGGGTTAATTCTGTTTCACGTCTGATAAATGATTACTAAGATGTTATACACATACGCGCTCATTAAGAGCTGCATTTTTGTGTTTTAATGTACTTTTATAAACTTATTCAAACATAATCATATGTTCATGGTATATCTATGAAATAACAAAGATAGTTAAAAAAATATTGGGGTTAAAATGAAAAATTCTTTATTCTAACGTCGTGCAAAAAATGACTGGCTGGCCTAATACATACACTTTTACTAATAAAAAATTTATTTAAATTTAATTATTTAGTTCTCTATGAACTTGTTTATGAAGTAAAAAATACTGTTTTCGAATATTAGTCGATAAACTGTCATTTATTCTGTGTGTGAGAGCCGACGGTCGTTCGACATTTACGAGTAAAAGCCTACTGCGAAGGACAATTAATATTGCTGGAAAATCATTTCAGTTCAAAACACAAGTGCTTTTCAGTACCATAATTTCGCCCCAAATTGTCTTAAGGATTGACAGCACCCGCTCCGAATTGGTTGAAACTTTTTGGGTGTGAAAATATCAGCTAGGGTATCGAACGTCTTCGTCGGTGGTTTTCTTCGGCCCCCTTTTGCATAAGATTGCTGCAGAAAGAATTCCTAAAAATTACCCCTACCCAATACTTTTTATAGATTCACCGTTTTTGAGTTATATCGATTGAAAAAAAATAAAAAAAAACATTCGCCCTTTCCAAAAGACAGTCCAGACTAATTCTGGAAAAAGTAGGTATGCAAAGATGCTTAAATGGGTAATATCTTCACACCCAAAAAGTTTGACCGATTTTTGAGAGGGTACTGCCTCGAGATTTGGCGCAAAACGCGTCATTTGAAACTTAGCTGCTTTCGACGTAGAATTGCGTCTTACGGCAATGGATATAGGAGTAAAAATTGAAAAACCGAAAACATTGAGAATGTCACGAAAATTGTCCACTTTCGAATGCTTGAAGCTCAATTAGTTTCCAAACGATTTTCTTCATTCTTACAGCAATCCACCAAGATTGGTAAATGGCAATCCAAAATCAACGCTTCTCTTTACAGTTATCAATCAATTAATAAAAAAAGAAAACTGAAAAGGAACTATCACTGTAATAAACCGCGTAACACCATTAAAATGATTAACCTCAATCGCAAAAAAATATATTGACATTAGACAAGCTGTCGTATTTATACGTTAACGTTGCGGTCGTGTCTTATAAACAACCTCTTCAACTATTAAGAAGAAAAACACTAAAAGAATAAATTCACCCATGTTTCGTTAAAATCTTAAAAATGCAAATTAGTTTAAATTTTACCGCTTCGATTAAGGTAAAAGAAAAAATATAGAAATTTTGGAAATGTATTTTGTTGTTTTTTAAAAACAAAAAAAGTTGGTGAATACTCAGAACATAAACTAATACAGAGTGAACAACGAGCTGCACGCTATGCAGAACGTATCACTCTTATCGATTTAAGATTTAACTGGTATTCGATTCGTGTAGTAGAATTAAATGGAAACATTGACTATTCTCAATATTTGCCAAATAATTGTCGTTTGCGAGAAGTGATAGTTTTCTTATTTTGTTCAAAGGAAACGGCGGCTGAAGCGCATCGAGAGGTCAACAAAGTTTACAGAAATGCTGCTCTATTGAAAAAATGTGCCGCAATTGGTTCCGTCACTTTAAAGACGGTAATTTTGATGTTGGCAACGGTCCGCGTGAAGAAAGGCCAAAACATTCGAAAACACTGAATTGAAGGAATGAGGATCTATGCTAAACGCAGGAACGCTTGTATGCTTTTTAAAATGCAGTTGCTTTTTTATTACAAAAAAAAACAGCGAAAGCTTAGTTGCGCACCTAATACAATACCCAGTTAAAGCAAATGCAGTCACGAAAAAAACATTATTCTTGTGATTTAAACGCTTAACAATATCAGAAACTACGATAGAAACTGCTTTGCATAAAAAAACTGCGTAACACAAAATAAAAACAAAAACAATTTGACTGATCGGCTTAAGGAGAAGCTTATTTTCTTAATATTGAAGATTTGCCTACATTTTGTCCCTTACTTGTACACATTGCCTGCTTAAGCATTAGTTGGCAAATATTTTTATTTTACTTTCACGTGAACTAAGATTATGTTAAATCGCACATCAATAAAATGTCAGTAAGAGAACAATTAAAATACACCAACAACGTACAAGGTACTCTCGTGAGCTTCATTGACACACTGAACAGCGAAATTTCTAATAAACAAATAAACGTACCTTGTCCCATCACCTGTGAATCATAACGGAAAAAGTAAAAAAAAAAAATACAACGATAAGCCTACTGATAGTCACTCAACCCTATGCGGCCCCTGTTTACATAGTTGACGTAAGAGCCAAAATGACCCAAATGCACTTTTTCGTTGATTCAGCTTCCTTTCCCTAAGATACATACACTACAAATGAAAAGAAAACTATTTTGTTCTAAAACTTTTGAGAAATATTGGAAAAACGTTTTGGCGTAACTGCCAATTGGTTGCAAAAACTGGCGTCACTACATACAAGGTGCAATTGTCTATGTTAAGTCGTTTTACTCGACTGTATAACTACTGTCTGTTTGTCTAAGTTAAGTCGTTCAATTCGACAAATATTCCATGGAAAGGGGAAAAGGGGAAAGGGGGAATTTTTGTATTGTATATTAATATTTTTACAAACACTCAGCCTCAGCAAGGTCTAAAGTCACCGTGTCCTTTCCCCTACTAGTGGATATTTGCATCAGATGAAATAATTAAAACGTGTGTGTATGATTACGGTGGGTAAATTTAATCGATTTGCCAGAACGTTTTTATGGTTCTATTTGGGGCCCCAAACAATCCTGACATTACTGGAAGTGGATTGATAGATAGCTCTCTAGGAAGAAACATGCGAAAAAGTTTTCGTATACAAATTTTCATACAAATTCATGTACATGCATATGTAATGCACCAATCAGAGGCACGAGTAATCCATATTCGGCAGGTTTAGCGTTGTCTGGGGGCCTAAATTGAACAAAAAAAAAGTTTGTTCTGGCTCTGTGCTGTCAAGTTTGCATTTTTCCTTGTAACGATTACCCACCTTAGCGTGAATGTAAGTTTTTGTGCATGTGTTTGTGTGTGTATGTGTGTGGATTTGTATGTGTGTTTGTACGTATTTGTCTATTTGAAACTGCCGATGGACAATAACTAACGTTTGACCGAAACACGATTGATAAAACTAATTCGACTGCGAGGCAGAGTAGGAAGTAGTCGAGTTTTAACGCCAAGCTATGCGAACAATCTGCGAGAAAAATGCATGTTTATTCGCATAAACTGGCGTAGCGGTTTTTCTGAAATAATTACCATGGGCAGACTCGTATAATCCATGGGGCCTCTATTCAAACATCAATCTTCATAAAATTGACAGACTATTTTGTTGAAATTGTATTTCAATATAATTATTTGGGTTAAAATAACAAAAACGCGTTTTTCTCGCAATGATGGTGTTGGTTGTTACGTCAACTATGTAAACAGGGGCAGTATGAGCTTATAGCATTCTATTATATGTAGAAAGTACGAGTGATGTAAAGATCTATAATCCATAGGCAATCGATAAACCATAAAGTTACCCATACAAAAAGATGTGATAGTGCGATAACGTTCTCGATTGCTGCGATGGAGGAGGTGTCAGTTATCAGCTTGAACTGGTATCAATCATACTGTGATTTAGCCCAGAATGGGAAAATTTATCACTATTCTTTCATTAATCATTATAACTATTATAGTACGGGTTAGTTCGCTAAAGGAGGTAACGGCCGTGCCATGTGATAGTGTCTTCGGTTGCATTGCACAAGTCAAATGTGCACCGGATCAATTCTGGGCTCCGGCTGCCTCTCTAGACGGGTGTTGCCCCGGCTGCGTGAAAGGTCTTGGACTACAGCAGCCAGGCTGCGACGATAGCAATCCTTGTGCCCCTGGGTTATTGTGCTCAGCTGGAGGTATTTGTCAATTGGATACATGTAAGTTGAATACCTACTCGAGTTAGTAAAGTGATTCATATTATGGAATGTTGTAAAAAAAATATTGAATTATTCAGTTCTTGACCGTTTTTTTCATGACGCAGCAACTTGCCTGGCGACAAATCACATTCCACCGAAAATTCGCTGGAAACCGACATGTGATTCTGCGGGAAACTATCTGCCGAAACAGTGCCGCGGCGATCGTATGCTGGGCCGTTGCTTCTGCTACTCATCCAGCGGGAATCGAATATTCGGCGGGGATTGGCGTGGCAAGGCCGATGATATGACCTGTGCCTGCAGCCGCCGTCGAGCTGACCTGGAAGCGGGTGGCAGAAACGACGTAACACTGCACTGTTCTGCCAACGGGAACTTCGAGCAGCTGCAGTGCGATGGCGGAGCTTGCTGGTGTGCCGATGCGAAAACCGGCGAACCTTGGCCGCAAGCTCCCATCGTATTGCCAGCAATGTGGAAGAATCTGCCGTGCTGTTGGTTGCCTTATATTGTGGTTGGTATTATCAGGTTCTAACGTTTTTATTTGTTGTTGTAGATAACAATTCTCTTCACGGTGACCAGTACCTGCGACAATGTGAAAGTGAAGCGTTTGCTCAAAAATTGATGGACGAAAAATTTGCAATTCATGGTCATATAAATGCGACCCACACGTACACCGTGTGCGATTATGATGGAACATATGGAAAATACGAAATCGAACGGGGAATGTAAGTACAAACATCATCGATAAACTTAATTTTTCCCGCGATTCCCATGTGACCCAGGAAATTTTTATTCTAGCGCATATTGCACCTGGCGTAATGGAGAACGCACGACACCTTTTCAAGCAAGCAGCTTGAAATTGAATACGATGGATTGTAGTAAGTTGCAGAAAAAATCTGAATCACTTTGAACTATAAAGTCGTCAATTGAATGGTTAATCGCCTACAAGTATGCTCTGCGCTATACACATCATAAAATGGCTATTTTCCATTCACTATCAGGTTGTGTATGTTTACTTAGTCGTTCCTCGTTCTTCGTTTTCACTAGCCATTCGACTCAACGTAAACATTATGATGCACAACCGACACCCCGGTATAGTCAGTGTTAGTAACTCAGGTCTGCTTAGCCTCTCCACAGTGCGTTTGTTTGTGACTTTCTTCAGACATTTTCGACAACACTTCAACTCCAAATCGCTGTTTAATATTACTATTTTCTGCTTTAAACAGGCGACGTGAGCAAAATAATTGTTTTTTTTTTAATTCTTTCTATCTACAGACTGTGCTCGCGATCAGAAAATATTTGCCGCCGCCGGCATCGATATGGTACTTTTATGTGAGGAAAATGGAAGCTATGCACCGCTGCAAGATCGCAATGGAGAACTTTTTTGCGTAGATCAGCACGGATTCGAGGTAGCTTCGCAAGTTACACCGGAAACTGATTGCGGGGAATATATGTTTATGTGATCATGTGCCATTTACTAAAGACCTACTGTTAGCAATAAGCAGAGCATTTGCAGGTAAATTTGAGCTATATGAGTGGATACAAATGCATCACGAAAAATTACCATAATTTGTTAAAATCCTAATGACTCATACGCAGATAAATAATTTCAATCCTATTGTGATTATTTTGTTTTATTGCGCAAGTTATTTAATTTAAATAAACAAACACATCTCCTCAAACCAAAAAAGTGCTTGCCTTTCTCGCGTCTACTACTAACCATGTTCTACACACCATAGTTTACAAAAGACGGGAAGCAACTTAGAGGGTAAATTACTAACCCACTTCCCACGGAGGAAATCAGTTTCTTGCCACTACTATTATACTTACTCGAAAAGAAACCATTAATCTTACTCGAAAAGGAACCATCTTGCATAGTACAAACTTGATTGCATACAAAAGATCAATCTGTGCTAAATTGTTTTATAAAAAAATGTATAAAATGTATCACTATTAAACTATAATCAAAGGTTTCGGGGAATGGATTAACAAGGTAACATGTTTACTGGATGATAATTCTCATCGAACGAGTTGTTATTAGCAACACATCGAATACAACAAATATGACTCACTGTCTTACCACGCCAAAGGGTTCCACCAGACCCATTTGTTTAAAAACATACTTGCAATGAATTATCAACATACGAGGGCGACCCTTTTTCGGCTTGAACGCGACAAATGACACACGTTTTCACATTTAACGAACCTTTCCTAACTTTGCTTTTTTATCTCCACCACTGATACAATATCCAGTACATGACACCTATCAGGGTTATGTTGATGCTCTAGATAATACTCGCTAGGATTTATTTTATATCAAAACTTCGTCCTTTTCATACAGTTGCTTTAGTCTTCTACATATTTGTATATATAATGGTCACAGCTCTCGCCTGGCTGAACATCGGTGGAAACCACAAATCCATCATCATCAACACAAAACAGCTCTCCGTTTTGATCCTGAGAGTACTCGTAATTTCCGTTTCCCCCACACGAGAGAGTAAAGGGAATGCCAGCTTCCTGGTAGATGAGGCTGTCCCGCGCGCAATCTGCTCAAAGCAAAATTATGAGTTTCAATGAAAGCTGGTTGGCTGAAAGACAGCAGACAACAAGCACTTACTGCAATTCACCGATGAAAGCAGACTAGATCGAACCTGAAAGGAGCCGATTTTCTTTCCGTCTCTCCAAGTGCAGTAAACTCTGTTGGGATAGAATAAAATTGGATTTTTTCTGTTCTCAAACGCAAATACACGATTGAATACAAACATTCCGTTCTCGATTTTAAATCGACCGAAAGATCCATCGTAGTCGCACTGAACTGCGTTGAATGTGACACCAATTGTCCCCCGGAGGGCAAATTTTTTTTGTATCGTTTGCTGTGCGAAAGCAGCACTTTCACACTGCCGCAGATAGCTGTCACCGTGGAGGGTGCTATTATCTGATGAAAAGTTAAAAGTTTACTCTCTGTGACTCGGTCAAGAGCAACTGGAAGATTTCAAAATACTCGCAGATATTCTTAAAACATTTTATAACTCACAACACGGTAACAGCTGCCACAGACTTGCATGCACTACCGTAGTTCCTACCAGTGGATCCCCGGAGTGTTGATCCGCACACCAGCAAACACCGGAGTCACACTGCAGCTCCTCATAGTTACCATTCTGGGTGCAATGAAGCGTAACCCCAGTACGGCCTTCGGATTCCAATTTAGCGCGACGACGGCTGCAGGCTGAAATTTTAGTGATTTACCTTGACAAAAATCGCATTAACTAAACGAATCCACTAGGGATTCTGCATACCACATGTCATTTTGGCTGCATATTTGTACCAATCCCAGCCGAAAAGCCGTCGGCCGTCTTCGCTGTAGCAAAAGCATCGACCGGAAAGTCGATCACCTCGGCACTGCTTGCTGGCGTAGGTTCCATCGGTGTTACACCGTGGGTACCAACCAGCCAGTTCTTCCTCGAGTTGCATGTGAATCGTGTGAAGACAGGTTGCTGCCAGAGGAGAAGAATTGATTTATCGGTACACCTCCAACCTACTACATTCCGGTCCATCACTTACTTCGATCGTACAGACACTTCTTATCGCACTTGAGTCCCGGGGCACAACGCCGGCTGGCGACATTCACATTGCAGACCTTGTTATGCCGTTGACCACCGCGGCAACCCGGACAGCACCCATTTAGTGATCCTCCCGAAATCAGTATCTCCCCGTTGGTACAATCGGACTGACGAATGGACGAAATGCAACCGTAGAAACCATCACAGCTGGGCGGAGAAATGATCGAGTCACCGGATACAAGCCGAAAGAAAACTATCAGCCCAAGTGACACTGACACCGGTTCAAACATTGCTGGTTATCACCGATGGCGTTTTAAAACTGAAGGAAATTTGATGATTTTTGTGGTTTCGTCAACACGAATATCAGTGCCGATAAGAAAAAAATGTTACAAGCACTTTTTAATTGATTTCTGATGTTTTCCATAGGATTGCAGCTCTTTGTATCGGTATGATAAAAAGTAACAGCCAGGTTTAACGCGAACACATGCATATGCAGGTGAAGGATGCAATTTTAAAAGCTGTCACAAATGATACTACATAACACATGCCACTGTCGGTTCTTCGAGCGTTAATCAAATAGTCAACCTTCACAAAGATGTCATAGTCTTTCAAGAACAAAGCCAACGAGGCTTCAATTTGCGCTCAACCGAAGCGGGGAGAAAGAGCGCCCTCCAGGGCAGATACAAATCAAAGCTGTGTCTACTATCTAAATACACTACCGTTAGCAGCGCAGCCAGACAGTCACATGTTTTCATAGGGGTGAACTACGTAGGTGAATGATCCATCAGAGCTCCCATAGAAGGAATCTTGCCGTCAACCTGGCACAGCTGCACATTGCTGCAAACGGGATTGGCAACGCCAGCTCTGGAGGAGCTTTTGCTTATGCAAATTTTGCGCTAATTAAGTCACCGAAAGGATAAATTATGTAGCATTTCGACGGCTCACTGGTCTGTGATCATTATTATTGCGTTGGCAGTACTATACCTACGTTAGAGTTAACGAAAAGTGATTTAGTATAATGACGATACGATTAAAACCGAATGTGAACAATTGCCTTTCGTTGGAATAATATGCATTAATCATAGGGGCCATAATTCCTGAGCCATTCCGGAACAACTTCCTCGCGGATTCTTGCGTTTTTGCCTTTTTTAAGTCTATTATCCAAAATTAACCTCAAAACGTCTCTATAAGGTAGAAAGGAAGCATACAAAAGTTTATACAGAAAAACTTCCCTAAAATCCGGCAGAAGTCGAAAAGAAAAAAATTATATAACTTTAACGTTTAACGTTCAGAAAAAAAAACAAAAATTCTGAAAATGCTTTTGGAAAAAACGTGTCCATGTGGACATCGTCATTGCAACCTCGCCCCCCCCCCCTTCTGTGGACATCGTGGACATTTGCGTACTCCCTACCACCCGGAAGTTGTCCACGTGGAATGTGGACGCCCCAAAAAAAATTGAAGAGGTTGTTTATAAAACACGACCGCAAGGTTAAGGTAGAATTACGACAGCCTGCCTTATGACTCATAAGTTATGAGTTATGATAATGTATTTTTTGCAACAGGATAGGGAATACACTTGGTAGGGGTTAATCAATTGAATGGTTTGAAGCGGTTAATTTCAGTAACTCATCAATTCTCTTTTAACTATATCCGATTACACTGGTCAACACAAGAGTGGCCACGAAGGTCAAACTGAGAAAAAATGAAAAATTGACATTATATATATATATATATATATATATATATATATATATATATATATATATATATATATATATATATATATATATAGGTATTATATATATATATATATATATATATATATATATATATATATATATATATATATATATATATATATATATATATATATATATATATATATATATATATATATATATATATTCATTATATTATATTCATATATTACTTCAGAAACAACATCAAAATTTTGGAACCCAAAGAGTAAATATACCTTTTATTGGATTGAAGTGTTCATGTAAATCTATTTTAACGAATAATAAGTTTGAATGAGGAAGGCTGGGTCTGACCGCTAGGTGGATTAATTTGGGTTTTTATTTTTTGTTTAAACGACTTTGATTTCTCAATGTGTTTTTTTTCTCAATGTGCATTTTTAAAACACCGCGGAAAATACTCCGTTTACTGAATACGTGTGCAAAGTTTCATTCAAATTAGTTTACAGCATGAAAACTTAGTGCTCATTTGATGCTTATTTAATGCCATAACCGTTTTTGATTTAAAAAATGCTCTGTTCTGCTAACAAAAATATCGCACGCTATTTTTATGCCATTTTTACCAAAATCGAGAAAACAGTTTCTCGTGATGGTACACACCCTAAACCAGGTCCCTACGGAAGCCGATCGTCAAAAAATGCATTTGGGAAGGCAGCAAACGTGAAACAATTTTGGCTAATATCCAAAATAATTGGGAATTTGGCTAATATCCAATATGAACCTGTGGCATGTTCACAAACCAGTGTATTATTACTGAACTGTGTTTCTTATAACTTTCGAAAGTGTGTTGTAGCTTGGTGGTTACTGGCGACAGGTGAGCGATCGTGAGGCCCTTGCATCAAATTTGACTTTTTCACGAAGAATATTTGATGCTACAAGAATTTATTTGTTGTACTGCGAAACCCAATGATCAAAACGCGTGACTGTTTCCTTCTGTCATAAATCCTTATATTTAAAAAAATGATATTTAGCTCTTTGATTAGGAGTAATATAAAAAAGAGAAGATTCAAATTTCATTTTGGATTTGATGAGAGAAAATAGGAAAGTGGATTGTGAGATTACCATGAATAATATTATTTTCGTTTTATATAATTATTGCTGCACGTAACAATTGTCTCGTCGTCCTTTTCATCCACACATGTGCTCCGTGTTGTTTTAATAAATTTAAAACCATTTCCATCACAACGAGTACGATATAATTCACATAGTATGGATATTAGCCAAATTGTACACCGTTTGGTCAACTGACCTTTCGTTTATAATTGGAAAAACGGCTACTGTGTTAAAAATACGTGGCGGATGGAATTTTTCTGCAGATTTCTCTGTTTCAACTCAACGGCAAGGTTCCAGTATATATGAAGGGTGATATACTCAATAAAAAGTTGGCATGAACAGTCAAAATATGTTGTACCGACAAAAAACTTTCAAATGCGTTTTTCTCGATTTGATGCCTATGGCATATTAGCCAATTTTTGAATTATGGGCAGAACAACGGTCAAAACAATTTATTGCTCAAAAAATGCTCTTGGAGAAACTTGGTTAGCATTATAATTTCATAGATTTTTCTAAAACTATTTGTAAAGATAAATCAACATTTACCTCTGACATAATCAGAAACTTTCTCATGCAATTAGATGCCAATTAAAAGCTTCCATACGCAGGTAGTTTAAATAATTAAATACGTTTTTCTTGATTTTTTAAAAATATTGTTCTGATAAAGTTAGCAGAAAAATGTACAATGGTCAAAATAATTACATGCTCACGAAAAAAACTGATTTTCATGTTAATTGTATTGACCTTTCCTAGTAAGCATCCCAAGAAGGTCAAATCTGAGGATGGCATGAGGAAAAAGAAGTTTTCCGTGCAGAAAAAGCTGCAGCCAGATGTTATACAAAACCTAATGAGCGGAGTTAAGCATAAGGTGTGAGTGTACGGTTATGATCTTGAAGTTGAATGAAATACGCCAAAAGCTCACTAAAGAGTCATATTTGATTGTCTGAAAATTTGAAAAGGATCGGTCAACTATGTAATTTTCTACAGCGTTTTTGCCTTTCTCCTAGAAAGGTATAGCAAACACTCCAAAAACTAAAGGTATGAAAGTACTCCAAAGGGCCGAATGTGGTATATCACTCGACTCAGTTCGACGAACTGAGCATTTTCTGTATGTATGTATCGGATTTTTAGTTTAAAGGTTATGTATCAAAATGTAGAAATCACGAAACATCAATATCTTAGAAACTACAGAATCGATTTTAACAAAACTGGTGTCAAAACTGATGAACGGGCTATCTTCAGAAACCTTAACTCATGAATTTCATAATGATTAAACATATGGTTCAAAAGTTATGTAAAGAAATGTTTTCCCAAAGCGGTTTTAACTCACTCATTTTTCTAAGAGATGACTGGACTGATTTTCACAAAATCAGTCTCGAACAAAAGGTCTTGTTGTCCCATAGCTTGCTATTGCATTTCATTGTAATCGGTTGATAACTTTGTCCGTTATTAATAAAAATGTGAAATCACGTTATAAAAGCAAAGCTTATACCAAAACCTGCTTAAATTCACTCACTTTTCTCAGAGATGGTTAGACCGATTTTCACGAGATCAGTTGCAAATGAAAAGTCTAGTGGCCTTATGACACCCTATTGAATTTCATTGTAATCGGATTTTCAGTTTAGACACCGCGTTTCAAAATGTGAATATCACGAATTTCATTATCTCAGAAACTAAACAACCAATTTAAACAAAACTGGTGTTAAATGAACAATCCCTAACTAATAATTAAACATGTGGTTCAGAAGTTTTTGAAAGAAACGTGTTCCGGAAGTTTTGAAACTCACTCAATTTTCTTAGAATTAGCTGAATCAATTTTTTTTTTTTTCAAAATTAGTTACCCCACAAAACCCTATTGACTTTGTCCGTTATGTATAAAAGAAGGGAATCACCTTTTGAAAAGAAACATATTCCAAAGACTGCTTAAGCTCACTCAATTTTTTTTCAGAATGGTTGCACCGATTTTTACAAAATTAGTCTCAAACATACTTAAAATATTACTCTAAGAATGTTTTCCAGAAACCAGACGCAGCAAAATCGGGTTTCAAAGAAAAGTAAAGAATTCACCCCGGCTTCCGAGCACTATCCCGGTTCCTGGAAAACATTGAGTTTCGGTTGTTTTCCATAAATCGGAAGCTACTATTTAAAAATTTAAAATGGCGTCTCAAGTTGATTTCTGGGCTCTGGGTAGGTATAACGCTTCCGCAATACTCATAATAGGTGATATTTGGTCACTTTAAGCTGTTTTCCAGGAACCAAAAGTCGGTGTTTTGGCCATCGAAATACCCAGATTAGGCAGAATTTGACCATTTTAGGATGTATTCCGGTAACCATGAGTAGTCATCTGGATTTTTCGCGTAATGTATTTGAAACATATTTATTTCATAGTATTTGCATGTGTATGATATATTTTAAATGTTCGGTATAATTGTGTTGTTGGCTTCTAGAAATTCGTTATTTAAAATGGAAGATAAATCCAGCAGAAATTTCTAAGGTGTATTTTTTTCTAAAAACTGAAGTGTTTGTGTAAATCTATTTTAACAAATAATAAGTTCGAACTGATGCTTCGCGAACAGACGTCTTTTTTTCCGCGTCCACGTTTTTCCGCGTTCAGTTTTTTACAAATATTGATGGAATTTAAAAAAAAATGGAAAAAGTTAACAGGAAAGTTTGCGGATGGTGTTAGGAGTAAAGTTCACTAATCGCGTGTGCTCCATTAAATATTACTTAAAAGGCGTGATATATAATAAAATCAACGGAATCTTGTTTGCCGACGTAGTACAATGAAGTCAGTGTAGTGTAAAAAAAAATGAATGTGGTGAACTCCTTTGTAAATTAACTTGAATTGCAATGAGTTTCTTCAAGGGCAAAGGTTTACAGGGAGAGATGTCGATATGCGTGTAATAAAGTGATTCTAGTAATGCCTCAGTATTCGGCAACGTGCTTTTTGTGGAAAATTGGTGAGGTGCTATGCCCCGACTATTTGCTGTTCTTTCTAGCCGTGTTCGTTTTGTGTGCGTGTGTGATTCGTGAATGGTGATAGTGGAAAAGAATAGTGGTCTGCAATCGTTAAGATGAGTATAGCAAGTTCCATAATCAAACCATTTTGTTTCAGTAAAGGAGGAGCTGCATTTAGTGAGGGATTTTATTATGTCAAATTCGTTTATGTGGCGGGCTACAGCGGGACTACACCCAATGTCATCCACATACTATTTTATTTTTAATTCCAATAAGTAAATTTTGTTCATTACGGTATCATTTTGTACAGCTTTTGATTTTATTTTCATTCGAGGGCTACCACCGGTATGAAAATATGGATTTAACAAATAAACTAAAGTATATTCTATATTTATACACCCAGTGTAGCCCAGTGGGCCGTTTTGGAATCAACTATTCTGCGTTTTGATAGACGCAATGCATTGAAAGACTTTTGCCTAAACTAACTCATATTTTCAACTTCGAATATTTTTTTGAATATCCATAATTTTTGTTGCGTTTGGGTAAGATTCGAAACTTTCTTTGAAGACTGGTTTGATGGCTTTTTATATACCCTTTTCATGATTTTTTTGGCTTTTGAAAGATACACAAGTTTAAAATATTCTCTATAGAATTGTTAATGACTGTATGGCATTTTCTCAATTGATTTGGAATAGTTTACTGTAACCCGTGATTATATGCACTTTATCTTATTTTTAAACTTTGAATGCATAAGCTGTGCCAAATTTAAAATTCTTAAGGTGTATTTCCTCCAGTTGCGTTGACTTAGAAGAATATCCACGCTGTTATTATTGAGAAAAAATACCAATTATTTCCTCATATTAGTACTCTTTCAACTATTCTTTTTTAAGGTATATTTTTATTAACTTTTTCCTTGTATATATAAGTAGAAATCGCGCGCAGATTAATTTTGATTTCACACTACATAGTTCCGGGTGCTTTCTCTTATTTGCGAATAATACTTTTTGCTTCGTTTTCTTGAATGTGGACTACAAATGAGAAATTTTTGTATTTTATAAATCAAACCAAGCACATGCATGCCTGGCTCCAAAAGCAATTTTACTGAATTTTACTTGCACCGCCTAAGAAAGTGTATTTGGATTTTGGAATACTTAAAATTTCCAAATAAAAAAAAGCGATGGTTTTATTTTGTAAGATATGTTCTCTTATTTCTATTTTGGATTTCTTTAGCTTTTGAATATTTTTTTTTTTCTAGCTTCGAAGGATGACACGGGTTCGAAACCATAATAATAATGACAACATTAGCATTTAGCAAATTTATTATGAATGTAGTATTGTTACTTACGCTCAAATCCTTTTCATATTTTTCGAGCTTTGGATGCATGAGTGTTGCCAAGTTTCAAATTTAATAGGAATATTCTCTCGTGCGTCTACGAAAACGATAATCGCGTTGTTACTTCTTATTTGTCCTTACGCCGGTTGCCGTAGTGTAAATAATAATATTGATTATGATTAACAGTGAAACAGACTATTGACAGACTAACCTATTGTCTACAAGAAAAACGGTCGGATTTTCCATCCATCAATCTACGCGAAAATAACGTTTTGTTGTTACCCATGTGTACGGCGCGCATAGAATTTACGAGATTGATAGCTCCCATATCGGTACGTCGTGTTGAAATCGTATATAGCTTGCTAGAGGCTAGCTTCCGGCAAACTTTGTCCCGCTCATTTATACTTTCTTCATCTAATTAACTCTGGCCACTAACGACGGGTTTCCCTTTTTTTCACCAAATATTCGTGACATCAGGTTTTTCAGGTGTGTTTTTCGCGGTATTTTTAGCGTTTTTTCGTTTTTTTCTTTTTTAGCGTTTTTTCTTTTAGAACAGACGAAGTCTATACGAGACACTTCGCTACTCGATCTGTAAGGTGGAAAACTAAATGTCCGGTTGACCAAACCCCAAAAGACTCCGCATCGATACATTCCATGAGGTCGTATTATCTACACTGTAGATTCTACAGATAAATCAACAATGCGCAATAGTTTTCGGTATAAAGAGGATCACCTTACAAGGAGATGTCCGATTAAGTCCAGTATCTTTGCGTATGCTCATTATTGCGGTGTTATTTCATCAAACTGAAAAAGTTCGAAACACATTATGAATTTCGTGGCGGATGTAATGAACTTGTAGGCGCGACATTTAGTCTAAAGAACCCGACACTCGAAATCAGTGACAGGGAAGTTTACCAAAACGAACCCTGCTGTATACCCTGCCCTTTCTCCAACATCGCAGTGATTTCTCGTGGAAGTGCAGAGGTGTTCTCGGCTTCCAATAAAGCGAGTATCACGTCAACATATTCCCATACAAACTCCTTCTTTGACCTGCATTCGGATGCGGCCGGCGCTGGTATTGCCTTACATAAAGATTAAGATCTGTAGTTTTTACACATTGAGGATGCATGTTGGTCCCGAGCATCATCTGTTGGTTCTCTGTGAAATTTCAGCTGATCTGGCAATAACGGAGTAGCAACCGCGGGCGGTCAATCATGCTCATGCTCATGCTTTAACAAATAATAAGCTCGAACGAGAAAGGCTTGGTCTCACCACTAGGTGGATTAATTTAAGTTCTCCGTGATAGAGTTTGATGTAGGACACCCTTTAATATGGTTTGGTGGAAAAACTATTAATGTGCGCTTTAAGAGTTTTAGTAAAGTTTTTAACATTTGCTCTTAGAGTAACACTTTTTGCTAAGTTAGGCGTCGTACACAAATTACGTTACGCTAAAAATCGAGATTTCAGACCCCCATCCCCCACTATGTAACGATAAGTAACGTTCGATATGACTCCCCCCCCCCGTCAAATTACGTAACGCTGAACAACCTGACCCCCCTCAAAATTTTTAATTTCGAGCCAACATCATAGTTACGTAACTGTCCCTACTACCCCCCCTCCCCCCTATGTAACAATAAGTAACGCAGACTCTACCCTTCATGCGTTACGTAATTTGTGTACGACGCCTTATACAAAAAGACCGATTCTACTTTCTTTCATGCATTTACGTGGAAAAAACTTTTTTTCATGTCATAGGTAGCCGCCTGGCTAGAAGGTTAAATTTATTAACGCAGTTCGCAGTGCCGTTACTCACAAAATGAAACGATACAGAGCTACGCCATTCGCCATAGCAATTTTCTATCACTTTCGCTTGAAAGTTATCAAAATATAACTTTCATTGGTGACACATTAAAAACCAACGACCAAAGACTAGCAGCAAAACCGTTCGATTGATCTGGCTCACCGCCAGAAAGCTTTGCGTACGATTTATACCTCCCTCGTGCGAATGCCTGCCTGCGCTGTCGATTAAATGAAATCGACACACAATTATCGACAGTTTCAATTTCACTAGTTAAACTTTCACTCGTCGTTGTTTTGATTGCATCGCTTGGGGATGTCTTTTTACGCAAATTAGCGACCCGTGTGGTAATTCGTTTTTATTTTCGAAAGGCTGAAGATAAATTGCGTTGAACTGCTGTGTGCTTATTTTTAAGTGACATAGATGTTTCACCGGCCTAAAAAGAATCGCTTATATCTGGTACTATCCCCCGTATGGATCAGAAAATTTTTAAAAAATATTTGTTGTATTAATCTTTTTAGTATACTTTACACAAAAAAATGGTAAAGCAGCCAATCAAAAGAGGCCTCATCGATATAAAATGCCAGTTGAGTAATGTTCTAGGAACTATACGGAACTACTCACAGTGAAAACTTTGTCTTAAAACATTCAACGCTGCTGCCAACGCTTCCTCGATTATTTATCATTCACTTCAAGCCGACGCTCCCAGCAGCGACTCTGGGGGAGGTAATATGAAAATAATTTCAGCTACTCTTTTTGTGCAATTCGAGCGTCGAAGTAAATAAGGCGATATGAATTGAAGCAGAATGGATGCGGTAGTTCATCAGTCAGTTTCTAAAAAAAATAGGCCGTTCGGTCAGTCAACGTTGAGCACGCTTCTTGTTTAAACAGACCTTTCCCGATGTGTAGGCTAGGCCGTTGATCCCTGCTGAAGTTGGTGTACTTAACAGTAACTGAACTATCAGCAAGCTAGTGTTCCTGTTTACAGTCATTTATTTGATCTGATGACAGTCTCCTTGGGAAGCAACCGATAGCAGGGATTTTAGGAATTATATAAACACGGCAACGAGGTGATAGAAAGTCATGAACCTGTACAAACCATTTTGGTTGTTTTGTTGGCAGTAGCGGGACGCGTCATTATCGCTCGACCATTAAATAGCGTACCTCATCGCCTTCCCTAAATCTTTAATTTTGATTGGAAAGGCCTCCGACCCGAGAAAGCAAACCGGTTTCGTTTGTATAAACACTAAGTCCGCCTGTCGATGGCAGGAGTATCAAACGCAAGCAATTTAATAAAAAGGAAAGTGGCATAGTTGCCAACGGACGCGCCGCTTTAGATGGTCTGGTTTGGCACATCCTCGCTACAAGCGGGTGAAATAATGGTGAAGTCAACCACTAACAGACATTAGCAACGGGAATGCGTTACTAAATATAGACCAATAGTTATGTAGATGCCCACAATTCAATATAGGTACATAGGTATGCGAATTTTGGAATGTGCATTTTTAAGCATTAGGTAAACTATTGTGGTACTGAATACATGAAAAGAAAAAGTGAAAGAATTTTCATCTTACTTGGTATATTGATTCCAGTTGCATTTAATTGGATTTCATTATACAGTTTAATCAAAAACACCTACGTTACGTTTATATAACATGTTGTAGAAGCAATTTATTGACACTATATAAAATAGACAGTCAATGAAAGCGAATGTTTTGTACAACGTGTATGAAGCTAGTGACAGATATGTAATTACGTTTTGGATGCTGGGCACTCCTGAGAATTTAAGCATTTTGGCATATTTATCATCCAAAAATCATTATAAATCCACCGAGAGGTAGATAATGGATTTCCAATTTCAACAAATTCGACAAATTCAATTTTCAACCTTTTTTGAGTTTACTATGCTAAACTCTTTTTTCGTTACAATAATTTCTTGTGAAATGTCTAGTTCAAATTCTATTTTTACGGGAAATCCTATGGAAAAATATGAAGAGAGTTTCAGATTTCATTCATTTCACGCGAACTCAGTAAATCTGGTTCTTGACGTGGATTTGGTTATACCTAATCTAATCTCAACTCCGCCTGTGACGGTTCTCTTTAGTTTAGTTTATCCTTTACGAATAGACTCAAAGTATTGAGAACTGAAGCAGAGGGTCCAAAGCCCCTAAAAAGGTAAATGGTTGTAATAGCTCTTAACCATGGCAGTTACGTAAAATCTAATGGTTATAACTCTTAAGCGAAGGTGTTATGCTATCCGTGCCGATAGATGATATGAAAAGAGGGGGTTTACAAATTTTAAACCGCTAACGAAGCCTGTGGAATACCTGACGCCCTTCCACAGTATTCTAGCCTTCTGCGTTTAGGCCACGTAACACGCAGAGGACCCTCTCCTTTCGTGGCAAAATCATGGGATCAAAAATGAATTCAACACATAAAAATCAAATTTCAAACGTGGGCCCCGGCAACCGGAACAAGTGGAGCTAACAAGCTCCATGGCGTGCAGCCCAACAAGTCCGCACGCAACATGCAGAACCGAGGAGATGGAACTGGAGGAGGACTTCAATCTCGACAGCGTATCGCTGGATAGAGGACCCTCGGTTTCATCACTAATCCTTGGTTCGCCTAGCGGGAAAGAGGAGAGCCCGACGAACTGTCTTCCCGATTCGGCGACGCAGCCGGATGATAAAGGAAAACCTGTGTCATCTCAAGCTCCTGTCAAACGGCTCTCCCAATCGCGACGGCGGCGTCTGAAAAGACTGCTAAGCTAAGGACACTTTTGCGAGGAGGCCGCTAGCTTAGTACATCAATCAGGCGACCAGACTGACCGCTTAGGTCAAATCGCAAACAAGCGACAACGATCGAGTGATACAGCGTCGCCAAACACGCGCGCTAAGGGCCCGAGCTGCAAAAAACCGCGGGACTTGGTATGCGCGGAGCCTCCTGCACCGCGTCAAATGTCAGGGGTAACGTACAGCGAGATGCTGGAGGCAACAAGCCTGTCGATCACCTCGATCGGCTATCCAGCTTCCCGACTTATCCCCGAACAGCTAAAAACTGTTCCTGACGCCATCCTGGACTGCATTGCGGATCAGGAACCATTCGCCATCAGGTCCAAGTTCAGGAGCTACCTCAAACCGTGGAAGGGAGCATACCTTTGTGTATTTCACAAGAAGGACCTGTCAAAGGCACTACAATTCGTCGGGTACTTTCAGGACAGTGTGGACAGCACGAATGAGAGAATTCTCCGTCTACTCCAAAACCAGAACGACCGGTTTCTTCACACGCGCATGGCGAGTATGTCATCGCAACGCCACTGGAAAGACCGTCAAACTGATGGTGGAGCTGGACCAATAGTCTGCGAGCCAAATAGCGACACAAAGCTTCCTGCTGAACTTTAAGTACGGCAAAACACGCATGCGGCAGGTTGGCAAAAAGTCTTTGAGCACAGGCGTGGAGGGCTCTGTTGCAAAGACAGGAAATATACGCTCAGGGAGCGCACCGCTACCACGTGCACGTTGCAATCCAGCGACAGCGAAGAAAGTTCCGCCGAAAAACCGAAAGAGGAGTAAGCGTGAGCATCTGAGCAGTCGCAACCCTCAGAGCCTCAATCCGCCAAAACGTGGAAGTCGTACTTCTGTCGCCTGCCGTCTGCTGCAACCGGAGCCTGCTGTTAATGGTGCACAAACAACCCAACCCAGCGTCGCTGCTCATGACAACCGTCCGCCAATCGAAATTCCACAAGTTCCGAATTAGAATCATTATTGGTTTTTCTGGCCGTCAAAATATTTCTAAGCGTTTTTAGGTCGTAACCTTCCCTGGGCCTCGCTAGTTTTTGTTAACGTTTTTTAGGAATATTTTTAAATCAATTATAAATAATTCGGAACATAACATAAATGACATCAGACGTTGACCCTGTTAGGTTGTAACTATTTTGACGTTTGATCTGTCCAATGAATAGCCATGTTATTATGCTTAGCTTATTTCACGAAGTAAGGCAGGCTTTATTCACCGATTACTTGTTTGACTAGCTCGGCCCTGCAGGAGATATCCAAATGTCATTCATTTGTTCTCATTCTTTCAGTTCTGCTTTCGGTTCACCTGATGTCCGAAGCCCGATTCTGTGTCAGTAGAGGCGATGTAAAATTCCTTGGTAAAAAGGCAACTTTTCTTCTCGCTTCGCAATAAACCGAAACTAGGTTAGTTCTTGATTCTTTTACCAGTTTTGTGCAAACTAAAAACCAAATTTTAAGGCAAGTCATGCACAACAAAAGCATATTTGAAAAAAAAAAAATATGAGTAAACTCACCTCCCGAAATGAAGCGACCGATGGCTAAAATACGCAAATGAAGTAGACAGCTTCTTTTCGGCCTCTAACTTCTTTATCAGTTATCCAATAAAACGATTTCACCTCGAATCGTCTCTCGACTTCGTTCGATCCTCCACACAAAAGGGTCACCTTTTATCCGGACGTCATCGTCATTGTGATTGTTCCGCACAATATATCCGTTGTTCGGAGCTGCTACTAGTGTTAATATGCACCACCTGCACCACCTCCGTCAGCTGGTAACAGCTGACACATCATCTGGTAGGAAAAACCCACAGCGCAAAACATTCGCCTTGCGCACGAACGAATCCACACACTTAGCTAGGCTTACTTGGCCTCCTTTTTTCGCAGGTTCAAAAACAGAAACTAGACACGCTCTTCATCACTTAGAGGCCAACACAACACGCCATGCCGCCTACTGTTTACATTTTTGCGATTGCACTTCCGATATCGCTCACCCCGATTACGAAACGGCAAATATACGCGAAGCTCAGTCCTTCCGTGCGCCTGCTTTCCCCGATTACTGATTTTAACATTTCACGCTGGTTGGGTATCTGTGGAGAAAGAAAAAATAAGTGTCATTTTAATTAAATGTGATTTTAACACAATATGTTTTAACAACATAAAATTCCTTGTAACAAAAAAAAGGTACCTGAACCAACAAGAATACCGAGAAAAGCTTGAATCAACGGTAAAAAATGTTTATTCACACCAGCGCTACCTTCCGGCGCACGGCAGTTGACCGGGGAATCAGTGGAAAAGATTTTACAGATTAAGTATTCCCACCCGCACTTTCCGCTCTACCGGAAGTGTGCAAACAACCACGCGTCCTTTGAGCGGTTAGCATGAAAGCACCGCTCCAAGTATAATAAGTGAGAAAGTCACTGTTTGGCGAAGGAAGGAAAAAAATATTTGAAATCCGTGTAAGTTATTGCGTGTCTTCTTCTGCACTAATGACGATTTCGTCTCATCCGCTCGGAAATGCTACCCATTGAGGCGAAACCGGTGAGAGTGGTTCGAAAATCTATGATGTAAACATGTAAGATTGGATTCCATTTCCCGGTAGGTAAGATACACGATCGATAGACAAAAAGGGAGAAGCATTAGGAGGAATGATGATGTGACATTTGGATTTATTTTTTGTAATCTGATCACTCGTAAACTGGTTTTAGAGATTCCCGCCTTTTGCATCACACACGTGTTGTTTATTGTGGTTTATTGTTTCTGCAACGAACTGAACCAGTTGAAATATTAGGTACCTAGGAAGGTGATAAATACAAATACAATACAACAACCATTAACAGCGTTAATTTAGCAATAAATGTGGACTTCTAAGGTATTATCATTTCTATAATAATTTTCCCATTAGCACAAGCATTGAACTTGTAAATTGGAACTTCAAATTAACCGAAAATCTCAACCAAAGATTGAAAGAAGATAGCGAGATAGATTCGATAGAATAATACTGCTCCATTAAATTGTAGATCCTAGCAAACTGCACTCCGGTCGTTTATTGACAAATTTCCACTGGGAAGTCAAATTTTAAAAGTGCACTCTTTTAACCAAATTCAAAGATGACTACCAAATTATGTGCTCCAAACTAGAATCCGTTACGGGAAGGAGAACTGCACAGGAACACATCAAAACATTAGGCTACCGGTTCGTGGCCCGTCTTGGAGAAGGAACTTTCTCCAAGGTATTTTGTGATTAACACAAAAACGAAGTGCGTAAGCTAATTCGACCTTCTTCTACAGGTCTACCTCGTCGAGTATTCTGACGAAAACTCGAATGTAATCGAAAAGTTGGCCTGCAAATTAATAGACACGGCCACCTGTAGCGCTAAGTTCAGGCGAAAGTTTTTACCGCGAGAGCTGGTTGTTCTGTTGAGAGTAAAGCATCCACACATTGTCAGAACCCAAAGGATTGTGAAATGTCATTCGAAGATATTTATTTTTATGCGGTACGCTGAATTGGGTGATCTGTTGACGTTCATACTGGCTCATGGTCCAATAGGGGAAAACCAATCCCGTATCTGGTCCCGTCAGGTAGCACTGGCGTTGCAGTATTTGCATGAAAGTGGTTTGGCCCACCGGGATTTGAAGTGTGAGAATATTCTCATAACGACTAATTTCAACGTGAAACTTAGTGATTTTGGATTTTCGCGGTACGTCATGAGAGACGGAATGGTTGAGCTGAGCAGCACCTATTGCGGCTCGTTTGATTATGCGGCTCCGGAGATATTGAAAGGTCAGCCATACGATGCGAAGGCTTCCGATATGTGGGCTTTTGGAGTGCTGCTGTACGTAATGTTGAACAAGTCGATGCCATTCAAGGGACGCACTAAAGTGGTTTACGAGCAGCAAATGGGCAGAAAGTGGAAGTTTCGATCTAGGGTCCGGGAAAGCCTCTCCTCTCAAGTGAAATCAGTTGTGAGTAATCTACTGGAACCGAACGCCATCATTCGATGGACGGTACAAGAGGCACTGATCGCAGATTGGTTTATGGATGTGTCCAAACTACGGGTGTTGAAAACGGATGAATTTGTTGCTCTAGCAGCTGCTCGCTCATCCAAAATGGATTCAAGTGAAACGCTTCGAATACGATCGAAACTCAAAGTATCCGCCAGTGGGGTTATTACGACTATCAAAGAAATAGAAGCAGCAGCGGAACAGTTCGAATCAAATTCGTCCGTGAAGACATCTACAATACACCTTTTACAGGACGCGCCGAGTGATCCGCGTGGGGCGGAAGAACTAGATCAGGATGACCAGTCGGCTAAGCTTCAGTGAAACGATGAAACGGTGGAAAATAAAACTTTATTGGCACAGTAACGTGTAGAAAACTTTTGCATTCAGAAATACTTCAATATAGTAGTGATAACTAGTGTTGTATGAATCTCCCCAGCATGGTGCAGTTGGTACCAAAAGTGACTGGTCCGACAGTTTTCAATTTTCTATATTCCCTAGTTGTTTTAGGACACTTTTACTGATACTAAACTCGACAAAAACATGTATTTGCAAGAAAACGTAAACTGCAAGCACATACTATTATCCCAATAATTTTCGTTCGAATGACATTCCATGAAACTAACTCACGAGCCGGAAAGTTCGAGTCAGACATTCTCATTATAATCACACTTGAGTATCATCATTTCGCTGGTAATGAGCAGATGCCGGTGAATTTGAGGATGGTACATCCAGCAACGGCTTGTTTTATTGAAATAGCACCTGAACCGGCACCGAAACCAAACCAAAAAGCACTGGAAAACTGGACAGGATTCAATGTTGTGATGCATAACGGCACCAAGGCCAAAGATGTGACGATTCTAACGGAGTCGTTGAACCAGTTTCTGAACCACTCGTGCAGCGATGGGCGTATCGTACGTACGGACGGGGGTATGTGCAGAAGGTGGAATGTACAAGTACATGTTCCTCAACTGTTAATATAACACCCATTCCGAGGATTGAGGATTATGGAGTGAAACGAAAGCGAGCATCGCATCGATAGCGGTTGGGGCTGTAAGGAGCGAAAAAAAAAAACATTTCACTACCGATGCTGGCATGTTTTATACGCAGAGGAGTGACTATCGGCTATTGCAGCCCCCATAGAAAACCGGTTCAGAACTAGACAATCAGTGAAGAATAAATCGTAACGAGTGTAGCGAGTCAGTAAAATGTTGAATTTTTTTGTGCTACATTGATTAAAATATAGCCATAACACACACAGCATAATTAAAATTTTTGTCTCCATTAGAAATATTGTTGTCAATGTTATTGCTGAAAAATTCAAGATTATACGTTCCAGCTTCCATGGGGGGATTACCAAAATTTGTATCAGTGCAATTATAATTGATCGATAAGTCCAGATGATAGCGCAATGGGACAAGCTATCGGAAAATAAGTAAATTGAAATTGGTTGAATTCTACGTTTACATACGAACTACAAAAACACGGAAGTGTCTAGGCTAGATGTTGATTTTATTAGTGATTTAGATATTTTGGCGACCTTTTCTGGTTTTCATGAACATTAACTTCTGTCAAAATACTCGTTAATTAATCTGAGTTCATCCGATTGCTACAAGTTACACTCCACGAGGCCAAAAATTGGTAAAGTATGGAATGAAAGTCTTGGTGGCCTTCAAATGTCAACATATTCTTCCGCATAATCTTTTATTGACTTGCACTTGTTTGTGCAGGCATTGGTATTGTCTAAAAAAGATTAAGGTCACCAGTGTTTGCACATTGAGAATGCATATGATTCTCAAACATCTTGTGTAAATACAATTGACAGTCAGCCGCAGATGGTAAATCATGAATGCTTGCACACTGATACTCAGCACTATTACCGTAAAAAGCAAAAAGCAATAAGTCATGAATACGAATATGTTCTAAAGTGAGTATTATTTGTACGTTTTTCCGAATCCAATTAAAAGCCTCAAATTGCAAAATCGGTACTATTGACAAAGACAATTCTGCGCCACTTCGAAACAATCGCAACGCTAAACGATAGGACAAGTACATCGAGTTATATTTCCCCCTCGTTATAAGCTACTAGCACTAACAAAAAGTCCCTAGAAAACACCTCCAGGAGGGATTACTTTTATTCCACTGTGCTGCGAACTCATTCATGCGGTGAAAACTGTCACATCCGGATCTTTCAATATACCATGCACACCGAGTCTGCCGAAGAGAAGAAGGGCCGCCTGTTGTGAATGCGCTATTTTTGGTTCCACAATAGAAACCAAGCCGACGTGAATAATAAGTTCTGTACTCTGCTCAGTTGAGCCCCCACCAAGGAAGGCAAAGAAAACGCAATCATGTCGATTGGAAGACGCAGCCAGCAGCAGACGACGCGTCGTTCGGCTGCTGAATTCTCCGATTGGATTGCTTTCATCAACGCTGTGTTTGTGTATAATGCGGCACATGAAAGCACCCTTGAGTGTGGCGGCTTTATGCGTGTTGGCTCTCGGAATGTCGTATATGCATACTCGGGCAGCCATTAGAGCCTTTTTTGAAGGAAGTTTTTTGTTCCTTTAATATGTTCGGAGATCTATCCGGAAGCTTCACAGTCTTAAACATGTAAATGCGATCCACTGTTGCAATGGACGCATATTTTTTTAACTCCGACAAGTTGAGCTTAGATTAAACGGCATTAGGTGAGCACGAGAATGAATGATTTGGCTTTACTCAGAAACATTTCTCTCCTCCTCGATGTCATGGTACGCATTCATGAAACCGATTCGGAACCTGCAGTATGAGGCTTCTGGTGAAGAAAAACACGATTTGGTAAAATCAAATAAATCACAGTCTGGTGGATTTCACCCCGCGTTTACGAGCAACACTGTTTGTGTCTACAATTATTGTCGGCTAGTTGAGTAGGAAAAATTGCGTGTCCGCTGCTGTAATCGGAAAAATATTAAGTTATTTACGTTTTGATGAGCTACTCTCAATACAAATATCATGCCGTTACTCTGCACTTTGAATACTTCATGAAAGCTCATTTACAATAATGAAGTTGGAGAATCTTCTATCAAATGAGTACGTTGTAGATGGTATTGCTCTTTTAATGTTACTTATGGGCAGGCTTGTGAATGGTCAATACTTTCATTTCATTTCGCTTCATTGGTGTGCGTCGCAGTGGGCTTTCGCTCGTAAATGCTGAACGATCGTCGGCTCCCGTAGAAAGAACAGATGGTCAATTGACATTCGCGCATCGAAGAGATACACACTGTCATTTGTTTGGTGATGTTAATTTGTTTTATTTCTGTTGACAAATATTATTACAGAAATTCTACTGCAATGTCTGAATGCGTTTGTATGTGTGCGAGAATGTATTTGTATGTACGTTGTTTCTATGTATGCAATATTACAATACAGGTATTACGCGTTAAACGAAAAAATCGTTAAAACGTAAATCGATATAAAGTATTTTCTTCCTCCATGTAACGTAATTTTTGAATTTAAATGAACTTCAAATATACTATGAAGCATTTAAAAATGCTTGGATGATCAGAAATATCTACAAGGTAATCGAGAAACATTAGGTAGCAGATAAAACATGTTATATTTTTGCCTTTCTCCTAGAAAGGTATAGCAATCACTTGCAAAACCGAAAGTATAAAAGTGCTCCAGAGGGCCGAATGGCATATATCACTCGACTCAGCTCGACGAGCTGAGCATTTTCTGTATGTGTGTGTGTGTATGTGTGTGTGTGTATGTGTGTGTATGTGTGTTTGTATGTGCAGATTTTTATTCTCACTCACTTTTCTCTGAGATGGCTGGACCGATTTTCATGAAATTAATTGCAAATGAAAGGTCTTGTTGCCCCATAAGACCCTATTGAATTTTATTGTAATCGGATTTTTAGTTTAGAGGTTATGTTTAAAAATGTGAAAATCACGAAACAACAATATCTCAGAAACTACACAACCGATTTTAACCTAAAAACCCTTAACTTTTGAATTTTATGAAGATTGTACTTGTGGTTCAAAAGTTATGACAAGAAACGTGTTCTGAAGACTGTTTAATCTCACTCATGTTTCTCAGAGATGGCTGTACCGATTTTTATAAAATCAGTGTCAAATGGAAGGTCTAGTCGCCTTGCTAGTTACTTTGCCTGTTATGTTTAAAAATGTGAAATCCAGCTATGCAAAGGAACATATTCCGAAGACTATTTGGACTCACTCACTTATCTCAGAGATGGCCGACCCGATTTTCACAAAATTAGTGTCAAATGAATGGTCTAGCTGCTCCAGAAGACCCTATTGAATTTTACTGTAATCGAACTGTAACTTTATTTGTAATGTACCGACTTGTGAAAATCACGAAACTTCATTATCTCAGAAACTACACAACCGATTTGATTATTATTATCAGATGAGCGGGCTAGTTAAGGGTTAACTGATGAATTATGATTGAACACGTGGTTTCAAAGTTTGGCTGCCCTACACGTTCCCATTTCATTTGATTATAATCGAACTTAAGCAACCGTTATGTATTAAATTGTTAATAAAACAACGAAAGTCTATTATCTCAAAGATTACATGACTTATTTGAACATAACTAGTGTCATATGAACGAGTCATCTCTCAAACTTACAAATAACAAACTACATAACAATTTGATATGTGGTTCAAAAGTTATGGAAAGAAGAGAAATTCAAAGACTATTTAAAACTATACCTGCTTTGATCGATATATGTGGCCTCAACATAATTTAAATGTGGTATCGTACTATTTGAACGTTCCAAATTCATTGATTCCTTGCAATGTGTTTAAAGTCTGCAAATGCACGACGAATCGGTCATAGGATATGATCAAAGTCAAATAACACAAACCGTTTGAAATGATTGGTTTTATCGAAATGACAATATCCTCAACTTTTGGCTTCTGTACATCGCCTTAATTCTGAATATATTCATATTGGGTGGTATTCTGTCGTTTTCAGCAGACTTTCTGGCATCAATCTGACACCGGAAATACCCATATTGGGAGGTATTTTTGGTTATTTTCCAGAAACTAAAAGTGGTCGTCTTTAAATTGAAAATGGTGTCCAGGGTCAATGTTTGGTTTCTATGCATCATCACGTTTACGTAAATATCCATATTGAGTATTATTCGGTCATTTCCGACTGTTGCCTATAAGTTGCCATTTAGCAATTCAAAATGGTGCCTGAGGTCAATTGTTAGCTCCTTGCATCATTCTGGTTCCAGAGATACTTATATTGGATAGTATTTGTTTATTTTAGGCTGTTTTTCACGAACCGGTAGTCGCCATCTTGGATTTCAAAATTGTATTTAGGATACTGGTTAAAGATAAACTCATATTGGGTGATATTTTGTCACTTTGGACTGTTTTTCAGAAGCCAAAAGTCGTCATTTTGGACTTTAAAATTGCCTGTGAAATCAATTTCTGTCATCTGGGCGTAATTCTGGTTACGAAAACATGCATATTGAATGGTATTTGGTCATTTCCGGCTGTTTGCCAGACACCGGAAGTCACCATCTTAAAATTCAAGATTGTGTCTGTGATCAATTTTTAGCTTCTGTGCATCTTTCTGGTTCCAGAAATACTAATATTTAATGGGAATCGTCCATATCAGGCTGTTTTCCAGAAACCGGAAGTTGCCATCTTACAATTCAAAATGTTGTCTGAAGTCGATTTGTGGCTCCAGTGCATCATTACGGTTCCGGAAATACCCATATTGGGTGGTATTTGGTCATTTGCCGCTGTTTTTCCGACACCGGAAGTCGCCGTTTTGGATTTCATAATGGCATTTGGAGGCAATTTCTGGATTTTGAACGGCATACTGGTTAAAGAAAAACTAATATTGGGTGGTATTTGGTCATTTTCAGCTGTTTTCAGAAACCGGAAGTCGCCATCTTAGAATTTAAAATGCTATCTGTGGTCGATTTTAGCTCCTGTGTATTTTTCTAGATCCGGATATTATTATATTGGGTGGAAATCGGCCATTTTTGGCTGTTTTCCAGAAACCGGAAGTTGCCATATTACAATCCAAAATGTTGTCTGAGGTCTATTATGGAACATATCTGTTACCACTAAAAACATTCACCTGCCAATATGGTTCCATTTAGTTGATTAGTTCGCGAGATGTGCAGAAATTTGTGAAGAAACATGTACATCCAGAAGAGGGAGGGGCGTAAACCATTATGGACATATTTGTTACTTCTAATAACATTCACATACCAAATTTGGTTGTATTTTCTTGATTGGTTCTTGAGCTGTGCGAAATTTGTGTTTCATTTTCATGGGATCCCTCCCTTATATAAGAGGGAGTCGGGTGTCAAACCATTATGTACATATTTGTTACCACTAAAAACATTTACATGCCAAATTTTGTTCCATTTGGTTTATTAGTTCTCGAGATGTGCACAAATTTGTGTTTCATCCATCTATTATGGACATATTAGTTACCCTTTAAAACATCCACATGCCAAATTCGGTTTCATTTGCTTGGTTTGTTCTTAAGTTGTGCAGAAATTTATGTTTCATTTGTATGGGACTCCTCCCTTCCAGAAGAGGAAGGGGTCTCAAACTATCATAGGAACCTTTATCGGCACCAAAAACCCATACATACAAATTTTCACGTCGATCGGTTCGGTAGTTTTCGGGCCTATATGGATCAGACAGACAGACAGACTTGACTACATTTTTATATGTAAAGATTACAACATCAATATTTTAGAACCTAAAGAGTGAATATACATTTATTGGATTGAAGCGGTCAGGTAAATCTATTTTTACAAATAAAAAATTGAATGAGAAAGGCTGGGTCTGACCGCTAGGTGGATTAATTTAGGTTTCTTTTTCAAATATGTCTCTCTCTCTCGCTTCTTCTCTCTTCCCCTAATTCACCTTTATCTCATTTTTCCTCTTCCACTCTCTCTGATTTTTCTTCTTCTTTTAAACCTCCTGTTCCTTCTTCTGCTTTTGTTTGTCTCCCTTTCTTTATGTTTCTCTCACTCTCTTTTTCTCTCTCACACTCTCTCTCTCTCTATCTCTCTCTTCGTCTCAGTTTCTTTCCTGCTTACTTTTTCTCTCTTTGTCTTTCTCTTTTTTCTAATTCTTTATTTCTTACTATCTATCTGTTTCGCTTTTTATGCGTGTGAAGAACAAATAAAGTACCTCTGATATGCCTTCATCAATGTGAATGAACCCATTGCTGTCAATTAGCAGGTTTCATTACTTATTTTTTTAATTTTTTTTTTAGTTTCCTCACTCAACAATGCAAAAGCTCAGAGAGAAACGAGAGTATGTATATGTGAGCTCTCTCTCCCCACTTTATGTATGTATTTTTTCTGTTTATGCATGCTCCGTTCTGCTCAAAATACCTTCGAAACAAGAAGCATTGCGCAAACACATTTCACAGTTTCTTCTGAGCTGTACCAAAATCTCGACAAAAAGCTCAAGGTAGACCATTTTGAAAGGGAAAATTTGCCAGTTTCGACTGTGTATAATATTATGCAAACCTCAACAACAATTCACAACGAATGTAGTTGAAGTCCATCCAAAATATCGAACAATTAGTTCAAGAGCTTGTCTATCAGACACGACTGCAAGGTTAACGTATAGTTACGACGGCCTGTCTTATGTCAATGTATTTTTCGCAACAGATTTAGGGATGCGATCGGTATGTTCTTATGCTGGCCCTGTTGAAAGAAAGATGAAAAGAAATTACAATTTTCCAAACTGCAATTTTCTGCATTTGGGCGGATGCATGTTATCCAATCGATTGTTGTGGAAATGAAGGAAATCGGTTGGAAACTGACTGAGTTTTAAACATTTGAAAGTTGGCAGTTTTCGTGACGCTCTCGATGGTTTTGGTTTTTGAATTTGTACCCCTATATACTGACAGATTTTGATTGCCAGCACCTCCATTTGTGTGCTGACAAAATACGGCAGCTTTCCGCTAGAGGAAGTACCGACCAATGTAACTATCACGATACAACTCAATATCGCACGCTAGCCTAATGCGGTCTCGATCAACTGGATTAGTTGAGAGAATTCGTTATCGCTACCCCACAAAGTTCGCTTTTTACAAGAGAAAGTAGGGCCGCTACATCTACCGCTGGCGTTGCAACCACTAACACTGCTGGTAGTCCGGCTGCAGGCGTCCGTTGCCGCTACTGCTGTCCACTGACGCTGCTATTCGCTGCTACTTAGGATATATACTATACTAGAGGCCATCCACTAATCAACTGATTGATTTCAGCAGAAGCAGGCTCTTATATAGCCCAAATAGGGAATTGTCGGCTAACCAGGTATAATATTCTGTCGACTGTGTTAGGGAAAGCAGACCAATCAGAGGTAGAAATCGGCGTTTCAACAAGGCATGACAATTTTCAACAATACTTACTTACTTTACTTTGTTGGCTAACGGACCGTTCACCGGTCTAGGGCCGCACGGATTAGAGATGTCCAGCTTCTTCTGTCGTGGGCGTCCGTTCTCCAGGTTCCTCGTACACTATCAGATCTTGCATCTTCTTCCACCGCGAACATCCACCGCGTGTGAGGCCTACCATGGAGTCGACGGCCTCTTCTTGGTTCTCTACTGAAGATAGTTTTGGTGGCTCTCTCGTAAGGCATTCTGGATAATGTCCAGCTCACTGAGGCCTCCCCCACTGTATTACCTTCACTATATCAGCATGTTTGTATACCTGGTACAACTGCGGCTGCGCCACATTCCATTTGAAAGTGGACAACTTTCGTAACACTCTCGATATTTTGGGTTTTTCAATTTGTACCTATATGTTGCCATAGGACGTAACAAGCTTATGAAAAAGACTGCATATCCATGACAGCAAGTTTTCAACTAATTCGGCTGTCATTGCATTGCCCAGCTCTCCCTGCTCCCCGTACATTCTGTACATAACCCGACAGTAACTGTCGACAGCACACACATGCAATGCCAAACGAGCTGTTATTTGTCATCTCCTTATGTCTGTTGGTTCTTCCAAGCTGTCGCAAATGACAGCCCATAATCTTCGACATCCTTCGGCACGAATCCGAGCGGGATGTCAGGTGATTATGATTCACGACAGCTTTTTCTTCTTGTCTAAATCATGGTTCAAACCCAGTGGTTTAGCTAGTAATCAAGATGCACGAATGTTTGAACAAATTGTCGATTCCATTGCGTGGATAGCAGCAGTAAAGGCAGTGGATAGCAGCAGCGGTAGTGGCAGCGCTAGCTGCAGCGATTATCAGCGGTAGGTGGTGCAGCAGCACTTCCATTATTATTAAAGTCACTTTTGTGCGGTAGCGGCAACATCAGCAGTAGGGACACCTCCCCTAAAGAAAAGCCACCGCATTTTGTAAAACACAAACGTTTTGGGAAGCTGGCAAACGAAATCCAATCTCTCATTTTCAATATTGAATTAAACAACGAATTGTCCTTTTGAGGGCAGATAAAATATTTAACTAAAGAGTTAGTACTTTCTCGTTCATTCATCACACTTCATTTAAAATGTTGAACAAACAATATCGCACGCTAAGCCTTGGGGCTAATAGCGGTCTCGATCAACTAGATTAGTTGAGAGAATTCGTTATCGATATTGTTTTTGGCACATTTTGTATGTGTAGGATAAGTACAACGATACACCGTGCCCCAGTGCTGAGTCGAGAAAATTTCCAGCTCGAAAAGATCCTCGACTCGATCAGGAATCGAACCCGATATCACAACCGTGTGGGAGAGCTAGCCGACCGACATCGCTAACCACAGAGCCACGGGGACCACAAAATGTTGAAACGGTTGTAAATTCAACTGTAATAATGAAGAGGAGCAAGCCTAGTTGAAACGCAGATTTTGATTGATCTTATTGGTCGCTAAATGATCACTTTCCCCAACACTGTCGACAGGATAGTGTTTAGGCTACATAAGAGCCTGCTTCTTCTTAAACCAATCATATTTCTAGGGGAAGACGGCATCGTTTTGGAAGGGAGAAACATTATTATTTATTTTTAGAAACTATCTTGTGAATATTCCACAAGTATGCTAATATCTCTTTTACATGAAGAGCAAAAATAGATCCCCACATGAGAAGATTTAAATTTTCAGCAAACCTCTAAAACGAGACACTTCACATAATTTATTTCAGCATAAAATAATAAATTATTTAACTGTGTAATCCACAGCAGGAAACCTGCTGTGCAAAACAACACACGATAAAGAATCTCGACGTATATTCTTGGAATTGATGGGTTGATTGATTTTGATAAAAATACACTGTGAGCCGTACTGAAGAAAGATAAAAATGAGTATGTCGAAAGGTTGCTGTATGCGAATTCATATTGGAAAATACATTCCGGTGCCTTAGCTTAGACCAAGTTGAAAACAACGTCATATAATCTTATATTTTAGACAATAAATAGGAGTTTATGAAGTTCTTGTAATATAAATTGCTCTTATGTGAATAAACGGTGTTAATATACCCCATTAATTATATCCAAAATACTAAGGTTCAAAGTCATCACTTTTTCAATCCAAATGAAAGTCAGCTCTGTCCCACCATGTCCGTGCACATAACTCGATTGTTTAAAATGTTTGACCTTATCAAACAACAACTGTCTTTAGCTATCATGAAACGTTACACACCTGATTTCATCATGGCCATCAATGTTAGCTTATCGCGCAAAGTCACCGATTATCACATGCATTACTTCGATAAGTTGACCAAAAGTATAGGGATTTATACTTTGAGTTGGCGAATTCGGGAACAGTAAAAACTACGACTAAATTTGCTAATTCTTTCTAGAGCGGCAAATCTTTTCTTGTCCAATATACCCACTTGTGGCCAAAAGCTACTTTCCATTCCGGTTCTTCGAATTGTAGTAACACCATCGGGTAACAGAATACTTGATGACCCACTTTGCAGCCAGCCGGGTTTGTGCACGCTTGCATAGAATGGTGCATACCTATTTGCTTCTCAATGTGCAACCCACTTTTTCCTTACCCGGTTTTTTTTTTCCTACCTTGCAATAAAATAGTGAACCGGTCATTCGTTTTATAGCAAATAAGCCAACTCTATGCCATTACTGCGACATCCAAATGTCACCCGAGATTGTTAATCCTAAGCAGTATGAGAGCATGCCAATACTGCTCTTCACTCGTCAGTAAGGTAGAATATAAAGCAGTATCAATTTTGAATTCACATTTTCTGAAGTGTAAAATGGCAAAGCTGTGTAGTTTCTGCTAGCCCTTCGGCAACAGACGACTGAACCGACTCATTCCTGCTAACAGAGCCGGGAGTTGTTTACATTGCATTTGCCGAAGTGTAGAACGGCTTATGCAATATCGATTTTCACCTTCTTAACCTCATTGCTGCACCACCCTCAGCAGTAGCAGTTGTTGTATCCTGTTTGGTTCCGGTCGAAGGTGTCTTTTGCTCTACGTCTATCGTTTCACGTGTACGCTGAAACTTCTAACCGAGCAACGAACGCCATTCTGTATTGTTCTATCATGAAAAGCCAGTTTTTCATGCGAAGGTCCAATTGTATTTTACTTATTCGGTAGGTACCTTCTACAGGAAATATCGCCTGTCTAATCAACGTGACCTTTTAGGCTAGTAGGTCTTTTATATAACATTGCGTGTGGCAGTGATGCTTAAGAGCTTAATAAAAATGAAGTTATTGGAAATGGCTTACGATAATTTGGTTCAACTAATATTAATGTACATTATAAATACATAATTACATTACATAAATTTGAAGTTAAGTAATTCCAACAAATTTTTGTCTCATGGGATACACATTACTGTGGGAACTGCATTCTCCTGTAAGGGTCTTTTTCCACGGTGGACACCGAAGCCCGCTAATGATGACATGATCTTGCACTGTAAAGGTATTTCCCCACAATGCCCACGAATGGCGCCCACCCGAAACGCCAAATGGACGGCGCTGCGGAAAGTTAGGTACCCTAGAGTTATTTCTCATGGTACATGCAATAAACCTCAACACTTTTGTGGCGTAATAGCAGAATAGCAATGACGGCGGCATGGACGGACTGTGAATTCCGACGTTATTAGACTTACCGGAGTCGTTCGTCTGGTTCGGTGGATTCCGTTAAGCTTCAATACCGTATTTAATGAATGAAGTGTGCGCGGCGAGCAATGAAAAGCACCGTAATAACTAAAAATAAAAACGAAGTTGGTCCCGAGCGCATTTTTTTGAATGAAGCTTGGCTTGTTGGTTTTATTAACCAAAAGCGAAACTGCTTCAGTCAATGGCAGGCGAAATTGGTAGAGCGGGATTCCGACAATCTCGTTCATGATGGGCGATAAATAACAAACTGGACACCGGTAAAAACATTTAGAAAAGATAAAAATAATTTCGCTTGCTCATTAACTAATCGTGTGAAATTATGATTATCCGACGTTTACGAGATAAGGGTTGACAATGGTAATGACTCAGAAGAGATGATGTTTTTTTGTTTCAAGTGTTGTCAACTACTTGAAAAGGTAACAAACAAAGTTCTAGGGAAAGCTCCGTAGCCGCAAGGTTACAGAGTCCGCCTTGGTAAGCGGGTGGTCGTGGGTTCGAATCTTAGTAGAATCTCAGGCCAAAGGACTTTAGCGTGGGTTTATTCTCAGGCATCTCATCAAGTACCTTTCCTTCAATCTGAATTCTACAGTACCTCTGGTGACTCTCCTTCTAACAAAAATAAGTCCCTGTTATAATAAAACTGGTGTGAGTAACGTATGAAAGTTCTCTCCAGGGAATTGTAATTAGGCGATATTGTTAGGAGGGACAAAGGCTCGGTATAGTAGAGTAGTAAGCTTGAAACGGAAAGGTAAAACTTAGACACAAGCACGAATATGAATAATAAGCGTATCACTTACTTCAATAGTGATACTGCCAATAATAGAAAGTGTGGAGTACAGAAAACACCTAGATCTAATCTCTGGTCGCAGTGATGAGTCCGAACAGGAAAAAAAAAACAAAGTACCAAAGTTGGAATTCCAAATTCGCAACAAGTCGTGATTTTTTTCTTAAAATACTACAAGGTATACAGGCCTAGGGGTTGTAGGAAATGGTGACGACTAAAGACTGTAATTAGAGCGATTTTTTGTTACAAAGGTTACAGAGTCCGCAGACAAAATCAATTCGTTTGTTCAGTGACTTACGTATTTTTATTTTCAGCCTCCCTTAATTTTTTTTTTAAATATATTGAACAACACTCGCAAGAATTTCGTTTACACTTGACGATGTTGTGTCTGCAGTGTTTTTTTCTGCAAACAACTGTAATGACGTTGGTTTTGTTTTATTCAACTCTGAATAAATTTAATTTATTATATGAGCCTTACTCTGAAAATAATTTCGAGATTGTTACATAGGTTCACTCTTAGGGAAACATAAGTAGATATGTTGAACAAAATTATCAACAAGTTCCAGCAAAAAAATCATAGCAACCAATAATTACACTAAGTTAAAGTTTGAAAAGATTCACTTTTGTTTGTTACTTGACAAGTTTTTTTTCATTTGCCAACAATTACATTTACTTTACTACGAGAACAGCTAATACACGTAAGTTATTTGTAAAAATTCTGAATAATTCTTAGTAAATGCAAAAAAAAAAAATCACAAGTACTTTTTTTTTAAAACCTTTACCTTCGAGACATTAAATCGGACTGAGCTCATGGCAGCAAACATAAATTTACCTATTGGGACGGGGAGATTCTGACATTTTTTTGGTATTGATACAGAAAATATCACAGGGAATAGTTCGTGTCTCTTCACGTCGTCTGTCCTAAGAATGCTTGTGTTAACGTAAATTTGTCCTTGAAACTTTTTACCAATTTCAACTGCTTATCAATAAAATAATAGTGATTACTAGAGTACTACAAAATTGTCCAACATTTTATCTATCCAACAACACATTGGTTATTGTTATCCATCATCTCGTTATGCTGTTATTATCGTTTGAAATCTGACGCAACATTTGCCAGTTTAATTTCCAATTTTACAGAATGTATTCTAGTATAGAAAACATAGACGTAGTCCCACGTCAATAGGTATTTTTTTGGACATGTTGAAAAGTCACTACTGCGCCCACACAAAATAGTCAGCTGATAATTTATTATAAAATACTAACGAAAAAATCGTTAGTTAGTTTACAAAAAAACTGAATAGTAAGTAATATTACGATAACTAACTGCTCGATACATGAACTCTTGCTATGCGTTCACACCATTCTACTTCATGCGTTAGGTCGCGTTCGTCCAATTCATACATAACCGAATAGAAAGTAGCAATCGCATCCGAACGAAACGCACCTTAATTTGCATATTCAATGGCACTCGAGTAGGTTCCGATTTCTAGTGAACTATCAACAACAGTTTTCGTTACATAATTTTGATGGATTTTTTAAAACAACAAACTCCTTCAAAGTTCGTTAGTCAAGATGCTCTTACCCCGGCTGAGAGGCTGAGATTCTATCTCGCAAAGAAAATCATAAACATCGCACGAGGTCCCAATCAAATTCATCAAATTGAATTGTTACTACAGCAGCACAGCTTTCTTCCCGTTCATTACGAGACGTTCCACGAATTATCAATAGCGCCATTTGTTAGCACAACAGGTGTTTAATTCTACCCTTTGTTTACTGTGCTCGTGAATGCAACTGAATAGTTTTCTCGCGCATAATTTCACGGCACCGAAAGAAAGTAGCTTCGTCTAACAAACTTTTACTTTCCATCTGCGTCAGCTGGAGCAGTTAACATGCAGAAAACATTGCTTCTTTTTTGCATTGCAGAAGACACGAACGATGAATTGGCGCGATTATCAGCTCCATTTAATATCCGGGCTAGTCTATGTCGAAGTCGAACAACCGCGAAAAATCAACATCTTCGAAACAATACCATACACGAGCCAGCTGCGATTGATGGTTACGACGATGACGACGGTGGCGGAGTTGCGTTGAGTGAAAATAGCAAATAATTGATGCAATCCATATTACAAGAGCCGTGAGAGTGAAGATGAAGACGGCCGGGCTTACTTGCAGCAGAGAACAACTGCACACTCAGACGCGGTAATCAATGAGATCATAAATAATAACCGCGCTAAACGAGAAGCAGTACAAGACAGAGCAAGAAAAAATAAAAAATATAGGTACGAACAAGTTTATCGGTTAGGAGTTATGACTTCTTTTTTCGCCATTTCACGACGAGTGGATAGCGTAAGTGGGTGACTAGTTGTGCCATCAGTTTGATTGTTTCGAGATCAAAACAATTTGCAAACAGAATTTATGCTTTCACTAAACCAAATGTAAAAACAGCTTTTCTGACATTTTTTAAGTCATTACTAGAAAAAAATTTCCGGGTAATGCAGTAATAATCATTAAGCAGTGCAATAGTCTCGCTTTACGTTTATTACCGGCTTCTTGCATCTGCGAATCAGTAGTTGGTATTGGATGGCAGACAAGTCGCCCGCGCGGAAGTGCTTAGGTATAACCATAGCAGAGGAAAAAACCAATAAATGCTTCGTTCTGTCCGTTGATTTCACCTTGAGGCACTTTAAATAGCGGTGAAACTCTATTAAAACACAGATATTAACAGATCATTCGGAATGAAGGATTAATTTTTTGCCACACACTACAGTTAGTGTAGTGTATTAATGTGAATAGCGCCACTGCGGAACAATTTTAAATGGACATCAACCTCTGCGAACGAACTCAAGATTGAATCGTCGTTACGTTGCACAGCGGCGGTTCTCCGAACAAATGTCGGAATCGCATTTTTGGACGCTAGTGAGGTGAAAAAGCGGTTTCAGGAATGTTAGTTTAATATTTACTATTACTAAAGATTGATTTTGAATAATATTAATGCTCACGACCACCAAGGTCGGCCGTTTACCTTCAAAATGCAACTTATTGTACCTGATTAAAATTGGATAAGTATCAAGTAGGGTAATCGCTCCATTATTCATCTCACCAGCTTGGTGCACCTATATTCATCTTATTTCTCTCATTTGTCCAATTTACCGCCAAATTTCTACAAATTTTTGAAAGTAAATCTATTTGCTTCTCGATTTTCTCAAGTGGCTGAAAGTTTAACGTTGAAAATATGGTTATATTTGACGATAAATTGATCAAAAAGGCTTGATGAGATGAATATAGGAACTGAGATGAATATAGGAGCAGTTACCCTAGTAGTATCAATCTGAAGAATGTAGCTAGAACATTAGTCTACTGTGCGAAAGCTTAGTTTCATATACTTCGCAATATGACGGTGCCAGTAAAATGTGAACTATGACAAATCTACTTCAGCGAGAAACTCGGAGTAGTTCATGCTCATGTACTTGAGGGAAGCCATTCTAAACATTCCGCTTTTCCTGGGAGCGTCCAGCCTGAATGTTTGAAGTGCACAATCGATCTGGTCAAAGAATAACTGAAATAGGGTAAACGATATAAAGGAAAACTGCCTTTTACATAGAAGTTGAAGCATACGCAATTTGTTTCTCGTAGATCACTTTTGCGAAACCATTTTAAAACAATTTCTTCCGATTTAACTTTCATGTAGACGTGATGTTACTTTGATATACGGATATCTAGCCAACTTTACACCGATATAAAGCCGGTTATCTTAATGGCGAGGGAAAAAAATACTCATTTGCTGGATTAAGTTCTCACAGAGGCATAGATAGGGAAACAAAGGACAAGTGAAAAGCCATACAATATAGTAGTAAGCAGGTCGAACGACAGTATCGTGTTTCACGTAGCAAAGTATGCGGTTTAGCTAACGGATGGCCGTCGTTTTTCTTTCGCGCACCGGAAGCTTCCATGTCACATGTTGATGTTAGGCAAGTATATCTTTCTAGTATGACTTTCAAAACCTTCAGCTAAGCAGACTGATGGCTGTTGCTGGCGTACGCCAATTTACTGGAGTAAGTATTTTATCATCAGCCTGCTAACAATAAATCAAGTCAGTTTGATCGATTCATTATACTGCACTCTTCGTTGTTTACGTAATGACCTGTCCTGTCACTTGAGCTCAGCTTGATCGCACCGAATATAGTGATGATGATAAAAACGATACGATTGAAAGCAAAAGATAGTTTACTCAAACCTTTAGACACTGTTTAGCTAATCGCACCGCGAGAAAAGCTGACCCAGCCAAAGTTGCGCTATCGATTACCAAATCCACGAGCTTGTCCCGTTTCACTTTGCGAGGTAAATGCTACTTGAGTTAACTGAATTGGTGGACCTTTATGGACAGCATAGCAAGATGTTCAGCTTATCTTTGGGGTGTCCCATAATATAAACACGATGTTAATTTGAAAATAATAACTTCCTGCTTGGGACTAAATTTTACCGAAAAACTTTTTTTAGTGTTAAAGCTACATTCACCAAACTTAGCGAATACTGTGTTCAATAAGTTGACCTACGGCAATTTACTGCATCATCATAACAGATTCTACAGCACGCATTGACTGATTCAAAGCAGTTTCACTGGCAAAAAACGTTTTTGCAACACCATGGGCAGAATTCAGCCCCTAATGTTGAGAGCTTAACTTACACAATACAGAATGAATATTTTTATCGCGAAAAGAGAACATTTGGGTTTAAC